>NW_005842154.1:1538168-1569844 GCF_000455745.1 Alligator sinensis | reverse complement strand
GGCTCTCACCTTCCGGCTTGTTTTCGGCAGCCATTTCCCCTCCGCGCGCCACATCCTCCTCCGCCTCCTCGCGACCGGGACCCAGGCGCGCGCCGCCTCCCCCCGGTGCCGCCGCCGCCGTCGCCGGGCCTGCCACACCGCGCGCACCGCACACACCCCGGGCCGCCCATTGGGGGAGCCTCCGCATTGACATCTCCGACAGCCAATTGCCGTCCGCGGGGGGTGGGCACGGCGAGGGAATGGGACCTACTGACAGGTCACCCAGCCAACCGGCGTGGAAAGGCATTGTACTGACATATCCCTCAGCCACTCAGCAGCCACACAGGGAAGACAGGCAGAGGGGCGGGAAGTACTGTATTGACAGGTGCAGTGACCGATCAGACAGCGGAGCCGCCTCACTGACAGCTCCTTTCGCCAATCACCGAGCAAAGGAAATGGGCCCCGGAGGCTGACGCACAGCGCTGACCTCTCCGCCAGCGAACGGAGAAGGACACTGGACAAACTGACAGGCGCGACGGCCAATCGGAGGGGAGAGTCAGACGCCGGCTGATGACGCGACCTCCAGCTCTGCGAGCAGGCTTGACAGAAGAACGCCTCCTCCTCCCCCTGTAACCCTAAACAAAGCTGCTGATTGGTGCGGCCGGGCGGGCGGCACCCAATAGACGCGGCTGGAGTGGGGTGCGGCGCGCTGGTTGGCCGCGGCGCTGTGAGGCGCCGGGCTGAGCCGTCCCGTGAGGCGGCTACTGATGCGTGCGGGAGCGCTGCTCTGGGCCCTGCTCTTGGCCGAGGCGGCGCGGCACGAGCCAAGCGCAGCTCCCGGCCCGCGTGTGCGCAACTCCCCGGAGCACAGAGAGCCCCGCGGGAGGCGCTGCGCAGGGAGCGGGGCGGGATCCCGTGCTCCGCTGCCGTGAGCTGCGTCGTCCTGCGGCCGCGGGCGCTCCCTCCAGGCCCGGCCTCATTCACCCTCCAGCTGCTGCAGAAAAAGAGCGGAGCGTGACAGGCAGCGGTGCTGTTCCCCGGCCGCCCGGGGCACGAGGGAGGCAGGAATCTTGCGGTCAAAATGCGCTGTAGGTTCCCGTGCACACCAGGGAATCCCGTTCAAGCCATGCGTAGCAGTGCAGTGACATGTCTCCTCGCTGCCCGGTCTGTTACAACCGTGCATTAAAACTGTATTGCAAACATACAAGCGAAGGCTCAGGTGGAATCTTCAGAAAGGCGAGGGCTGTTTTCCAGAGGCTCCCGACTGCGCGGAGGTTCGGCACGTGTTCATAGGGACAATGCAAGATGTATCCTTCATGAAGGTTAAGTGCCCTGCCAGGCTTCCAGCCCCTGCTTCAAAGCATGGTAGTGCCACAGCTTCACACTGAATTCTTGCAAGTTTTTTTTAAAGTGTGGGTAAATCCTCTAGTTTTCTCTCTTTCCAGTCTTTGAGCTGGTTCACTCACGTTTTCCAAACAAAATCAGCTTGAGGGAGGTAGCATGGAAATTTTTGATCAAAACTATTCAAGCTTGGCACAATGATAAACAAGTGAATACAAGATTTTACAGTGGAAAATGCTTAGCAGCCTTAGCCAAAGGTTCTGCCTCCGGTAGGCTAGAAGATGTCACCCATTACACTCAAGGAAATGAGACAATTGTATTCTTTACTACACACATGGAACTGTCCCTTCAGTAGGGAGATGCTGATTCCTAACACATGATCAACAGGGTTTTCATTAAAGATGCACTAATACATAAATCACATATTGGATCAGCACCAATAAAAGGAAAATTAACATTGTTGGCAATCAGCTCTTTTTGGGCAGTATAGCCGATAATGTCACCGATAAATGCTGCATGTATGCACGCAGTCACAGCATGCAAATGGCCAGGAATGCAGCATGGCAGCGTGGAAAGCAGCATCCTACTAGTAAGTCTGTGGGGGAAGGGTGTAGAGGGGGCAGATCAAGGCCTCCATCGTGAGGGAGAGAGTGGGGCAGGGGCAGGTGCTGCCCAGCCAGGGCAGTAAATGCAACCCTGGGGTAGAGCTGTAGGTTGCTCATATGGGCAGTGTGGGGGACCTGGGGAGGGGCAGGCAGCTCCCCACCACTGCATGAACCCCAGGAGAGGCATGGGAGCATGTGCCACCCCCAAAGGTATGCACAGGGTGAAGGTGGGTTGCCCACTCTGGGCTCGAGGCAGGACAGGTGGGCAGGAGCTCTGGGAGGAGGGTCTATGGGAAATTTTGGGGTGGCCATAACCCACTCCACAGCCCCCACTCCCAATGCTGACCCTGCCCATCCCTCCCCTGCCTGTCCAGAGCACAGCCCCAGCCCAGCCTCCCACCAGGAAGAGGCGAGCGCAGCTCCTGGCCACAAGCCCGCAGTGGGCAGCCTGCCCTCTCCCTGCGCACAAATCCAGGGGGGCATGCCCCCCATGCCTCCTCCAGGGGTGCGCGCAGCAGCAGAGTGCCAATTCCCTTCCCACCCCCCTGCAGCCTCTGGACGAGCCACCCATGACTCTACCCCGTGAATCAGCAATTTGGACACAGACACAGCTTTAAATGTTTTTTCTACCTCGAGGTACCAGCGCGGCTCGTGAATGCTGCAATGGTGGGGCAGATGGAGTGTTCCACAGGAGCGCACGCCCCCCCCCCTCCCCCAGCTCAGCAAGCGGTGCCTCCTGGGTCTGGGGGGACACCCAGGGTCCCCCCGTGGCTGCTTGCCAAGCCAGGGAGCACGGGGGGGCCCCCTGCACACTCCTGGTGGACCCAGAAGTGGACCGGAAGTGCTTGTGGTCCACTTCCAGGTCTGCTGCTGAGCACTCTGGGGACCCCGCCATGCTACTGTGGGATGCTTCATCTGCCCCACCATCGCAGCATTCATGAGCCGCCTGCTACCTTGAGGTATGTAGAAAAAACATTTAAATCTGTGTATGTCCAAATCGCTGAATCTCTCTGAATCGATTTGAAGAGTTCTGATTCGATTTAGAGAGATTAAAGGGTCCCCTGATTCGATTTGGATTTGGACATTCGGCCACCGAATCAGGCTGAATCGCTACCAAATCAAATCAGGGACTGAAGCTTCACACAGCCCTACTGGTTAATAATTGGCCCAAAAAATCTTTACCAGTGCATCCCTAGTTTTCATGTCATTTCGTCATTTTCTTTAAAACCAACAGTGATTCTGGCACTCTTACTAAACTAACCCTTTTCTGTCTTCCACTTACCTGGCATCTCTGTTTTCTTATGATACGAAAAAATGGCTTTTCAGTTACAACCTCAGGTCTCCATTAGTGTCAGACCAAAGTATCAAGTCATTATCTCTTCCTAACGCGCTTTAGGCCAACTGCCATCTGTGCACCAGTGGCTGCAGGCTGCATGCATCCTTGCCACACACGTTCTTCAGGGACTAGAGATCCCTATTGTGCCTATCAGCATGTTTTCTTAGTAAACCTGTGCCAATGTGGTTTGAAAAAGGAAGGGCTGGACACATCACCAGCATCCCTAAAATTAAGAAAATGGAAGATCCTTAGCTTCTGCCATGGGCTGCACTGGGAGCTAATTTAGTGAAAGAACAAGATGGAGGGGAAATGTGACATACTTTGGGTAGTATTTTCCATCTTATTAAAAAAATGTCTGTTTTTTATATTAGTCTTGAATGAAAGGTGTCCATTACACGTAGTAGTTTCAACAAGTTTCTATACCAGGGCGGGCAATTATTTTGGGTGGAGAGCTGCTTACAGAGTTTTGGCAAGCCATTGAGGGCCACATGATAGGCAGCCAGGGGCAGATAAATATTGTCTAAATTTTTTAGGGGCCTTGCAGGCCAGATAGAATGGCGTGGTGGGCCGCATCCAGCCCCCAGGCCGCATTTTGCCCACCCCTGTTCTATACCATCCTACACCACGGCAATATCAACACAAATAAAAATACAAATTTGGGGGCACTTGAGCATTAACCCGTTTCTAAGATGATTGACTACTCATTTGTACGCTTTGTTTTCTGTCTCAGCTAATTTCTAATCTATAAAATATCTTTACCATTCATCCTATGACTACTTTGTTTTCTTAATAGCGTCTTTGTGAGGGACTTCATCAAAGGCTTTTTGGAAGTCTAATAAATTGTGTCTACCAGTTCTCATTTATCCACTACCTTAGATAATTTTATTAGGTTGTAGAAGCATGTTTTTCCTCTACAGAAACCATGCTTTCTTTTCTTTATCCCATCATGATATTTTTAGTTATTTTTCCTGCTAATTTACCTGATATTGAAGTAAGGTGTGCCTGTCAGAATTGTGCTTAATCACATTTTGTTATATTAATTGGATCCAACACATTTTGGAAATCACAATCTCCAGTTGACCAAAAGTAGCTCTGGGGCTGCTACCAGTCTTTCCATATTCTTTCATAAAGCCAGGGATATGTCCAGTCTCCTCTTAAAGACTTCCAAGGTAGGGGAGAGCACCACCTCCCTTGGAAGCCCATTCCAGATTCTAGTAACCCTTACCGTAAAGAAGTTCTTCCTTATGTCTAGTCTAAATTTGCTCTCTGTCAGTTTGTGGCCATTGTTTCTAGTTACTCCAAGGGGCACCTTGGTAAACAGAGTTTCTCCTGCTTCTTGCTGCACCCCACAAAATCACCTCTCAGATCTTCTCTTACAGAGGCTGAAGAGGTCCAGGTCCCTCAGTCTCTCCTCATAGGGCCTTACCTGCAGGCCCCGAACCATATAAGTGGTCCTCCTGTGGACCCCCTCTCGAGGTCATCCACATCCTTCTTGAAGTGTGGTACCCAAAACTGAATGCAGTACTCCAGCTGCAGCCTCACCAGTGCCACATAGAGGGGAAGTATCGCCTCCCTGGACCTGTTTGTGATGCACCTGTTAATGCATGATACAGTGTGGTTAGCTCTGTCAATCACTTTGCTACATTGCTGACTCATGTTCATCTTTGAATCAACTATGACTCCAAGATCCCTTTCTGCTTCTGTGCTGCTTAAAATTAATCTCCCATTCTGTATATGTGTTGGTCATTCCTTCTCCCTAGGTGCAGTACTTTCCCCTTATCCTTGTTAAACTACATCCTATTTTGTTCTGCCCAATTTTCCATCCTGTCCAGATCCACCTGAATCCATTCCCTTCAGTATGTCTACTTTGTCCCACAATTTGGTGTCATCCATGAATTTGGATGACACCATGCCCTCTTCCAAATCACTGACGAAGATGTTGAATGTCACTGGCCCGAGGACCGAGCCTTGGGAGACACCACTGCCGGCATCTTTCCAGGTTGATACCGACCTGTTCACCACCACTCTCTGGGTGCATCCCATTAGCCAATTTGCCACCAATCTGATTGTGTAATCATCTAAGTCATAGCCACTCAGGTTTTTTTTTATGAGAATGGGATGTGATACCATATCGAAGGCTTTTTGTGATACCGTATCAAAGATTCCTGCATCTAAGCAGTTTGTGACCTGGTTGTAAAAAGAAACAAGGTTTGTCAGGCAGGATATATCTGCTATGAATCCATGCTGGTTGCCCTTCAGTATTATTTTGCCTGCTGGACTCTTTATTTATGCATATTTTCTCTTGACACTTCTAACAGCTAGCTTACATTTTACCTGTCCTATATAGTTTCTATTAACATCACTTGGGCTAGTTTTTTGCAGGATATCTTCTTGGCCTCCATGAACTTTTTTAATTTGACTTTTTATTAGAGGTGCACTGATACATAAGTCTGATATTGGATCGGCACCAATATTTAAAAAATTGACTGTATCGAAAATCAGCTATTTTTGCCTGATGTGGCTCATAATTTGGTTGATAAATACCCCATGCATAAGCGCAGCCACAGTGCAGCACATAACCAGCAAAGAGCACAACCTGGCAGCTTGAAAAGCTGTGTCCAGCTGGTAAGTCTGTTGTGGTGGAAGGGGAGGGGGAAGGGAAGGGGCATGGGGGGAGCAGATCAAGGCCCCCACAGTGAGAGTGGGAGTGAGGCTGGGGCAGGCGCTGCCCAGCCGGGGCAGGGCAAGGCGCAGGATGGAGCTGTGACTCGTCTGGGAGGCACAGGAAGTGGGGAGGTGGCTCCCACTTCTGTGAATGCCCCAGGAGGACATGGAGGGTGTGTGCCCCCAGATCTGCACCGGGTGAGGGGGGGCTGCTGCTGTAGGCTGGGGCTGAGGCTGCACCGAGAAGGCTCTTTCTGGCAGGGGCTGCGCTGGGCTATGCGCAGGGCAGAACGGGCAGCAACACTAGAAGGGTGAGTTGTGGCAGGGGCTATGGCGAATTTTGGGGTGTCTACAGCCCCCCCCCATGACCCTCTCCCCAGCACCGCCACCATATGCCCTGAGTCCAATCCGGCTCAGCCCCTGTCAGGAACAATCCAGCGCAGCCCTGGCCCCAGCCCGAAGCAGCAGCCCATCCTCCCTCAGGTCTTGACAGGAAATCAGCAGCTACATTTGCTCCACCAGCTTGGTGTTCCACTCAAAAATATAAAGGTTGTAAGACTAAAGGCAACCTTGTTAAATGTGCATTTTCAGTTTTGGCTGACTGGAGCCACTTGAGTGGGGTATGATCAATTATAAAAACAAATTGTCTTCCCAACATATAATATCATCTGACCCCAGCGCTCTTTCCTGTCCAGGGCAGGGGCTCGAACTCAATGACCTAATGAGGTCCCTTCCAACCCTAACATCTATGAATCTATTAATCTAAACAGTTCCAGCCTCCCAGCGAATAGCTAAGCACTCTTGCTCAACGGTGGAATAGCATGTTGCTGGAGGTGATAGCTTCTTGCTCGCATACGCCACCGGTCTTTCCTCCCCACACTCCTTTTGGAACAGTATAGCCACCAGGGCTGTGCCCAAGGCATCAGTCTGTAAGTAAAAGGTCTTTTGGAAATTAGGGATATACAATACCAGTGCCTGGTATAAGGCCCATTTGATGTCTTCAAAGGCCTGAACAGCATCATCCTTCCATTTGACCAGATTTTTCTTACCTCTGGTTAGGTCTGTAAGTGGAGCTGCTATGCGAGCAAAATCTCTTATGAACCAGCGGTAGTAATTAGCAAACCACAGAAAGGATCTCACTTGTTTCAAGATTTTAGGGAGCTTGTATCACTGCAGGGCCCCAACCTTATCGGCTACTGGCTGGATTCTGCCTTGACCCACAATGAACCCTAAGTACTGGGTTTCACTTTTCCCGAGGGAATATTGCTTTGGGTTCACAGTCAAGCCTGCCTTACATAGTTCTGACAGGACAGCCCGTAGGTGCCAGCAGTGATGTCCCCATTCTTCTGAAAAGATGATGATATCATCGATGTAGGCAGACACATTCTTGATGGAGGGGCCAGGACTCTGTCCATCAAACTCTGGAACGAGGCAACTGCCCCATGTAGCCCGAAAAGCATTCACTTAAAATGAAACAGCCCCCAGGGGGTACCAAATGCCATCTTCTCTCGATCCTCCCTTGCCATTGGTATCTGCCAGTACCCCTTCGTGAGGTCAATTGTTGAGATGTACCGGGCAGTCCCAATTTTCTCCAATATGTTGTCTATCCTGGGCATGGGGACTCAGCTACCTCATTTACTTTTTCGAAATCCAAACAAAATCTGAGTGTACCATCTGGCTTAGTAACTATCACCAACAGGCTCCTCCAGGGGCTTTGTGATTCCTCGATGATCCCTAGTTGTCACATTTGTTCTATCTTCTTCTTGACCACATCCCACTGATGTCTGGGTAGCCTTCTCCATTGGTTTCAGACGACACAGCCCACTGGAGTCTTGATCCTACGGTTGATGCCTCATGCCTCCTCCAGGGTCTCCTTGAAGACATCTCAGAATTAATTTATTATTTCCTCCAATCCCTCCTGTTGGTTTCTTCTAGCATCCCCTCCACCACTGGGTGCCTCCCAACCTCCGGGGATAGTTCTGGACCTCCCAGGTCCCCATCTTTCTGCATCAACCCCCTCTCCTGAGGGTGCCACTTCTTTAAAAGGTTAATATGATAAATCTGTTTCCTGAGTTTAGGTTCTGTCCTCAGCACCTCATAGTTTACTGGGGCCACCTTCCTAATCACCCAAAAGGGTCCTTGCCAGCACACCAGCAATTTGTGCATATCATCCGGCAACAGCACCAGCACCTGGTCCCCTTCCTGAAGTTCTCTTTCCTAGGTGTGACAGTTATATAAGCATTTGTGTCTTACCTGGCTCTGTCCCAGGATCTCTTGGGCGATGCTCCTGGCCTTCTCCAGTCTCCCTAAAATCAGTTACCATCTTCGGGGTCACGGATCACCCTGGTTCTGATTCAGTCTATCCTTCACATATGAGGTCTATCAGTCCCCTGGGCTGGTGCCCATAGACCAACTCAAAGGGAAAATATTGTGTGGACACTTGTGGGGCTTCTCTTACTGAAAACAACAAAGGCAGCAACATTTCCTCTCACTTACTGGGGTCTCCTTGTATCCTGCCTGAAATCATGGCTTTTAAGGTACAATTAAAGCACTCCACAAGGCCATCCGTTTGTGGATGGTACACCAGCGTTCTGAGCTGCTTGATTTGCAATGTCTTACATCGCAAATCAAGCAGCTCAGGTCGGCTGACATTACATTTTTTCCCTGGTCTTTTAGGAGTTCTTGTGGAATCCCTACCCAGGATGCCCAATTCGTAAGTGCTTCGGCTACCTTGGGTGCTGTCACCGATCGTAGCGAGACCGCCTTGGGAAATCAGGTTGCATAATCTACGATAACAAGGACGAATTGGTATCCTGCCTGGCTCCGAGGAAAGGGTCCTGATATATCCAAGGCTATTCAATCAAATGGTTGCCTGGCCAATGGGAGAGGCATTAGTGGAGCCCGTGGTGGTTTTGCTCCACCGGTCTTTTGGCAAGCCGGACACACCCGGTATTCTCAACCATTTTATAAATCCCAGGCCAGAACACCCATCTGGTTAGCCTGGCCTCTGTCTTATCTCTCCCCATATGCCCCCCTATAGGGAGGTTATGGGTCACTCGGAGAAGGGTCCTCCAATAAGATCAGAGCACCAATACCTGGGTCTGTTCATCCCCATCCCTTCCCCTTTCCATGCAGTATAGCACATCATCCCTTACCTCAAATCACGGACTTTATGCCATCAGGTTGGGGTCTAGCACCTCATCTTCTCTCCTTGCCAGGCACTCACACAAAATGTTTTGATAGAGCAGTTCTTGGTTCTCTTCCCGGAAGGTGTTCTCTCCAATTATCTGATCCAAATCTAACTCCTCCTCCTCCTAACTGGCTGCCTCTCCAAAATAGACTTCCTGGGTAAGGTATTCCTCACTTCCCAGTTTTCCCATTAACCACATCACCACATCTCGCAAGTGTGACCAATCTACGCCCAGAAGCATGGGGCAGGGAAAGGTTTCAGCTAACCCCACCACCAACTCCTTGGTTTAACCCAGCATGGTCAACCAGAGCTTCCTTCATTCATACGTGTATGAGGCCCCATGGATACAGACCATGCTTACTACACTCTCTGGTGTACCCAGCTGTGGGGGGGGACCAGATCTGCCCTTACCATGATCTGAATACATCCAGTGTCAACTAGCGCGGGGATTATAGTGTCACCTATTCTTACATCAATCAGAGGTTTAGATTTTTTTCCAGGAGCCCTCATGTCTCCCAAAGCTGCAGTCCATTTTTTCCTCATGGGGGTAGTCAGGCGCAGCTTCGGTTTGCTGCCTCTGGTGGCAAAAACAGGCCAGGTGCCCCTTTTCCCCACACTGGTAGCATGTATAATTTCATGTGGTTCCCCATTTCAAACCTCCCTGCTCACAGCTCTAGGGAATTAAATCTTCCTCCCCTTGAAACCTCCCTCTGCCTGTCCAGGATGGGTGAGGGTCCCATTCCTTTCTCTATTTAGGGGTGCCTCCTCAGTGGATTTAGACTGATGCCCCTTGACCCCCTGCTGGGCACTCCCCCCCCATCAGTCAGGAATTGTTCAAGTATTGTCATATCTACCACTTCCTCTAACATCTCTTCCTCAGGGTGCAACCAATGCTCTGCTAGATCTCTTAATCTCTGGGCAAGTGAGTGTGACTGAAGTTCCTCCCCTCACTTCTTTGCCTGAAACTTTTGCTTGTACATCTCGAGGGTCAGCTCCAGGCGATACAAGATTGCAGCTTTGACTTTGTTGTAATCTCTAGACTCGGACCAAGTCAAGGCTCTGTATGCTGCCTGTGCCGGTCTGATCAGGAGGGGCCGTATGTAAGCAGCCCAGGTGGTGGGATCTCACTTAGCCGCAATAGCTGATCATTCAAAAGCCTCTAGGAAGGCTTTGACGTCATCTTGGGGGCACATCTTGGGCATCAGGGCTCTCCCCCCGGGACCAGTGTACCTGCTGTGCTTTGATTATCTCACTGAGGTCCTGTTGTCGTGCGAACAGCTGAATCCTGGCCTCAGCTTCTTGTGTCCTCATTTGTATGAGCTCCTCCATTTGAGCCTGGTGTCCTTGCAAAATTCTTAATGTCAGGGTGTGTGCCTGTGGCCAATTGGGGTGGGGCCAATTGGTGGGGTTGACTTCATGAACTCCATCTTGCCAGGGTGTATTCACTGCTTCCCAGCCAATGCACCACTTGTGGCCAGGTGGGGTTGACTAACAAAATCTCTCTCTCTGGGGCTATCCTGCCACACCTTGATGTGATGGAAGAATAAGAAGTTAATTCCCCAATGAGAGAGGGTGTAGGAAATCACCCCAAAAGCAGGAGAAAAGTAAATTGGTCCTTATCACAGCGTGCAGTCTTCCTTCTCCCTTCACCACAGTGCAACCCACTCCCCTGAGCCTGGCAGCTTGCCTAAGTCTCTCTCTCTTTTTCCCGTGCAGGGATCAGTGGATTCTTCCTCCGTGGGACTGTCTCTCCACCTGGGGATCAATCCAGTAAGTATCTCCCCTCTCTCACCTCTTCACTTTGCCAGCTGCTGTGGTTATCTTCACCCGGTCAACTGGTCTGATCGGCAATCTGCTCCAGCGCTGGGTTTGCCGCTCCTGGCTTTCCCCGCAGATTTTCCTCACGCCATGCCCCAGGGGACAAAGAAAAGACCCCCGGCCCTGGTCTCTAATAGTTGCTGGCTCTTAATGAGGTGAAATTCCCATCTGGTGTGATCGCTTTCCCAACTGTGCCTATTAAGTAATTATCCTTGCCCCACCCTGACCCAACTTTCCCCTGTGCCTGCAATGCTGTAGCAACAAAGCAACAGGGCTGTTCCTTGCCCTGTTACAGGTTGTTTATTTGAAACATCAGTAATTACTTTTTGAACCAGCCAATGTGTTACTATGAAGTTATACCACCTTCTCAGAACTCAAAAGCAGAACAATAAAAGGAGTCTGGTATTTCCTCGCTAGAAATAAAATGGCCAATTGAATGTTGCAACGGTCAGACATGAAATGACTAGGGCAGTAGCTCCTTGTCTGTGTGAGACTGAAAGGGCCAACTAACCAGGAGAGCAGAGTGGGAAAAATTAGTATGGACTAAGTTATTACACAACAGGAAGCTTTCAAGGTAATTTTTTTTCCTAATGGTTAAAATCTGGGGAAAGTAGCTTGAAGTTTCCAGAACTAGAGTTGTGAATACTGGTTGTATGAACTAGTTATATTCCTATTTTCCAATTGTATGTAATATCCATATAATTTTACAGCTGCATTCCTGTTGGTATGTTAAGTGTTCTCTTTGGCCTCATCCAGATGAGCACGGACGTGCAGTATGTGGCGCTGCAGACCTGACTGCAGCACCGCACATGCAGTCATTCCCTGCACTACTACCTTGCAGCACGGGGGTTTTTTTGACTCCGGGAAATATCAAAGTAAAAAAACCCTGTGCTTAAAATAGCAGGGCAGCGCACACGGCAGCAGCATACACTGCCCAAAACCGGAGCCTGGTCTGTTGGAGCTACACTCCAGCTGCCAGCCGTGCTCCTAGCTGCAGGACCGCTGCAACTGCAGCTCCCCAAGGCCCCCAGGACCCCAGGTAAGGCTTCTAGGGTCTAGCCTCCTCTACCCCACCCAGAGTAACCTGCTGTGCACCAGAGGGTTCCCTGGGGACAAGTAGCAGTGGTGCAACCCCAGAGAACAATCTGCAGCTATAGGATTTCATACCCTTCTCTTCAGGGCTCCTTTTACTACTTTAATATACAACTATTTTACTCAGATTCAACATGTTAGACATGTCCTGTATCCTGGTCTAGGCTTTTCTGCAGGGGCTTGTCTACTCACCATAGAACTACATTTCATAGAGCACCTATGTACAGGCAAGTCTGAAATTAACTCCCCTTGTAGGATCAAACACAGTATGATAATGTGCTAACAACATAGCTAGTCCAAGCTTTTACTACAAAAGCATGTATAAATAACTCTTCTGCTAGCTAGTGCCACAAACAAAAGAGGTTTTCTTTAATTATCTAGGAAACCTTTCCGGGAATTTAACACCAACTCAAACTCCCCCCAGAAGCCTGGGAAAGTAAATTAAGTTGCTTGGGTATCCTTGACAAGCAAATCTCCCCTACTTGCAAGCACTGACTGCCAACTTTTAACACAGAAAGAACTTTACTGGAATAAGTGAAAAACGGTATACACTTTGGAAAATCAGTATTTAATAAATCAACAGTACCTAGCACATAAATCTCCTACATCCTCCCCAGACTGTCTTGGAAATAATTCTAAACTGAGTCTTCCTTTCAGTTGTGACTGGTGAGACAATGCATCCTAGTTTTAGTGACTTCCCTTTGTTGCTGTGCCCTCCTCATGCTTTTTTTCTAGGCTTGGCAGAGTCAAAATCTATGTGAGCCCCTCCCTTGTCCCTGAGGGATGTACTGCTATGTAGTCTACCCCAGCTGTAATGAATACAGCCTAGGAACTGAATAGGGAGGCCCTCAGAGGACTCCCTCAGCTTGACTGCTGCTCTCAGTGGCTTCAGCCCAAGCCATCTCCGCATCATTTCAGCTCTGTCTACCCCTAACAATACCACAGTACCACAATGAGCCTTCATAAAGACACCTGCATAATACAGAAACCAAGAAAGCAGCCCTTTTCCATACTTGTCTTCTTTAGGTATGTCTAAATTCCCTTGCTTGACCAATCCAGGCTCAAGTTATAACCCTTGAACCCTGGTATATTTAGTACAATGCTCTTGTCCTTTCATTACCCAACAGAGATAACAACATTTTATTCCCTCCAAACTCAAAGCTTAACTCTATTTTCACCAAAGGGCCCCAAACTATAACATAACTGAAATGCAAATGAGGCCTGATTTATTCAGTTATATCCCCTTGTTCATCCATCAGTGCCAACAGTGAGCTCCCTGTACCATGCAGGTTTTCCATCAGGCACATCCAAGCAGCCCCATGCCAATTTTCCCTGTTCACCAACAAGTGTCAACAGTAAACTACCTGATCTCTAGGGATGTAGGTGGTAGGGCTTACATATGTCACAATACATTTTGCGCTCTGTGTTCATTTTTTCAGAGCAGACCATTTCACAGTTGTCTGGTATACTGCCTGAATAGTCTACAATTGCATGTTCTATTTATTACTCTGTGCTTATGACATTTCAGACATTTCTGCAATATCTGGTTTCTCTTCTACCAAACAGTTTAGTTCACCCAGTTTTCCTTCCAGATTTCTGCTCTAAGGTACAGACACTTCTAGGTTTGTTAATAAAACTAAGCATGTTTTCATGTGACAGTTGCTAAGAGAGCCATTGGCCTCAGCTGGAATCTGATATGCTCACTGATCGTCATGGGCAGTGTTTTTGGCTCATTCATTGGCTGTCCCATCTACAGTTGTAAAGCTTACATTTATATCTATTATTCTATGTCTAAACATCACAGAGCCACTGAATCTTTCATAACATTGTGAATATTGACAAATATTGATGCATTAACTGTTGATAATGCTGATGGAGTTACTTCAGTTTAATTGGAGTGAACAAACTTGTTTTAAAAAGGCAAATTACAACATAGAACCTTACAAAAATCTAAGAAAAGATAGAAGAGAGAAAGTCCTGAACCAAAAAAAAAGAAAGAAACTATGATTTCCTTACATAGTGGATATCCCAGAATAGTCAGGTAGAGGAATTTCTGCAAAACACAGTAAAATCCTATGCAGACTGAATCAGTGACACCTGATCTGCAGTAGGTTCAAATGCCCTCTCCCATTCCTTCTGACTTGCCTCTTCAGTCTTACTCAACCAGTCAGTCATTTGCATCAAAAGTAAAGGAAAGACCTGAGGCCAGAGTTGAAAGTATTCAAACAACTTAATCTCTTTTAATTGTGGGTCTCTATCTCCTATACAATTGCAAAACATTATTGTTAATGTTATGTCTTCTGAAGATCTCAAAGCACTTTAAAACTCTAGCTAATGTAACATCTAATTAATGTGACACCGAGAAGGTGCACTTGGAGAACACGTCACCTGACATGGAAAGATACAGCACAAACTGGAATTTTAGCAACACAGTAGTGCCACACAATAGTTAAAACCTGAGATAAAGAGCACAATGCTTTGTTGTAACAAAGGAGCACCTGAGGAATCAGAACATAAAGTGGGAATTTGGCCAAGACATCAAACTATCCTTATCCTTTTCCTACTTTGGCAAAAATGGCATGAAACTTAATTGTTCACAGGTGGTCAGAACCTTCCTTTTAAATAGCAGCCAACAGACAGTCTCTAGCAGCACAGTTCCCCCAAGTTGTTACCCATGTCATTTCCAGCAGCACCTATGTTCTTTGGAGTTAGCATGGCTCCAAACATAATAGCTGATAGACACCTGCTTCCCCTCCTTCAGTGGAACTGCCAAACTGACATTATGGCAACATCTCATCTCTACGGCATTTTTGCCTTAGGTTTTTGTGGAGAAAGAAACCTGCCTACATCAGTTCTGCAATCAGATAGTTGTTGTTCAACTTGTTTTAGACATAGACAGGTACTTGTGGGAACAGAAGACAGGAACAGATACAAGTCTTAACTTACATTAAACGGCAAAGAATCCTTTGCTTACAGAGGTTACCTAGTGAATTTAATTTTAAGACAACTATCTAGTCATTTTCTCTGCAGAAACAATAATGAAATTGCTAACTAGATAACTAAACCATCGATATCAGGTTAAATCATTACATGTAATCTAGTAATGTAATGGTACCATCTGGTAGTGGAAGAGGCCAGGCCAGGCATCCCCAAGGTGAGAGGTTCTAGAACATTGCCACCAAGAGGAAGCATTGTGTGGCAGTGGTTGGAGATGCCCTTCTGCGGTAGACAGAGGAACCCATCTGCCGGCCTGAACTGTTGTCTAGGGAAATCTGCTGCTTGCCCAGAGCCTAGATCCAAGCTGTCACGGAAGGATTACCATGACTCATCCAGCCCTCTGACTACTACTCCATGCTGCTCATCCATGTGGTACAATGATATAGCCAGGGGTGATCCCAAAAAGATCAAAAGTGACTACAGGTCTCTGAGTTAAAGGGTGAAGGAGACAGGGGCTCAGGTGGAGCCCAGGCAGAAACAGACACATCCTACAAATCAGTGCATGGCCATGCAGATCGTGTTGCCGCCAGGGCTTTGGTTTCTTCAACCATGGGATGTTATTCTAAGAAGAGGGATTACTAGAAAGTGACAGGATCCACCTGACAGAGGGAAGAGCATCTTCACAGACAGGCTCACTAACCTAGTGAGGAGGACTTTAAACTAGTTATACTGGGAGGATGGAAATCAAAGCCCTGAGGTAAGTGGGAACCTGGGTGACCTGAAGGAAGCAGAAGCAAGAGGGGGCAATAGGAGAAGCGTTCTCATTCTTCCTGAGAAAGTAGGACAATTGGGTAGTTACCTCACGTATCTATACACGAGTGCACAGAGCCTGGGAAACAAGCAGGAAGAATTGGAAGTCTTTGCACAGTCATGGAACTATGATGTGAACGGAATAACAGTCACCCTCTCCATACACCGAAGAGCAGGAAAATCCCTCAGTAAAACAGAAATCTTTAACTTTGGGAAGGCTGACTTCTGCAAACTCAGAGATTTGGAAAGTCAGGCAATTAGAGGCCATACCCCACTAAATAAGGGAGTTCACAAGGAATGGTCATCTCTCAAAAACATGATCCTTGAGGCACAGGGGAAAGTCATTCCATCTCGCAAGAAATGTAAGCAATGGGCAAGGAAGCCCCCTTGGCTGAACAAGGAACTGTTGGATCTCATTAAACTCAAAAGAGAAGCCTACACCAGTTGGAAAATAGGAAGCATAATGAAAGAGGACTACTCAGCACTCACCCACACCTGTAGGGAGTGGTCCAGAACAGCCAAGGCACATACCGAACTCAGGCTAGCTACAGGGATCGAGGACAACAAAAAGTCCTTCTTCAGCTATGTGGGAAGTGGAAAAAAGAACAAAGACAGCATTGGGCCCCTGCAAGATCAAACAGGGCAGCTGACATCCAACAGCCAAGAAAAGACCAGTCTCCTAAATGACTTTTTCGCATCAGTTTTTCACCCTCCCAAGGGGATCACATTGTCAGAAAGGATGTGAACCATCCTAGGAGTGGGTGGCAGGCCCAGAATTGATTTGGATCAGGTGAGGGAACACCTTGAGAAACTGAACATTCACAGGTCTGCAGGCCTAGACGGAATGCACCTGAGAGTCTTGAAGGAGATGCCAGACATCATTGCATCCCTTTTGGCAAAGATATTTGAAGATTCGTGGCACTCAGGCGAGGTCCCGGAAGATTGGAAAAGAGCCAACGTTCCTATCTTCAAGAAAGGGAGGACCCAGGGAATTATAGACCAATAAGTCTGATGTCCGTCCCTGGAAAAATCCTGGAGAAAATTGTCAAGGGATCCATCAACACCAGACTAACGGAAGGCAAGCTTCTGAAGGCCAGCCAACATGGCTTTGTGACTGGCAGGTCTTGCCTGACCAACCTCATCTCTTTCTATGACCAGGTGACACAAGCCCTGGACAAGGGAGATGATGTAGATGTCATATATCTGGATTTCAAGAAAGCTTTTGACCGAGTTCTTCTCAATGTCCTCATGGCTAAGCTGGGGAACTGTGGTCTTGATCATCTTATGGTCTGATGGGTAGGTAATTGGCTACGGGGTTGGACCCAAAAAGTACTAGTTGACAACATGGTGTAGGGTGACCAGTGGAGTCCCTCAGGGCTTGGTACTTGGGCCAGTACTCTTTAACATCTTCATTAACGATCTGGAGTCGGGAGTCAGATGTGAACTGGTAAAGTTCACAGATGACACCAAATTATGGGAGAGGGCAGTCACACTGCAGGACAGGCTGGGGATACAGGCTGACTTGGACATGCTGTCAAGGTGAGTTGATCAAAACCTGATGGTCTTCAATGTACAGAAGTGTAAGGTGCTGCACCTCAGTAGGAAGAATCCTCAACATACTTACAAGCTTGGCACTGCTACACTCGCTAGCACCACAACCAAAAGAGACTTGGGGGTCCTGATTAACCACAAAATGATATGAGTCACCAATGCGATGCTGTGGCTGGCAAAGCAAACGAAACTCTGGCATGTATCTACCGATGCATCTCAAGCAAAAACAGGGATGTCATCCTCCTGCTTTACTCGGCCTTGGTGAGCTGAAGTATTGTGTCCAGTTTTGGGCTTCCCATTTCAGGAGGGATGTGGAAAAGCTTGAGAGAGTCCAGAGGAGAGCCACTCATATGATCCAAGGCCTGGAGAGCAGGCTGTGCAAGGAGAGGCTGAGGGATTTGGGACTCTTCAGTCTGGAAAAGAGAAGGCTCAGGGGGGACTTGGTAGCAGCCTATGTAAGAGGGGTACATCAGGACCTGGGAGAAAAGCTGTTCACCAGAGCTCCCTAAGAGATAACAAGGTCTAATGGCCATAAACTCCAGGAAGTCCGATTTAGACTAGGCATAAGAAAAATGTTATTTACAGTGCATGTGTCCACGGTCTGGAACAGACTCCCCACAGAGGTGGTGCAAGCATCTACTCTGGACTCTTTCAAAAAAAATCTAGATATTTTTCTTGCTAAGATCACTTGGTCCCAACTGACTTCCTGCCTATGACAGGGGGGCTGGACTCGATCTGACGAGGTCCCTTCCAGCCCTTAATGTCTATGAAATCTATGAAACAGAGACTTCATGGGATAGCTCGCATGGCCGGAGGAGCATTGTCATAGATGGGTATAAATTTCAAGAAGGACAGGCAGGGGAGAAGAGGAGGAGTTCCTTTTTATGTAAAAGAGCTGTATGACTGCTCAAAGCTCCAGTGTGAAATGGATGAGAGTTGAAAGTCTCTGGGTTAGGGTCAGAAGGGAGAGCAACAAGGTTGATGTCATGGTGGGTGTCTGCTATAAACCACCAGAGCAGAAAGATGAGGTGGATGAGGCTTTCTTTGAACAGCTAGCAGAAGTTTCCCAGTCACAGGCCCTGGTTTTCATGGGGGACTTCATTTACCCTGACATCTGCCAGGATAGCAATACAGCAGTGCAAAGGCAATCCAGGAAGTTTTTGGAGAGTGTTTGGGACAATTTTCTGGGGTAAATGTTAGAGAGGTCAACTTGGGGCTGTGCTCTTCTTGACCTGATGCTCACAAACAGGGAGGAATTGCTGGGAAACATAGTAGAGGATGGTAACTTAGGCAGCAGCGACCATGAAATGATTAAATTCAGGATCCTGAGGAAAGGAAGGAAGGAGAGCAGCAGAGTAAGGACCCTGAACTTCAGAAAGGCAGGCTTTGACTTGCACAGCAAGTTGATGGGCACGTTCCCCTGGGAGGCCCGTCTGAGGGGAAAGGGAATCCAGGAGAGTTAGTTCTACTTTAAAGAAACTTTCCTGAAGGCACAGGAAGGAACCATCCTGATGCTCAGGGAGACTAGCAAGTACGGCAGAAGACAGTTTGGCTTAGCAGGGAACTCTTCAGTGAGCTAAAACACAAAAAGGAAACTTACAAGAAATGGAAATGACTAGGGACAAACTACTAGGGAGGAGTAGAACAGCATTGCTTGAGCATGCAGAAATGAAATCAGGAAGGCTGAAGCACAATTGGAGTTGCAGCTAGCAAGGATGCAAAGGGTAACAAGAAGGGTTTCTACAAGTATGTCAGCAACAAGAAGAAGATCAGGGAAATTCTGAGCCCCTTACTGAATGGGGGAGGTAACGTAGTGACAGAGGATACAGAAAAGGCTGAAGTACTCAATGGTTGGTTGGTTTTTTTACCTCAATCTTCACAGGCAAGGTCAGCACCCAGACTACGCACCTGGCAGCACAGTTTGGGGAGGAGGTGAGTAGCTTACAGTGGCAAAAGAACAGGTCAGGGACTATTTAGAAAAGCTGGACATGTACAAGCCCATGGGACCAGACAGGATGCAGCCAAGGGTGCTGAGGGAGTTGGCTGATGTGGTTGCAGAGCCACTGCCATGATTTTTGAAAATGTATGGTAATTGGGAGAGGTCCTGGATAATTGGAAAAGGACAAATATAGCACCCATCTTTAAGAAAGGAAAAAAGGAGGATCCAGGGAGCTACAAACTGGTCAGCCTCACCTCACTCCCAGGAAAAATCATGGAGCAGTTCCTCAAGGAATCCATGTCTAAGTACCTGGAGGAGAAGAAAGTGATTAGGAACAGTCAGCATGGATTCAGCAAAGTCAAGTCACGCTTGACTAACCTGATTGCCTTCTATGATGAGATGACTGGCTCAATGGGTGCAGGGAGACCAGTGGATGTGGTATACCTTGACTTTAGTAAGTCTTTTGATATGGTCTCCCATAGCATTCTCACAAGCAAGCTAAAGAAGTACGGGTTGGATGAATGGACTATAAGATGAATAGACAACTGGCTGGATCATGTTCAGGGGGTAGTAGTCAATGACTCAGTGTCTAGTTGGCAGCCAGTATCAATTGGAGTACCCCAGAAGTCGGTCCTAGAGCTCATTTTGTTTAATATCTTCATCAATGACCTGGAAGATGGAATTAAGTGCACTGTCAGCAAATTTGCAGATGACACCAAGCTGTGGGGAGTAGTAGATATACTGGCGGGTAGGGCTAGGATTCAGAGAGGCCTAGACAAATTGGAGGACTGGACCAAAAGAAATTTCATGAGGTTCAGTAAGGACAAGTGCAAAGTCCTGCACTTAGGATGGAACAGCCTCATGCATCAGTACAGGCTGGGGCTGACTGGCTAAACAGCAGCTCTGCAGAAAAGGCCCTGGGGGTTACAGTGGACAATAAGGTGAATATGAGCCAGCAGTGTGCACTTATTTCCAAGAAGGCTAACAGCATAGTGGGCTGCATCAGTAGGAGTGTTACCAACAAATCGAGGGAAGTGATTCTTCCCCTCTATTCAGCACTAATGAGGCCACATCTGGAGTGCTGGATGTATTTAGTTTAGAGAAAAGAAGACTGAGAGGGGATTTAATATCAGTCTTCAAGTACCTGTGGAATAGTTCCAAAGAGGATGGAGCTAGACCAGGGGCAGGCAGTTACTTTGGGTGGAGGTTTGGTGAGCTGTCGAGGGCCACATGGGTAGCCCTACCTCTTGACAGGTGCCCCATCCCCTGGGTGCCATCTTGGGACTGGAAGTCCCACCCCTAACCCCTGACCTTTGCCACCAGACATCCTGCCTCTTGCCCCCGAGAAATACTCTTTTTGGGAGGGAGGTGTTGCCATCTTAGAACCAGAAAAAAAACCCAATCATAACTAAAAGTCAAAAACATATTTTAATTTTATTACAAAAAATATTTTTATCATTAGTTGTGTTTGCATACTGTATATAGAGGTGATTGCATAATAACTCAAAATAAATTCTTAGTCTCTTGTATTGTGTGGGGGTGTGGTGGGGGTGTATGGTAGGGGTGTATGGTGTGTGTGGCGGGGGTGTATGGTGGGGGTGTATGGTATGTGTGTATGGGGTGGGGTGTGTTTGTGGGATGGGGTGTGGGAGGGGTGTGGGGAAGTTTGTGAGGAGATGTGGCTGTGTGGGGGGGCATAGGTTGTGGGGGTGTATCTCTGTGTATGTCTCTGTGTGTGGTTTGTGGGGTGTGCGGGAGGGTGGGAGGGGTGTAGGGACCCCCCCCACATGCTCCCCCTCTGGGCAGCAGCAGGTGGGGATGCTGGTGCCTGGCTGTGGCCAGCACTGCACATGACTGTGAGAAGTGCAGCCCCTGTTGGGCTGTTTGTTTCCCTGGCACTCCCCGCACTTGCAGGGCACAAGAGGGAAACCCCAGCCTGCTCCAGTGCCTGGGGCTTCCCTCCTGTGCCCCGCAAGTGTGGGGAGCACGGGGGAAGCTAGTGGCCCGGCAGGAGCTGCGCTCCTCACAATGCTGGCCGGAGCCAGGCACCAGCACCGAGCAGAGAGCGCCCCCCTGCTGCTGCTGTCCACACTGCCTGCCAGGGCTGTGCACCATGGGGGGAGTGTGAGAGGGGTCCCCATACTTCTCCCCCACACCCACACATATCCATCCAAGCTCCACGCTGCTGCTGGCTCCCTGGACACAGGCTCTGCACTGCAGCCAACCCCAGGCCCGTGCTCCAGCCCAGCTGCAGCCCTGCCTCTGTCCCCCCTTCCCTACCTGCTGCCCAGAGGGAGCCCAGGAAGCCAGCAGCAGCAGCCCCACCCATGCTAGCAGGCCAGCCCTTCTGCCCACCAGGGTGGGAGCGAGGTATAATGGGATTGTTGGGGGCAGGTGTAGGCGCCTTGCTCCCACCCTCTTGGGCGGAAGAGCTGGGCGGGGCACAATTTGTTGGGGGACGCCGCAGCTGGATGAAAGTGCCTGGTGGGCTGGATCTGGCCCGCAGGGGGCATTTTGCCCACCCCTGAGCTAGACTGCTCTGAGTGGTGACAGATAATAGAACAAGGAGCAATGGTTTTAAGTTGCAGCAAGGGAAGTTTAGGTTAGATATTAGGTAAAACTTTCTCACTGGCAGAGTAGTAAAGCACTGAAACAAGCTACCTAGAGACATCTCCATCCTTAGAGATTTTTAAGACCCTGGGTAGACAGAGCCTTGGCTGGGATGATCTAGTTGGGGATGGTCCTGCTTTGAGCAGGTGGTTGAACTAGATGACATCCTGAAATCCCTTTCAGCCCTAATTTAACATGATTCTATGATTTTACCTTTCCATTTGTGCAACATCTTTAGCTCATGGTCCACAATTACTCCAAGTGTTCCTGAATGAATGAGCTAACATCAAAACCTAAAGGACTCTTTCAATGAAATTTATACTGAACCCACTTTCTTTCAGTATTTAGCCCTCTGTATGAACTTATTTCAAACTATGTTATCAAAGTTCCGATGGAAAAAAAAACCTCCAACAGACAAATAGTTCTACCTTGAGCAACTTGGTGGTGTGTGTCCAAAAACAAAACAGATTTAATCATCTGACACTGCAGGACAGACCACCATTAAAAAGGCATGTCTTTTTTACTCATTAGCTCTCTACCTGGGGAAGGGATAACCTTGAATTTCATGAAGCTCAAAATATATTTTCTTGAGCAATGAGACTCCATTTTCTCATTGGTGAAGTTCATATGCTTTGAACATTCTACCCTCAGGACTTGTCGTGAACACAGAATGCAACGCCAAGGGAGCACTGCTAACCTGTATGTATTAAGGAACTGCTCATGTTGGCAAAGTTTTCTCACAGAGGAAGGAAAGTTCATTCTTAGAAAAAGGCTTATTTTGGAGCATAGTTATTAATAACAGTCTTGACAACTAGAGTTTTCAGACTAAGATTGATACTGCTTTGGAGTACCAAAACTCTGTTTTTGTCAGAAAAAAGCCACAACCTAATTTGAGAAGAGTAAAAAGGAAGTAGTATTATTAAAACAAGAACTTTTATCCACTGTGATTATAGAGGAAAATGGTCTTTTCTTTCCATGTTAACCTTTTCTTTTTTCTCTTTCCAGCTACTGTAATGATCTGATCCAAAGACCATTGGGATCAAGAGGAGAAACTCACTCTCTGATTTTTGTAGACATTGGTCAGCCCCTTGTACCTGCTTTTTCACATTTCCTGGCATTCTTATTTTTCCTTTCATTTATCTAACAACAGGGTGCATATTTTTACACAGTATATAGAATTCTGAGCTACTTGCAGAAGAATATATTTGATATTTTATTTAATAGTCTACTGATTTCTGCATTGTTTTCTGGGAGGGCAGGGTGTTGTTGGTTTGTTTGTTTTGGAGTTTTTAAATAAATATTTTAAAAGGAATAATTTTGGAACTTCCAGCAGACTACATTCAACTATTGTTTCTGTTTACACAAAATAATCTTCACCATCAGCTCAACCAAAAGTCTTTTTTATACCGTTTGCACAGTTGTCTGAGTTAATAGCAATTTCCTTCCAAGAGTCATTCTGTGGCAAGGGGGTTTGTGTTAAGCTTTTATGGAAGGAAAGTTTTCAGTGGCTTACTTGCCTTCTCTCTGGCTTTATGGTGTTATCCAGGAAAGTTCTGAAATAGATCTTATTGCTGTCCAAGAAACGCTTAGTATCTTGAGATCTGATTCTACTTCTTTCTCTGCCCTACTGTTCGGGTGTGTCTACATGAGATATCACATCATCATAGCAATGCACTATGGTGACATAGTGTCCACAGGTATCTACATGTGACCAGCAGATACTGTGCTGTAGCGGCACGCTCCCCCATTATAGCGTGTCGCTACAGTGAAGTAGCTGCTAAAAATAACCATGCGCCATGCATATGGCACAGTATAGACGGTTATTGCACCATGCTTTAGTACTTCCGAAAGGTAGCAGCATTGCTGTAGGACAATGTGTAGAGATGCCCTTTCTCTTCTCTTCCCTCTAAACCTATCCCCAGTGCTTGACATGTGCCTAGAAGTGTCCTCACAGAGCTAAGTCTAACTTCCTCTGCAGCATTTCATGTTTCTGAATATCCAGGAACAAAGAATATAGCTTAGCAAAAATTCAGCTTTCCATGTTTGTACGCTGCAAGATAATGTCTCAGTTTAGGAGCAAAGTAGTCAAAGAATCAGTGCCTAGTCCAACTTGCTAGAACTGATGTCAAGGAACTTTTGCTATTTAAGAGTTTCTCCAGAAACAAAGTAAATTGTTCTGTCCTCTTAAAATGGAAAATGCCTTGGCAGAGTGATATATTATTTGCCTGGCTGCATTTTCTCTCCATCTCCATCAAAGCTTGAAGAGTACTGGCACTTCTGCCTTCTCAAGCAAAGCTTAGTGTAACTGGACCACATCTAATGCTTGCACAATGCAAATGAAGATTGAAATGGTTGTTTCCTTTGATGTGTGTGACTAAGTGCTCAAAAGGGATATTTTCCCCTTGATCCTAAGCAAAATGGAACTTCTTTAGAAAGACCTGTTGGTTTCCTATATTTCCTGAGGACTGATGCAGTTTTTGAGCAAACGACTGAAGCAGGTTATGGTAAAGACAATGATTTTCCTCTAAGAAAGGAAATTTTCTTTTCCTGTTTGTAGCAATTGTTAATGTCATAGAGCCTGAGAGGCACAAAGTAAAGAGGAATTTAGAATGACCAGCTTGTTGGCTATCTCAGCTCAACCCTCAAAGATAAAACAGTTTATATGATAGAGAAGCAAAAGATACTAGGCCTCCTAAAACAATAAGTTGCAACGTCCATTTGGGATAATCAAGCAGCTAGAAAACTCTCCAGCATGGGTGGGTGTTCAGAACATATTAGAGAGTCCTACATAGTTTGTATCCATTCTAGACTATTCTCAGTAGAGTGATCCTTGGAAGCAAAGCACATTGTACATATTCAGCAGTCACATAGTGGTTGCTCTTTTCTACTTGCTTAATAAAGAACAAATCCTGAGCTGTAGAAAGTGTCTTCTATATTTAAGGTTGTAAGGCAATTTCCAGATACAGATGTCAAATGTTTACTGACATCTTCATTTGAAGACTCAGAAGAAATTCAACATACTTTAGACTTCACCCCAGTTGCTAAGTACTGCCTATGACTCATAAATTCAAATTCCATCATGTTATATAATGGGTTTGGACTATGAGGTGAATCTGAAAGTGTTGTTTATAGGACCCTCAGTCTCCCAAACCTACTACTTCTACATCTCTATCTCATTTGAACCAGCCTATGCATCTGAATTTTGCACCCAAAGTTCGACTTAGATTGGGCTTGGATATAGGTGAGGTATCACTAGCTCAATACAGACAAGGCAGACAAAATAAATGGTAGGTAATAAAAGGCCTTTTAATTACTGAAAAATGACTTAGGCTGTTCAGCTTCTCCTTTTCTTCTTTGATGCAATAATATCCAAAGGCCCCACACAAGGACCCATCATTGGGAATCATGAGATACCCTGAATGTGCCGATTGCAGCTGTTGCCAGAAATAATCTTTTAAAACTGCTTCTCATAGGAATGTTTACTTTTATTGCTGGTATGGAGCTTGTTACAATTACCTGTCTTTTTATACCCTTGCGATTGAACTAAAGTGCTTCACATGGGACTAGGCCTTGAGATCATCCAGAAGTATAAGTGTAGAATGTAACTGCTTATCCATACAGGTGTCCAGGTTTATTGCCCTCTGAACACAGAGCAGATTTTTATATGTGACTTAACTGCTTATTAGAGTAATAGGTCCATGTGGCCTGATTGGCAAGGTCATTCAGAACACCACCTGCTTTCTCTCAGCTCTTGTAGTCTGAGTTAGGAGGAAGTCCTGCCTGCCCAATCTAAAGCAGTTCTTCTCCCAAGGACTCACCAAATCTCGTTTGATTCTCTCTCTCTTTCTTTCTTTCTTTCTCTAAGATGGGTGTCTGACTTCCTACAGCATCACCAATGGCCTGAACACCATTCTTTACATTCACTGAGGCTCTCCATAAAATGTAATGTTGAATAAGGCCCTTTCTGTGCAATTTTTGGGTTAGCATAAAAGTTCTCTGCAGTACACTATTAATCTTAGGGCACTTGTTACCAACTGCTTGTCTTTCATAGCAAGCTTTCTTCACTGAGGAATTCAACATCTACATAGAAGCTTATAGAGGCATAAATATTATTATATACAGACATTAAAAATTGATTTATGACTTGTTTTGTCAAGATGGTATAACCTGTACAACATGGCCTGTATGTATCTTGAACATGGATTTTTCTCACAGTTCACAACACAATATTGAATTATGCAATTTCTGGTATTTTGCAATACGATGACATGAAATTAGCATCACCTGAATTTCAAAATCACTGGCTACAAAATCATTTAACATTTAAAATGTTGTCCTTATGAGCAAGACCAACTTTCAGGATCTTAATATCAGGTTGTTAGACAGGAGACTGTAACATAAGCGTACTGTGACTGTGACATAAGCGTACACAACACACA
Organism: Alligator sinensis; assembly: GCF_000455745.1. Lineage (NCBI taxonomy): Eukaryota > Metazoa > Chordata > Crocodylia > Alligatoridae > Alligator > Alligator sinensis. The sequence continues at coordinate 1,543,533 of NW_005842154.1, read as the reverse complement.
CACAATATTCATATAAAAATGACTGGTCCACACACATACACATAACCAAGCACATACTCAGGCAGCTGCATGTTGGTGCTTAGGGGTGCTTGGGGCTCTGGATGGAGAAGGAGAATCCAAAAGTCAGCGGAGGCTGGAGATCTGAGTTCAGGGTTTGGACAGCCAGGAGGTGGAGAGAAGCCAGGTGACAAGCCAGGGGTTAGAGCCGGGAGGAGAGCAGAGAACAGAGCCGGGAGGTGAAGAGAAGATGGGAGGCAAGCTAGGGGTTAGAGCCCGGAGGCAGCAGGGGTTTAAGTTAGACAAAGGCCAACTCAGGATCGCAAATATCAATTTTATTATACAAGAGAGGGTGTAACACAATATGCAGACGACAAAATTATTGGTTCCTACGCACGCACTCTCACATGCACTTACACAATGGTAGCAGGGGAGAAACGGTTTAGTGGAGAGGGAGCAAGAGCAGTATTTAGAGGATACTGAAGTCAGGGTAGGTAGTTTAAGTGAGAGTGAAACACAGGGTCTAGAAGCAAAGTAAGCACAGAGAGCGGTAGAGTGGTTAGCAGAGGAACAGAAACCAAATCCCTTGCTTAGAGGGGAGATGTGGGTGATAGCAATCTATCGCAGGCTGTGAGTTGACCATTGGTGGCCAGGTGAAGTCTTCTCCAGTGAGGTGTTGTCCAGAGGGGGTCGCTGGCAGGGCCTCTGGGTGGATAGGTGGCGTGGTGTGGTGCTTGTCTGGTTGGAGAGAGTGACTCTCCAGGTCACACTCTGCTATCCCTTTTATAGGGGTAGTCCACCTGTGACTCCAGTGGTGAGGACATGCCCAGGCAAGGGCCAGTCTTGGTGTTTGAGCATGTGCACTCCTCAGACAAGGTCGTGCAGTTCCAAGTGTCCATATTGCCCTGAGTAGTACAATGGTGGGGTTGCTGCTTTCTGTTTTGTTTTTTTTTCAGTGTTGCTGGTTTCTGGAGGGTCTTTATCTTTCAAATGTTGAGTCTGTTTCTGGTTCTGGGAGTGGGTCTGTGGTTACAGGGTGAGTCAATGCAGGGCGGTGATAGAGTCATTAAGCTAATGGTTTGGTCATTCAGAGGGAGCTATTTTAGACCTGCTACCATTATGTTTCAGGCACTCTCATTGTTTCTCACTCACTCAGGGAACCGATTTACATAGGAGGGGTAGGTATGAATTACAGTGACAATAGGGCATGCCCAGGCAAAGGACTTGGGTGGAAAATTATAGTACAAGATGGAGTCTTGACAATACAAGATGGAGACTTAGCATTACTCTGGCTAACTTACAAAAACAGGTCTGAATCACCCAATAATAATATAAAGCAGTAAAAATCAATACAAAAATAACAGCAATTGATACACCACAGTAACTAACGTATGGAGATATACAGGGCATTTTACACTGATACAAGAGCTTATCCTATGTCTTATCATAACTACTTATAAGGAATAGAGAGGCAAAGAGAAAGTCAGAAATGGTTGAGGAAGGGAGGGGAATGTATTTCTATGTAGAAACAACAAAAAAAGAAAAACGGGGGAGTTTGCTACGAAGTATGCCTCCTAAATTCAATAACATCACTCCTATTTTTTTCTTTGCAGTTGTACAGGATGCATCTACATGTGCAATTAATGCAACTGAATAAGCTCTGGTGCAGTTTGAGCTAGAGTAAACTAATTCTGACATCACTATCTACATGTACATTTAAGTATAGTAATTTACTCCACTGTTGGATAATATCTATGTCTGATGGGACTATATGATGGCACTGTAAATTAGTCTATACCAGCCCAATTGCTATGCCTGTATAGACAGTGATGCTTTACTGTGCAGTAAATTAGTCTACTGTACAGTAAAGCACATATGTAGATGCACCCATACTCAGAAATCTGTAAAGGAAATGTTTTTAATGGCAATATTGACAATGTTGAATCCCCTTTTGTACTATATGTACAAAGTATTTCAGCTGATTTAAAGCTAATTACAAATGCCAAGAGTTCTTTTAATAACTAATTAAATATTTAAGCAAAGATACTAAATTTTTCCTTTTTTTAAATTAGCCAAGAGATCAGGGCACTTCCCTGAGAGAAGGAAGTCCTGGATTTTTACCCTTCTTCCCAGTACTGTTCATGCATTCCACATTAGAGTCATTGGTTACAAAATAGAAATAACCTCACTGCAGGTTATTTAAACATTTAAAGCATTTTGAAAGGATAATAAAAGGGGATGATCCTTCATTTCTCTGTTCCTGCATTCAACACAGAAATGTATCAAAGTATAGGAGCCAAAATGGGGGTTCAGTTTCTCTGCATTAATACTGCAAACTCCAAGCAGCTTCAAGGCTGCTGTATAGTTATACAAACTTGTGATATTATGCTAGGGTCAGTTTATGCCAATGGGGAATTGCTAGAGTTCTTGTGTCCTGACATGCCCTTTCAAACAGGAAGCCTTTATCTCTTCTATAAGACTAGAGCTAAAGCTGTCTTTACTTTTGTGTATTCTTCAGTGCTAAGCACATTGCTCCATACCTCATTTCACATGTATTACAGAACCATAAGCCAGCAATGGAGGCAAAAAGTTCAACATGAGGTAAGTAGAATTCCAGACTAATAGGATTTATTTGTAAATGACCATCCAGTTCAAGGTAGTGTAATAGTGATGTTGTAACCCTGATGGTCCAGAAATTATGTGAAAGGCATAGGGTTTTGTAGGGTGATTATTTTATTGGACCAAGTGTACAGTTGCGATTTAGACAAGTTTTCCAAGAAGATATTTGATAAAGAATGTCCAATAAACTATATCACCCTAAGAAATCCTTGGTTTGCATCTAGTTGAAGTTAATGTTCTCAGCTATCCACTTAAACATTTCCCATTTTCTTTTGACTAGCATTCAGAAACTATAATGCCTCAAAATCAATGTCTTACATTTTATAAAATCCTGATTATAGTAAAAAAAAGAGAAGAATTATACCACACTATACCAATTGTCATTTTGCATTGACAATGTCAGATAATATATAAAATGTTGATAACATGCTGAGGTAGACTATTTCTTATCTTAAATTCAGGATGTTCCTCTCTATTATGACATTAATAAAATCAAGTTATTTCGATTCAGAAGTCAATCTGATTGCTGTCATTGATGTCTTAATTTATAACTGGAGTTCACAATTCTCAATTGGCTTATGTGAAAGTATAAGACCTCCAAACTCTGGCAAGCAGTTGGCTCTCTGGGATGGCTTCTATCCTCAAGAACCCTGTCTTCCTTCTGCTCCATTGCTAAGAAGTGATGGTAATTTCACTGCCCGTCTTTGGAGCATGAAAATTCCTCATGGATGTTCAGAAACACAAAGCTAACGTCCATGAGCTTGGTGTACAGCTATGGAAACAGTGGTGCTGAATGCACAGCTCCCTGGTTAGGGCATAACAGAAAAAAGTTGAGGAGTGTTTGTTTTCTCATTCCCTGACAAAACATGACCTGAAACCTTATACTGCAACCAAACCAATTCCCTTACTCAAATAAAATTATGTTTCCCATAACACTTTTCTCAATATGTAAAAGAAACAGTTATACTTGGATTCATTTGAATTAGTGCTCCAGAACCAGTTGACCTGAATTTTCATGGAAAATTGTCTGTAGTCAAACCATTTTGACCACAGGCACTTCTAAATGCACACTAGACTCTTAAATAGGCACCTGGTTTCTGTAGCTGTAACTGTAGTGTAAACCAGCATACTCAGCATCTCTGAACATTAAGCTACCATCTATTTAGATTCATATATATATATATGGATTTACATGTCTAACTTTAGGCATCCAGGTTTGAATGTCCTGGAATATAGGATAAAATTAAGAGAATAAAGAAAGAAAAGAAAAGGTATGGGAGAACAAAAGGAGAGGAAAAAATACAAATGGGACAGAAGGCATATGAAAAGCAGGAAAGCAATATCACAATGCCAGGCAAACTCAGACAACAAAATCCAAATCATAGGCAAACAGACCGTACTCATAATGCAGTGTAAGAATTTCTGATGATTGCACCATTCCTCTCTCTGAGTTTATATTGCTGGAAGAACCTCTTCAATAGTTACACAGACTTCTAATTCACATTCACTTTTTAGAAACAAAGGTAGCACCTTGAACATAATTGATAGAACAATCTCATATTTAAATTAGGAACTTTTGCTGCTGTTGGTTACAGTTTATCACAGTAGTACCCAGAGCCCCAACCAGTGTCCTGGGAAATTACATAAAAGAGAGCCCCTGGATTGAAGCCCTTCTCTTTAATTTGGGATGTAACTGACAGAAAACACTGTTACCCTTATGTTACAGATGGAAACAGGAGACTGTGACTCATCCAAGCTTACACAGCTGCAGTAGGGAATCACATCTTGACACTCAACCCAGTACTTTAAACACAAAGGTCCAGGATGTACTATACCTATGAGGTGCCTCAGTATGACTGTTAACTCAAAAGGCAAGTGAATCCTCCTTCTGCTCCCAAATTTTTTTCACTTTGGTTTAAGGAAGGTGTCACAGGGTACCAAGGTGTGTCTGCACCTTTAAAGGCAGAAGCAGCCTAGTAAAGAAGCCTGGCAGGCGTCCCAGCTCCACAGCTGCAGGTTGCCTGAGTAACGGCCTAATTGGGTAATTAGCGGGCACCTGCAGGCAGTCAGCTGACCGGAAAGAGTCAGAGCCCAGGGAACACATAAGCTCAGGGCTGGGACTGGTTGGACTCACTCTCTCTTTGGCAACTGCCAGGAGGAGCTCCTGTACAAGAGAGCTGCCTGATGCATCCAGCTGCCTACTTTGCTACCTCCAAGTGCAGTAAGATCCTAGAGGCTCACAAGGTTCCCAGAGCTGGTATTCTAACAGTGGGAGTTTGCCCTCTTAAAGGGGTAGAGTGCTGCCTTTATTGTTAATGTTATGTTATAGCCCAGGGCCTTAGGCTTGTGTTATTGTTTGACCTGGTGGACCGGAATGATGCTAATAGGGGAGGAGGAGGAGGCCTCATTGGGGCACAATATCATGTAGCACCCCAGTGCCAAAGGGGCGCAAGCTGCAAGGGGCTGGAGAGCCCAGCACCGTAGGGGCACCACAGACAAAGGCCAAGGGCCCGATGATAAGAGGAGATTGTGGGCTAGTGCCTCAAAGCTGGGCCTGACACAGTAGGTCTAGGCTAGAAGGCCTAGCTATATCAAGAGTGGGCTGAGGCCCCAAAAAAGAACGTAAGAACAGTATAACACCTGCAAAGCATGGTAAAGGGAAGGTTGGAGCCATGCAATTGGCCCATAAGGTCTGAGGTGCCCTGTGCATCACCATAATGAGAGGCTGGCAAAGGGCCCGCAGATCAGG
>NW_005842154.1:1530082-1538155 GCF_000455745.1 Alligator sinensis | reverse complement strand
AGCAGACTGTGACTGAGTGAAGGCCCATGGACAGCCTCCCAAGTTATTTTTCCAACAAAGACGTGACAGGAAAGATAAGAGGGCACCCTCAGGGCAGACTTTGCCCAGTTGTGGAGCCGCCAGGGGCATCACAGCCACCCCTGAGCATCTTGCTCTGTGACAAGTGAGATGGCAGCAAATTACAAAAATATGTGTGCTAATATATTTTCAAAGACTTGAGCAGGGTGGAATAGGCTCACACTAGTGCAGCCAATGTGGAATAAGGTCTGGCCCATGACCATTCTTTTTCTCTATCATTAGGCATATGCAGTGCTTCCTGTAAGTCTAACTGGTTATATGTTGCATTATTTTTTCAGCAAGGAGAACAGAGATCTCTTTTTAGATTTTTCTGAAACTGTCCTAACAATAGGGCTGTGTGAAGCTTCAGTCCCTGGCTCGATCTGGTGGAGATTCGGCCCAATTTGGTGGCTGAACCTCTGAATCCAAATTGAATCAGGAGACCCTTTAATCTCTCCGAATCGAATCGGAACCCCCCAAATCGATTTGGAGATTCAGACATAGACACAGCTTTAAATGTTTTTTTCTACATACCTGAAGGTACCAGGTGGCTCGTAAATGCTACGATGGTGGGGCAGATGGAGCATCCCACAGGAGCACAGGGGAGGGGTCCTCAGTGCGTTCAGCAGTAGACCCAGAAGTGGACCAGAAGCACTAACGGTCCACTTCTGGGTCCACCAGGGAGTGCACTTGGGTCCCTGCCCCCCCCCCCCAACGTGCACCTCCTGGCTGGTGCCTCCTGGCTCTGGGGGGGCACCCAAGGTCTCCCCATGGCTGATTGCTGAGCCAGGGGGGTGCAAGGGACCCCCCATTGTGCTCCCCAGTGGACCTGAAGTACTTTTGGTCTACTCCCGGGTTCGCTGCCAAGCATGTTGGGGGGCTCCCCACGCTCCTCTGGGACACTCCATTTGCCCCAGCATCGCAGCGTTCATAAGCCATGCCTGGTACCTCAAGGAATGTAGAAAAAACATTTAAAGCTGTGTCTATGGCTGAATTACTGATTCTCCAAATCAGCATTGAATCTTCAGATTCAGATTTGGCTGAATCGAATCAGGGAGAGGGATCTGAATCAATGAACCAAATCACTGTCCCCAATTCAGGCCGAATCCAAATCAAATGCAGCCCGTTTCGCACGCCCCTACTAACCAATATCAGTATACTTTCCCACGTGTTGTTCGGGCAAGGAAGCTTGTACAAAAATACTGAACTAATACAGCACTATGTCTGGGATTATCTCAGTGATACCTTGGTTTTTCTTTACCATTCTTTCCTAGAAGGACTGGAACAGTAAGACTCTTCTTTCCAAATTGTAGTAAGCCATTTCCATGCCCTCAATAGCATAGTGAAAATTAGCATTTAAAGAAGTTAAGAAAGCAAGAGGACCTTATTACTCTTGTCAACAATAAAATTTGCTGCTGATCGTAAGTTGCTAAGATAGGCACATTAATTATTTATGGATACAGTGTGTTAAATATTAAATATTTCAGCCTGGGACAATGTGAGGGTAAAGCAATGAGGGTGAACTTGTCAAAAGCACAGAAGTAGTTTTGTGAGCAAGGACAGAATACCTCTACATGAATTACCTTTTTTTTATTGAAGTGTAATTTGAAAAAAAAAAAATCTTATGAAGTGTCATTTTCAGTGGTTAAGTGATATGCATTATCTTTTTGACACTGTCAGTCTATATTTAACATTTATCTAAGGGGCTTTTTCTGTCAGGGAAACAATGTACCATATCTTCTAAAAATATAACTTAGCATAACCTTATTTTAATATGTACAAAAATCCAATGTCCGTTGCTTTATCCTTGTTTACTTCTATGCAAAAGTTGTTGCATGTATTTGTAAGATTTCTTCTGAAAGACCAGAACTTTGTCTTGCAGGCAATGTTAAAAAAAAAAAATGGTGATACCATACAATAACTTAGCAACATTTCAGTGCCACCTCAGCTTTAGTCACATACTACCAATAACTGAAAAAAGCTGCTTAGAACAACTTCCACTGGCTTCTTGGCTTGAGGGTCGTGTACTTGCCACATGCTCTTAAAAGTATGAATTCTGCACAAAATTAGTTCTTATAAATGGTAATGGAATTATTAATTTAGAATTAACTTTTATATTTGGGATAACATCTTTCTAGTTCTATGTCTGATTAAACAGAGGAACCTATGACCTACTATTTGAACAACTTAAACTCCTATAATACCTTTTCCCACCCAAGCATTTAGACAGCTTTACAATATTATTAAAATTGAAAGTTAATCCACCTGTAGAAGTAATGATTGATCAGAATCCATTAAAAACAGAAGAAAGTAAATAGATCTTAACCACAGAAATAAAGATGGTATGGCACTGCTGATGCCCTACGGCCAAAGAAGGTATCCTAGGAATTTATCCAGTTTCCACTGAAGTTGATGAAAAGACATTAATTTAAATAGGAATTCAGATAAAAAGCAGGTCACTATCTAAAGGGATTCACTTCAGGACTGAAGCTGTAAAGTCCATCTGTTAATTCAGGTAGTAGCTAGAAGTGATTTGGGGATAAAACTTAGGGCGTTTATACACATACTTTTTTTGTCCTGCGACATGCCAGAGATTTGCCCCTTCAGAGTAGACTTGATTAATTTGGTCTGTGCTGCACCTCATGCCATTGTATGAGCAGCGAAATGTGCATCAGCACACCGAAAATGGCAGTGGTGCACTTTTGAACTAAAGCACCTCTGATGTGTTTTAGTTCAAAAGTGTGCCACTTCCGTTTTTTCAGTGTTCACACACATCATCACTTATATAACTATACATGTCACAGTGTTGGGTGCTTTTCAAAGCACCCGGCACTGTGTTGTTTGCATGTCATCCTGGTAAAGAGAGCATAGGCTTTTACCCTTAAGGTGAAGATTGTCAGGACAGAATTAGGTTCATATATTCAAAGCTCTAATACCCTCCAAAAGCCAAACTGCTATGTTTTGTACCCATGATACATTACTGAAAACATGAGTTAAATAAATGCCACTAAATAAAGTGTTAAAATAATTTGTTCATTACAATGCTCAACAGCATGGTTCTGCTCTTGGCAACACAATGTCAGATGACAGTGTCAATTATTAATTGTGGTTATAGTGCAGTCGTAGTACATTGATAATTAATTAGAGTTATAACTCTGTCGTAATAATTCACATTTGTCTTCTATAGGTTTTCTGTACTAAGGTAGTCTCTGTTATGCAGCCATTCAGCTGAAGATCCCTGGGATGTCCTTCTTTGCAGGGGACCTCATGCCCATAATCTCGCCTGCCATAACTAGATAATAAGAAAAGAGATGTCTGGGAGGGAGGTTTTTTTGCGAGGATGATCCTTGGATTTACCTTAATACAATGGTAAATTGTATCATGTTCCCCTATATCCTCTCCCATTCCACCAGGTGGAAAATCTTAGTTAACATGAATAACTGATTGTTCACAGGGTTTCACCCCAATAGATTCTTGTTTTCTATATGAAACAAAACAGGTGTGGTTCTTGTTAACCTCTTCACAACAACTCCATTCTGACCTTTGGCTTAACATCTCTGGGCTATACAGCCTGATAACACTTTGCTGCCTGAGTAGTCGCTATCACAGTTCTGCTCTCTGCAGCGAGTTGACCTCTCTGGGTTCAGTCAAAACAAAACAAAAAAAAGAAGAAAAACTAAAGAGACAATTCTTGGTTTACAGTTGTCATTTAAATCAGAGCTTCAACCACGATCTTCGACCTGTTCCCTGCTGGCCGAGCTGCTGAAGCTCAGGATCAGGGTCTTGCATTGCAGCCTTCACGACGGCATCCTCATTGGCTGCAACCTTGCAGCCTGCCTCAGAACCGCTGCGGCTTGCCTTTTTCCCTTCCCTGCTCAGCGGATTCCCCTCTTTCCGCTCTGGGGCAGACACTTCCGATTCTGGTTTTTCCTCCCAGAGTCCCATTCCTTTTCTTTTCCCCGGTCTGCTCCGGGTTATTCTTTAGCCTGGTGCTCAGGCTCCTCTCCCCTCTCCAGCAGAAGCACCAGGAAAAAAGACTCTTTTCAAACAGCATTTGGCCGTGTTGATTGGGGCCGCTGCAGGTAAGCACCTGCTACACCTTGGTCCTCCTCTCCCTGCCCCAGGTGTTTCTTTGCCTACCTCTCAGACAGTATGGAGACTTTCAGTTGTTTGGGATACCATATTTTATGGTGTATAAGTTGATACAACATATAAGTAAACCCCATATTTCTGTTTAAAAAAACAAAAACAAAAATCCTAACTTTTTTATGTCCAGTGCATAAGTCAACACACCTCAGTGTGTGAGGCACTGGAAATCTGGGCGGGCTCATGGGAGAGGTGGCATGCCAGTGGGCTCCCAGAAAGTTGGATCAGGTTGCTGGGAGCCTGGGCAGCATACAGATTGCTGGCATCCTGCCCAGCCAGCCCCAAGGGGTGCTGCCACCATGGAGGAAAGGCCTGGGCCTCCCCACAGTTCAGGGGCTGCCCAGCCTGGCAGCAGCTCACTCCCTGGCTCATGGGGCAGGCAAGGCGGCTCCATTAAAAGTAGGATCTGGCCCCTTGTCACTTGTCTTCAGCAGGCTTCTGCGGCCAGTGGCCTGGTGCCACCCGGGAAGGGGATGGTTTGCCCCAAGGGCAGCCCGGGGTGTCAGGCAGGGGGAGTGGGGAGGGAGGGGACTGGCCCTGCCTGACACCCCTAGCCTCTCCTCCTCGCACCCAACACCCACGCTGCCCCTGGAGCAAGCCAGCCCCTTTCCGGGTGGCACCAGGTGTCCAAGCAGCAAGGGACCCGATCCTGCTTTCGGTGGAGCCTCCCCGCCTAGGAGTGAGCTTCCACCAGGCCAGGCAGCCCCGGTGCGCTCCCCCCCCGGGAGAGCCCCCGTATTGTGTGTGTGTGTGTGTGTGTGTGTGTGTGTGTGTGTGTGTGTGGGGAGGGGGGAGAGCTGGCAGTCTTTTCCTCTGTGGTGGCAGTACCCCCTGGGAGAGTACCCCCTGGGCTGCCGGTGAGCTGTGTGCTGCTTGAGTTCCTAGGAGCCCAATCCAAATTCCTGGGAACCCACCAGCAAGCTGCCTCTCCCATGAGCCTGCCCAGGCTTCCAGCACCTCACACACCAAGGAGGGAGACAGTGTATAAGTCAAGGTTGAATTTTAAGACTTAAAAAATTTTCTTCAAAACTGAACTTACACACTGTGAAATATGCTAATCATAATAAATTTAAAGAACAAAATCAAAAAAGGATTCAAATGGTGATAATGTAAAAGGGTGTTGGGTGGGGAGGGCAGACATTCATTTTTTCAACAAACTGCCTTTCATTACCTGCAATACTTTTGAAAATCTGGAAATAAAATGCCTTCTCTGTTTCAGCTAATGTTGCTTTTGTTCCCGTGCTGTGTAAGGAAAGGACCTAGAATCTAAAGACTCTGCTTTTGAGTGACTTGTTTATGTATCGCCATCATCATGCTTTTCCTAAGAGCTCTCACATGTTCAGTGCTGCAGGGCACATTCTGACCCCTTCCATATTTAAGATATATATTAGCCTATTAAAGGAGATGTTGAGATACTATGATGTTTGATGCCAGCAATATACTAACATGTGGTTCAACATCTTTTCTCACAAACAGAATGTACACAAGGCCATTACTCAGCTGGCCTCACGCTGGAGAGAAATAAGCACTATGGCAAAAAGTATCCGTCTCAAATTCAAGACAGGTCAGATGGAGGTTACTCTGATTGGGAAAAGGATAGTTATTTAAAGAATAGGCTGGACCTATCACAACAACCGTTGCCCAATTATCTATGTAGTGTGTATTTTTCAGGGCTATCCTGGATTCATCATTATTTCTATACTCTAGAATATCAGCAGTAACCAAAAAATGACCTTTCCTATTTTTACTTGACATGGGGACTCTGCCTGTTGCTTTGGGATATAGACCTGGCAGCAGCAAACCATTCTCCCATCCCCACTAGACTGGATCCTACAATACAGTCTGCTTGGACTGGATCATGAAGGCTTCACAGAAGCTTCAGAGGACTCAAGATGTGGCAGCCAATCTCCTAGGTAAGATGGACTGACAGGTGCACATCACACTAGTGCTGCCTGTCAGGCTGGCTTTCTCAGCAGACTCCAGAGAAATTTCAAGGTCATGATTCTATTATGCAGAGCCCTCAATTATGCCCCCATCACTTATCTCAGGGATGACTTGTCCTCCCGGCAACTAATCAACAGCATTCCGAAGAGATGGCATGACTGACATCTCTCAGGGCAATGCTCTCTGGCAATGTTTCCAGAATGACACTCTGCCAGGCTGTTCCAAATTGTGATGTGCCAAAACCTTGTCATTTTTGAAACACAATGTAAGCCACACCTCTGTGGCCAAGTCTATACCCCTAACCATGGTTAGGGTAGCATAGCCCCACTAAGCTAATCAGAGACAGAATGGAAGACATCCACCTGTAGAGAAGGCTGTACAGCAAGAAAGCCATGGGCAATGTGATCCTGCTGGAAGGAAATAACACTTTTCAAATTACATATACAGTACCTAGAGACTAGGACAATGTGCACGTTACAAATAGAGATTCCGGGAAGGAGAGGATCCGGGCACACGTGTGTCCTGCACGCACATGTAGCCCCTTTACGCCCTTACTGACCGGAGGCAGAAGCAGCAGCAGAGGAATCAGCAGCAGGGGCAGCAACAGCTGATCCCCCGAAGGTAAGTGGGGCGGAGGGACCCGGCACAGCTGAGCCGGATCCAGAGGGGAAGCCCCCCGGGTCCCTTATAGCTGAGCTGGTAGGGAGCCGCGCTCCCGAGCCGCGCACTGCGAACAGAGCGCGCCAGCATTTGCGCAGGCGTTTGCACTGGTGGACAAGCAGGAAGGGCCAGGAGGGAGACTCCTGTATGGGTAGAGCGTAGACACCACACAGATCCAACAAACAGCAGCATATACAATGGTGTCGACGAGGAGTGCTGCTAGGGCCTCTGCCCAGGGGGCCATGCCTACCCGGGGCTGGTCTGAGGCCTCCACCCAGACTGAGCCCATGGGGGAGCTGGTGTCCCCCTGCCTCCTGGCCTGTGGGGGATCCCCAGCAGGGCCAGGGGGGCAGAGATTAGGGGCCCCCACACCTGTCCGGCAGGAGCCCGTCTTAGGGCTCTGGAGGTGCAGGTGAGGGAGCTCCGGGAGGAGGTTAGCAGGCTAAGGGGTATCGGGGAGGCGGAGGATGAAATTGCCAGTTATTTCCTTTCCCTGCAGGACCAGACACCTAAGGAAGAAGCACCCCAGGGAGTGCCCTCTACAGCAGAGTGGCAGACAGTCACATCCAGGACCGGAGCTGCTCGCAGTAAACCGGTACCAGTTCCTCCAGTCCAACTGGTGAAAAGGTACGAGGCCCTGGCGACCCTGCAGGGAATGGAAAGAGAGGAGGAAACCTGTGGGCAGGAAGCAACGCCACATTCTCCACACTCCGAACAGGTCAAGAGATCCAAGCAGACCCAGAGGAGGAGGCGTTGAATGATCGTCATAGGCGACTCCATCCTGAGAGGTACGGAAGGGCCCATCTGTCGCCAGGACCCCTCAACACGAGAGGTCTACTGCCTGCCCGGAGAAAAGATTCGGGATGTGACGGGAATAATCCAGGCCAGGATTAAGCCCACCAATTACTACCCCATGGTCCTGGTCCATGTGGGTACTAATGATGCGGCCAGGAGAAGCCCTGATCACCTGATGACGGACTAGCATGCTCTGGGCGGCGTGCTGAGGGAGATAGGTGCACAGGTGGTATTCTCTTCTGTCCTACCAGTGAGCGGACGTGGAAGACGGCACGAGAACTGAGTTAGAGAGACCAACTAGCAGCTTCGGCAATGGTGTCTCGAGGCAGGCTTCGGCTTCCGGGACAACGACCCACACATCACGACAAGGGACATGCTCAGTTGGGATGGGCTTCACCTGTCCCCCAAAGGTAAGCGTGTGTTCTCTTCTAGGTTGGTGGATCTCCTCCGGCGGGCTTTAAACTAGGCTCG
>NW_005842154.1:1512127-1527401 GCF_000455745.1 Alligator sinensis | reverse complement strand
CTTCTTCACAGTTAGAGTGGCCAAGGTCTGGAATGGGCTCCTAAGGGAGGTGGTACTCTCCCCTACCCTGGGGGTCTTCAAGAGGAGGTTAGATAGGCATCTGGCTGGGCTCATCTGAACCCAGTACTCTTTCCTGCCTATGCAGGGGGTCGGACTCGATGATCTATTGAGTTTCCTTCTGACCCTAGCATCTATGAAAACTTGAGGAAAAGGGTTTGCCAATTGACTGGTGCATCCCTGTTAGCTCTGCAACAGCACAGTACAAATATCATGTTCTTCATACACTGGCCCTCTCCAATATTTTCCATCTTATCAAGTACTTTACAAAAATTACTTAAGTCTGTATTCAGAGGCCCAGCTTCTTACATCCAACTGGGGAACCAGACACAGGTGACAAATTTCAAGCTTAGTGGAAACCCCTCACTCTAAGAGTCCACAGCAAAGACATGAAAAGAAACTGCACATCTTTCCCATCCACTGTACAGTTATTCCCATCCCCAATACTGCCCTCCATCATGAAACCCCCTTACACAGTGGCCACTTCTTTATTTTGTTTTTAAACAATTTATCCCAGAGTGGTGGAGTAATTACAACAATCAGCCCCTAGAGTACACTCCCCACCAGGTCATAACAGCACTTTGGAGATGTGTGAAGTCCAAGGTCTGAGCAAGCTGAGTCTCTTATTCACATAATTGTGATTGATAAAGAAGTAAAGTGAAAACCTTTTAAAATGTTACTAAAACAACCAACAGAAAATAAATTAACTTGACAATGTAATGAAAGAAGTAACAGGTGATCACTACACAGTTTAATCAGTGCAAGGTTCAGAGTGGGCTGAAACAAGACATGAACTACATGGGCATCTCTCTCCTGGCATGCTTCTGGACAGCTCCTTCACCTTAGTTAGCTCCTTCTTTTTAACCTGTGTTCTGTCGCTGCATTTCATGCAAAGGGATTACACAACGTTACGTGTTTTCTGTCTCATTAATTTAAAGAATGTGCATAATTTTATCCCAACTCTTTCCTGCAGATAGGAGGCTTTATTTTTTTTTTTTTTTTTTTTTTTTTTTACATTATGCAACCCCTAAAATGTATAAAAGAAAGTTTACACTTGCAGGCAGACAAAAAAGAGTTTAATTAATCCCAAAGTGTGTACTTCATTGGGAAAACACAGTATACAAGAACCCATTATTTACTGAACTAGATTCTTAGGGCCATTATACCTCAGCCAATGACAGGATTTTTTTTGAGGGAGTTTCATCCCTACTGGTCATGGAAGCACTCCCATTAAAAGTAAATCCTGCACAGGGAACAATGATTAAGGAATGCTGAAGACACCATTGTTTCCATGGTAATAGTAATTGGTGCAATGTCATTTGCACAAAAATGTCTGACTTTTCATATTGTAGACTGCTAACTTTTTTCTGCTTGTTTGCTAATTCTGCAATGCTCCACATTTACCAAATGATTATAAAGCACTCATCAAGGCAGTTATTTCTGTGCATTGGATATTGGTGCAGGAGGGACTGTTATTAGCTATCTAGTTTGAAAAAAGATTCACTGTTTGCCTTAAAAATGGACTTAAGAACATAAGACTTGCCATACTGGGTCAGACCAATGGTCCATCTAGGCCAGGGGCACAAGTAGATGCTATGAAGGGAGAGTATTGAACCAGATATTTCTAGAGCAGGGTGGGGAAAAATACGGCCTTCAGGCTGCATCCAGCCCACCAGGCCATTCTATCCAGCCCACAGAGCCCCTAAAAGAATTAGTAAATTAATATGAATATATAAATATATTATATAAATAAAAAAGTACATTTATAAATAAATTAAATAAATATATTTAATATATTCCAAATTCTCTGATTTAAAACCCCCAAATCCACATTTTTCCATGATTAAAGTGAAACACTACTATATATAAAGTATCAGTTGAACACAATGTTTTATTGATATATTTACAATTTTAAAGCTATTTGAAAGGTTACCAGTGCCTCAATCATTATAATAAAATAAATTCTAAATACTCCCTCAACACCCTCAGGTGCATCCTGCCTGCCCCGTGGACTTGTACATGTCTAGCTTTTCTAAATAGTCCCTAACCTGCTCTTTTGCCACTATTGGCTGCTCATCTCCACCCCAGACTGTGCTGGCAGGTGCAATAGTCTGGGAGCTGACCTTGCCTGTGAAGACTGAGGTGAAAAAGGCATTGAGCACTTCATCCTTTTCTGCATCTTCTATCAGACACAGAAGCAGACATGTCTAGCAGACATTGATAGCAGACATTGTTCCCTGCTAAGCCTAGCTCATCTTCTGCCATACTTGCTAGTGTTTCTGCACAGGATGGTTCCTTCTTGTGCCCCCGGGAAGGTTTTTTTAACGTAGAACCAGGTCTCCTGGATTCCTTTGCCCCTCATACTGACCTCCCAGGGGATCCTGCCCATCAGTTCAATGAGTGAATCAAAGCCTGCTTTTCTGAAGTTCAGGGTCCTTATTCTGCTGCACTCCTTCCTTCCTTTTCTCAGGATCCTGAACTCAATCATCTCATGGTCACTGCTAAGTTACTATCCACTACTATGTTTCCCACCAATTCCTCCCCATTTGTGAGCATCAGATCAAGAAGAATGCAGCCCTTAGTTGACTTCTCCAGCATTTCCACAAGAAAGTTGTCCCAAACACTCTCCAAAAACTTACTGGATTGCCTGTGTGAGTATAGGGTGGGACATAAGAACCCCAAAGAAGGCTCCAAGGGTGCCCCATGTAAGGCACGGATTACCAGGAAGATGGTGGTGGGGAGGGCAACCTGTTACACCCCCACACCGTGCAGGGCAGTGGGGATCACCCCTGCCTGGCAGGAATCAGATTTTTTTTTTTTTTTAAGGGCCAGGACCTGGGGTGGTCGGGGAAGCCATGGGACTGGGAGGCTGGGAGAGTGGGCAGGGGTCGAGGGGCTCATGGCAGAGCCCCACACATGGCATGGGGCAGTGGGGAGCAGAGGGGATTGCTGCCCCCACCCCCGGCAGCAGCTGGTGAATGGGCGCTTTTTGTTTCAAGGAGCTGGGAGAGCAGGTGGGGCAGCCATTGAGAGCAAGTGGGGGATGGGGCCAATTAAGGAGATTTGGCCGAATCCAAAGTGAATACTAGCCACTTCATGCAGGCCTAAGAGAGACCTCACAGATGCAAGCTGAAGAAGAGCTGGCAGTGGTAGTGGCTCTGGCATTGTGACATCCTCCAGTCATTTCTCTGGGTTTCTTAAACTGCAGCCTCTCTTGCTGTCTCTCTTCCAAGCAGAACTTCCCTAGCAAAGTCTCCTGTAAACTGGCCTGCTTACTGCTGACAGTAAACTCCTTTTTCCCTGCTTCCTCTCACCAAGCTTAGAGTGAAGGAAGGTGACAGCACAGGGATGCATAGGGTTGAGGGAGAGGGTGAACCCATACCCCTCCGCCAATGTTGGGGACCCAGCCCCCAACAGCATTAGGCTGTCCAGATCCGTGAGGCTCTAGCTGATTACCTCCTCACCCTTGTGGACCAGGAGCCCTCCCTGGATGATTAAGGCTGGAGGGCTTCAAGTGCCCACATCCTGGCCCCATGCCATGGGTCTCCCAACCTGGGCTCCTCTGGCCTTGCATCCCAGGCAGTGCTGCCCACAACTCAGCCTTCCTGGGCACCATTTCCCTTCCCCTCTTCTTCCCCAACCACCAACCCCCAGGGGCATATACTGGGATGCAGAGAAATGTAGCACAAAGAAAAGATGTACCTTGGTTTAATAACATGTTGCACCTCTGTGAAAGGGGGCTGTCATGAGGCTGGTCTAATAATTGGCCTGCCCACCTGTCTGGGCAGACCACCCAGCTGCCTCACCTGCCATGTCTTTGATGTAACTTCGGAAGCAGAACTGCATGTGGGCTATGTAGGGTAGGGTATGTATGGGTGGGCCAGAAGGACTGTGCATAGGCTGGCCTTAGAGTTTGGGTAAGCTGTGTTTGGAGGGGCCCAAGAAGGCAGATCTGTGTGAGAGGGAGAGGGCTAGCTGCTGACAGAGCACCTTGGTCTTCCCAATATTAAGGGAAAGTCCCAGGCTATGATAGGCACCCAAAAAAAGGTGAACTGCAGATTGTGTTATCCTGGCGCACATTGAGACCAATCACTAGCATGCTGAAGATCAGTGATGCCAGTCTTCGTAACTTTCGTTGTGAAGGTACTGCAAGTTAAAAAGCTGACTATCCATTTCATACTCAACCCCAGTTCTGGGAGGAAGGCAGTCACAGATTAAAATCAAAATCACAGTAAGATAGGTAGAGAAAAGGGTTGAGGCAATGACACAGCCCTGCTTGACACCAGTACAGATGGTAAATGGGTCTGTCTCTGATCCATTACAAAGGACTGTGACAGTCGTTGCATTATGGAGTAGCCTGAGGATGCTGATGAACTTCTGCAGGCAACCAAACCTAGCCAGCACCTTCCTGATTGATGGAGGTTTCATGATTGACGGAGTCAAAAACCTTGGTTAGGTCAATGAATGCCATAAACAGCTCCTGATGTTGCTCTCTACACTTCTCCTGGATCTGTTGTGCAACAAAAATCATGTGGGTGATACCCCATAATGGTCTAAAGCCACAATGGGATTCTGGAAGGACATCTTTGGCAAGGGGGAGGAGGTGATTCAGAAGGATGTGAGTAAAAAATCTTCCCAGCAACGGAGAGGGGGGGCAATGCCTTGGTAGTTCCCTCACACTGATTTGTCCCCTTTCTTGAAGATGGTCACAATATTGGCATTCTTTAAGTTGGGTGGAGCTTCCTCATTAACCCATATATTGATGCAAAGTTGGTGAAGTTTTTGTGCTAGTGCTGTTCCACCAGCTTTGAAGACCTGCAAGAATGCCATCTGGTCCTGGTGCCTTATTGTTCTTGGTCTGAGTGATGACGTACCAGACTTCCTTGAAAGATGCGGGATCAGCAAGAGGTTCTATTACTGGGTGTTGAGGGATGGGCTCGATGGTGGCAGCTGAGACCTCAGATTCATGGTTGAGTAGAATCTTGAGGTGCTCCTTCCAGCATTGTTTGATGGATGCATTATCCGTGAGAAGGATGGAGCCATCCTGGGATTGCAAGGGGGTTGGGCCACTGGAACAAGGCCCATGAATGGCTTTTATTGATTGAAAGAAGCTTCTCATGTCATGTTGATCAGTGAAACTCTGGATCTCCATGGCCTTCGTCTTCCATCACTGGTCCTTGATGTTCCATAGCTTCCTCTGAACTACAGCTTTGAGCCAGTGGTGAGCCTCTCATTTTGGCTGGTTGGAGAGTTCATGTTGCCAGCTGCAGAATGCAGCTCTCTTCTGATGGATAAGTGCTAGAGTTTCCCTATTATTCTTGTCAAACCAACCTTGGTGACAGTAAGTGGAGTATCCAACTGATTCAGTGCATGTCTCATGGGAGGAACTTAAGAATATTATCCAATGTGCATGATTTACCTGATAACATCAAGGACATTCAGAGAGTGTCTCAGTAAGTCATTGCTGAAGAGCCTTGTATCTAGTTTAGTCTTGGGGTGCCTTGATGTTAAATCTCTTCTGCATTCCTTTCAGCTGTTTACAGTGTTGTGGTGCAAGCTGCATATCCATGATTGACCTGACTAAAGAGTGGTTCATCCAACAGTCATCTGCACTACTCAGGACTTGGGTGATATGGACATTGGTACAATCATGGGCTCTGACAATAATCTAGTCAAGAAGGTGCCAGTAATTGAAGCATGAGTGTTTCCAAGTGGTCTTGTATTTGTCATTCTGTCTAAAGATAGTATTTATGATGAACAAGTCATGCTCTGCACATTTGCTGAGGAGGAGGATACCATTGGAATTGACTTTCTCCACCCCCTCTTTCCCAGTGATGCCACTCCAGAGTTCAGAGTATCACCTAACTCTTGAATTGAAGTCACTCATGAGGATGAGCAGTGGCAGTCAGGAGTGTCAAGACTGCAGTGGAGTGCAGTTCCTTGTTGACTTCATCATCAAGTGTGGGGGTGTATGCACTGATGACCATAGCATACTTGTTGTTGCTGAGCTTGAAGCAGAGTCATAATGCATTTGTTAATGCCCACAGAGAGTTCTGAAAGCTGACGAATAATCTTGTTCTTGATAGCAAAGCCAACCCCATGAAAGTGCCTCTCTTCAGGTGACTTTCCTTTTCAAAAAATGTGAGCTTCCTCCTTCTTTTAGTTGGCCTTCATCTGCCCAGCTAGACTTGCTTAGGGAAGCAATATTGATATTATATCTTGCAATTTCTCTAGCTATTATGGTGGTTCTTCTTTCAGGACACTCACTGTTTGGGGAGTCCATGAGAATGTGGACATTCCATGTTGCAAATTTCAGTACTTTATTTTGTTGGTTTCAGCTGCAGGTAGGGTGATCCCACGGGATGCAACAATCCAGCCAGGGGGTTTTGAGATGGCCTATGTTTAGGGCACCGTTTCTAGCCCCTTCCCTGTTCAGGGTGAGCAGAGGGTATCCGAAAGAGGACTGTTCAGTCACAGCAGCAGCTGCCAAATTGTACTTCTGTCTTGTAAGTGCAAAACAACCATTACACAACCACCACCTACATGCAGATTTGTGACTAGGGACTCCCAAAAATCTCCCTACCAGGAGTACAGGACTCCAGACAACATAGCTCTGAGGGTCACTGGAATACACTAGCCTCTTGCTCCATGACAAAATTATGGTCCAAGGACAAGGATCCCCAGGCCAAACAGCTGGGGCTGGTAGGCTCTGGTGCCAGACACTGTCCCAGCAACAGCTTGGCCTGAGGACTGATGGGGTGTGCTCTTCCCCTCGTTCTGAGTGTTTCTGCACCCCTTGGGGACTTGTCTGGGGGGGGCTGTGTATATGGGGTGACTGCTAGTGGTCAGGGGTAGTGACCTGAGCCTAGAAGTGGGCGGTGGCCCTGCCAGCCCTGCCATTGGGTCTTGGACAGCCCAGTCCTGCTCCCCTTGCCCACTGATGCTCCCGAGAGCAGGTCCCACCGAATGCCTTTTTCTCTTTGACCATGGGCCAGCAGCTCCCATGTACCCAATCTGTCCTCATGCTCCCTCACCCCCAGCATCTCCCAGTTAGGACACAGTGTGGAGCACTCCCCCTCAGCCACTGTCCAGTGGTCTGCTCCATAGGACCTCCATTCCTGTTGCCCCGGGGAAGTCTTCATGCTGTGGGGAACTGGGTGGCAGCCTGTCCCACCATTCCTGCCCAGGAGGGCTATGGGATCTCTGCAGGAGGCAATGTTAGTGTTAGTCAGGGATGTTACAAGTGGACCCCAAGCAATCCAGGACCCTGTGCATAAACTCCCTATCCTGGCACTGCGATTATCTCAGCTCTGCAGTAGCACAGATCATCTCTTCCAAACAATGGGTGACCATCTGCAGACCCCATTCATATGCCTTGTCAACCTGTTCCTGAACCCTGGGAGCCCAGGTGTAAGCATCCCCTGGCCTGTCCATTTCTTCCCTCCACATCTCAAGTCATTCATCATGCTGGTCCCACAGCTCCTGGCACCAGGAGTCCATACTGCATGCCCTTAGCTCAGAGGCTGCAACCAGAGCTTGTAACATCTCTTTCTTACATCACCAGGACATCACATGCACATCTTTTGTCTGAAGCTTTGAACAAGGTTGCAACTTTTAGTGAGAAAAATTATGTATAAAGAGAAGCATTTCAGACCCTCTCATCACTCACCTGGGCACTCACACAGACCCACTGAGAGAGCTATGGTGAGTTCCCTGTCTGGACCCTTCCCCCATTTGGGGCCAGGAGCTGTGTGGCTGCTCTCTACCTGACACAGCAGAGACCATGGGTCCCAGCTGGACTGCAGGTTGGCAGCAAATACAGCAGGGCAGGGAAGAGTTGCTGTGGACATAGTGTCTGCAGAGGGACCTAGGCCCTATAGTAGGCATTTGCTCGACTCCTGCAGTGGGTCCAGGGACCCTGGTTCCCACAGGGTCTTAGACCATCCCCAGAGTTGGCAGGGTCTGACCATGCTGGGGAATGCCAGTGGGACTCTTATAATTCTCCCTTCTCCTGCCCTTCCCTTACAGGAGAGATGTTTCTGTGCTGTGTCCCTGCAGGAGTGGTATCTAGGTCTTGACATTGCCAAAGTGAGACCCAGCTGGGATGGCAAAATTCTTATGCTGCCCCCTCCCTGCTCCTCCTTCCATGCTTCCCTTTCAGGAGAGAGATTTCAGTCCCATCTTCCTGATGGCCTGGGTCTACCAACATTCCCCAGGTAAGAGTCAGCTGGGCCTGGGGGATGCGCTTTTCTGGCTCTCCCTGGGGAGCCCTAGCCAATATGTCATGCTCCTGATGCTGAACATGGTCCCTCAGGAGCATCTTGACCGCTGGAGAGAGATCATCTGCTTTGACAGCACGCTGGGGAACACCAGGTTGCCATTCAACATGAGACTCAGCCTCCAGTTGTACCTTTGCCTCTGCTATGATGAGCTGAGACCCCAGGAAGAGTTTATGATCTCCACTTCTATTGATGTGTGACCTGACCCAGAGAGAATTTCCCTGGATGACAGCTGGCTAAACAGGTTCTGCCATGTACTGCCCATGGCTTTCCAGCACCATTCTTCTACTAAGAATACTCTTGGAGTGGGGTGAGAGGAGGGTTTGCTTTGCTTTCAGGGATTAGGGGAGGGGGAGGGCTGGTCTGGGGCTGGGATGGGACTGTGGTTGCAGGAGCAGGGTTGGTGGTTGCACCGAGCAGTTGGTACAATGACTGCCTGCACTGTAAGATTCAGTCACCTGGCACCCATAGACTTTCCCCAGGGATTAGATCAGAGGGGAGGGGGAAAGTGCTGTTGTTCCACTTACCAGTCTTTCTAGGTGCACAACCTGGGAGTCACCCTGGCAGTGAGAGCAGAGCAGCTAAGATAAAGGTTACCATGCAGGACTCCTGCATGTCATCTCCTGTCCCTGACATTGTGGCACTCTCTGCCAACCAGGCCTGTGTTGATGCCAGCTGGAGCAAGGCACCATGTACCTGCAGTTGTAACTGCTTTTTACACTTTGCCTGCAGAGCTCAATAAACACTTCCAATGCCTTTCTGTACCTGCTAGAGGGGAGGAGGAGGTGGTTCTGCATGGCTGTTCAGGGCAGCTGCAGTTAGGCTCGCTTCTCCCAGGAGCTCAGCATGGCCCTGAGAGAGAAGGTAGGGAGGTGTCAATTAAGCTAATTTATGTTCCCAATGAATGGAATGGCCAGAGGGTGGAAGGGAACATGGTGCCTCAGCTGTGCTCCAGGGCTGGAGGGTGGGGGTGAAGCAAGGAGACGGGGTAACTACTTATCTCAGTGCTAAAGCACAGTAACCTTCCCAGCACTTAGCAGCCTGGGGCCCCAGGCTGTGAGCGGGCAGGATGGGGTGATTCCCCTCACCCCATGCTCCACCATCCCCAAATACCCCCCCCCTCCCCCCCAACACTTTTTTGGACTTCTTAGCCTGAGACAGGGCTGTGACCGTGGGGATGACCTGTGATAGCTGTGGTTCCCCCCACTCTTCCTCCCAGGGTCTCCCTGTTTTCCCCAGGACCTGAGTCCCCATCATGGCTTCATGGAGCAGGGGCAAATCATACTATCCCAGACTGCATGGTGTCTTCGCTCAGGGCCTGAGTCATCAGAAGTGGGGGAAAGGCTGGCCGTGAGTTGTGCACGTTATGCTTACACAGCCACTGCTGCACTGGGAGTAGGGGCTGGTACATGATCTGCACCTCTGGGAGGAGGGCAATGAGGTGTCAGAGGATGTGGACACTGGATTTGGACCCAGCACCTATACCTTTGTTCTCGGGGGGCACAACCCTCAGACCGACCACAACACCTGCCAGTTGATAATAGGCAAATTTATTAATACAGAGTAAGAACATAAAAATAATACAAACAATCAAACAATTCTATGTCTACCAATCCTAGGGCTGCCATCAGAGTCAAAGTGCATCTGGTCAGGATGCAGGCTCCACTTTGAGGCTCTCTCTCTTAGGTGTCAGCAGTCTGGAGGCCCACAACCCCCTCCCGTGGGGTGCATGAGACAGGCTGCTGGTGTGTGCCCTCTGTGCATGGTGGCCTCGGGGGCCTTTTCAGGGGATAGAGATGGGGATGGGAACCCCTCTCAAGGAAGAGAAGGAGGAGGATGACAAGGAGGGATGGGACAAAGGGAGGGACGAGAAGGAACAGGGAGGGACAAGAGGGACCCTTTGTTAATCTCAAGTCTCTGGTTTTGTATTGTCCTTCCCCCTTGATGATTCCAGATGACACTTCATCCGTGACTGTCTCTTATTGGTTGTCTCTCTGTGGTCACACGTCCACGTAGCCTTCTGGGCCTTCTCCTAATTTGGTCTGTTCCCCCAAAACTGGGACTTAGGCCTCCCTGCTCTCCAAGGCCTTGATGCTGGTGTAACTTATCTTGTGTTATGGGACAGTATAGTACATACTTCTTTGGTTCCCAGGCTGTGTGTTCTTGTTGTGTTAGACAACCTGTCTGCCTTGAAGGCTGTGATCTTATGTTATGGCATGCCCCCCTCAATTCTCAGGCTGTGCCCATCTGTTGGCCTTGTTGTGCTAGACAGCCCATCTACTTTCAGGGCCATGAGAAGCTGTGTGTGTGTCTCCCAAGTGCTTTAGAAACCCATTTAACCCCTGCTGCCCATCTTGACCCCTTATAATGCATGTATCTATACCTATAAGCCAATTCCCAAAAAACAGGCCTTTAAATACTGTTTCTAAACCAACACAGGAGTGGATCCAGAACAACCATGGCCCTTCTATGGGAAATGGTGTTCCAGGGCTCATGAGCTCAGGTGCAGTCTGCAGGGTCAAGGTCTGGAGGGGGAGCGACAGGACTTCCATGAGATGGAGGGCACGTGCCCAGACTCCAGGTTCTGGGTTCTAGTGTCCACAGCGTTGAAGCTCTCCTTTACCTCCTGTGTGCCATGCATGCTCCATGCTGTCAGCCACAGACAAGAAGATGTCCTGGGAGCACACTTCCTGAGCTGCAAGTGTACCTTGGCTCCCACATCCTGTGATGATGTGGGGAACAGCAGCAACATGCCACATGCTTTGAGGGCTGGCTCCTGCAGCTTTACTTATGGTGCCATAGGTGTGTGGGGTGTCGATGAACCTGTCCTGGGTGAGGAAGCAGGACAGCCTCTTGTAAAAGGGCATGTTCTATCTCCAGCCCCGAGACCTCTTGCTAGCATCAAGCACATGGTGATACTGACTCCTTATCACCTTGGTCTTGGCACAGCACTTCAATGAGTCCCTGTTGTAGCCTGTGCCTGCATTTCCTGGGTAATGCACTTGAAGACATCCCAGTTTTGGTGCCCTTGCTGGAGCTGGTGCTGGATCTCTTCCTCACCTCAGATGATGACGAGATCTCTCATCTCCCCATACTCCTGGTTGTGTGCCCAGGTTTGGCTGGTGGAGGAAGATAGGGTGGGGTTTTCCATGGTGGTGCCTGTGGGGTCTCAGCATCCATTGGTGAGTGAGGATCTGGCTGCAAGGGGGTGGATGGAAGGTTTAAAGGGTGGATGGCCAGAAGAAATGGAGGATGTGTGAAGGTGCAGGCCCCGAGTGTGCCTCTTCCTCTCACTTCAGCTCCAGAGTGACTGGGGCTTCATTGATCAGGCCAGCCCCACAACCTTGAACTTCCAAGAGGCTTAGAACAGCCATGCGATTCTGACAATGCCCTTTGCTCCAGGCTAGAAATTTCCATTGACCTCTACCTGCTACACAGAGGGAACTGGCAACACCAGACCTGGTCCTGAAGTTTCCAGGGGCATCTGCGGGCTTGCTGCAGCTTGGATGCTCAGTGCTCCCCCACCCTCACACCATTACTCTGAGACCCTGTAGCTGTGGGCCAAAAAAGCCATGAAACATACCGGGTGCCCATGGGCCAGATAGCTGCCACAGTGGCCACAAGAATGCCTCCATGCAGGCTCAGTTCTGATGTTCTGTCCCTTGTCACCGTGACCAAGCAGAAGTGAGCCACATGCACAAGCAGAGGTGGGGCAGAGAGATGCTGGGGCCCAGGTAGCAGGGTACTGGACACTGGGGGTGCCTGGGAGGGTATGTGGGTGCCAGGGCTGGGCTCCTGTGACTCTGTGCCCACATGCAGGGCCCTGGAATTGCCTGGGAGGATATGTGGGTGCTGGGACTGGTGCAGGTACACCAGACCCCTTCTGCACCACCCCCTGCAAGCCTGGCTCTGGCTCACAGCTGGCTGGAGGGAGGGTGTGGGGCTGAGGACAAGAGGCTGTCACTGGTTTGGGTCAGTGACAGCATGGGGGCAGGGGTAGGGCTAGTCCAGTGTTTGGGCAAAGCAATGAACTCTGGCCAAGGCTAGAGCACCGCTCCATGGGATGCCAGCAGAATGCAACCTACCTTGACTCGTGATGAGATGTGGTATAGATGTTCAATGAAGCGCTCCAACCTAAAGTGCTTTAGTCTGACACCACATCCATCCAGGGTTAATTTAGAATGGAATCCGCCATTTTCAAAGCACTCTATCTGCCGTAAATGTCAGCTCAGTTACAGCGGTAAAATGCTTTCTGCTCACTTATCATGCAGTAAGCGTAACATTTGTAGCTAGCCTTAGTTTATCAATTTGTTCGAAAACTTCCTCTGTTGTGACTTCAATGTGGTACAGCTCTTCAGATGCATCTAATAGAAAGGACTGATCTGGCATGGGAATTTCCCCAGTATCTTCTGCTATAAACAAAGAATTATTTTAGCTGCTTTGCTTTATCATCCCTGAGTGCACCTTTTGTGCTTGGTCATCTAATGATTCCTGTGATTCTTTGGCTTGCTTACTGCTTCTGATATATTTAAAAAGTTTTTATTATTAACTTTAGCATCTTTCATGACATGCTACTCTATTTATTTATTTATTTATTTTTGGCCTGCCTTATTTTTACACTTGACCTGTCAGAGATTGTTCTCTGCCTACCAGACTTGCTCTTCACTTTACCCAGTCCATTGCCAGCTCACTTATAAAGGAAAAATAATTTCTTTTACTTTTGAAAACAGTATGGTTTAAAAAATAAAATATGTTTTAACAGGCAGGCTATGGTGCAGGTATTAATTTTCTAGAACAGGGGTTCCTAAACAGTGGTACGTGTACCCCTGAGCATATGCAAGGCATCTTTGGGGTGCACGCTGGAGAAATTGTGTAATGACAGATTTAATTTTGATTGTAATGATTGGCACTTAAGGGGTTAAAACATATGCTGGTAGGCATAAGCCAGTAGCTGGTAAATCTTGAAGGAGGCATGCAATAAGAAAAAGTTTGGGAACCTCTGTTCTAGAAGACATTCCCACAAAATCAAGTTTACACATTAGAACATTCTCGGCAACAATATACCTTTCCAATCATTGTATAGCGTCCTTAAATGGTTCATAACATGTTAATCAAAGGCAGATATTTGGAATCATCACCCCAAAAATTATAGTGAAAGGCAGCCCATGGTTGCTCAGAGTGACTCTTCTTACTTAACAAGTAATATCTGTAATTTCCTGAAAGAGATACATACAGACTCATTAGCAGCAATAATAGTTATTGATAATACTTAATGAGTCTAGTAAAGATAATGTATCAAGTAAAATTTGTCACTTATTTCTGTATAAAACTCCTGCATCCCTATGTCCTCAGAATACTTTACATCAAACCACATATTTCAAAGGTGGAGGGAGACTAGCTGCTCCTCAAGTGTCTTGGCCGCAATCAACTGCCCTGTATTGTGATAGAAGGTGAAATCTCCAGGCACAGTGTCTAAGAAACTTTGATTGTCTTGACAAATCATTTAAGGAAGATGAGAGAAATTAAGCTAAACACTATGATCAAAGTATACAAACAAGTAGGGTGACCATACATCCCATTTTTGCTGGGACAGTCCCATATATAAGCCCTATCCCAGATGTCCTGACATTTTTGCAAAATTGGTTATTTGTCCCATTTTCTTTTGCCAGCTGATGTCATAATAAAATATTTATTGCATCATATTACGTAAAAATACATGTAATTTCATTTTTATTTTCTCCATTTCACAATAACATCCCAATATTTTACAATTTGGTTTGATTTATAATAGGCGGCGATGGCATACAGTGGTGGCTTTGGGGTCTACCTACCCACAGCAGGTGCACATGTGATGCATTGTCAGCTCCCATGCATAAGATTACTGAAGTTCTCAGTAGTGTTTGCTATAAAATGTCACAAAAATGCACCTGTTCCTTTAATGAAGACCTACAATATCAATTTAAGTTTTTTAAAAAAAGACACAGCAGCAGCTGACAACAGCCAAGTTATATGCTAGACTTAGACTTGTGGAGTACATTTTTCAGTTGCTCACGGTGGTAGCTGTGATATTATTCAGAACATTCGGACCAAAAAAACCACAAAAAAGCCAAAAGAAGTAAATGTGCACTACAAGCATTTCAGAATGTTTTGTTAAGCAAAACAGAAGCTGATCAAATTTTTGCTAGTGAGGAACTGTTTACTTACCATTCTGTGCATTACAGGCACAGTTTCAGGTTTAGTGATTGTACATCATAATGAATTAAGAAAGTTTTCATCTGCTCTCACACAATCCAAGGCAATAATTTGAAACATATTAACAGAAAAAGTGCATTGATTTGGGGAAATGCTCATTTATTACACTTATTGTGGATGCATTGAACAGACAGGAGCAAAAGCTATTTCCTGTTCTTGTACACTATTTTCTTCCAAATAGGGGAGTTAACACAAAAATTAACAAATGTTTTTCTCAGCTGGGTAAAATATGTAATATGCAGTGTACATTTCTCCAGCAAGTGATTGAGAAGTATTCTCTTAGTGCTGCACTTGTTGGAATTTGTGCAGACAATACTAATTTGTGCAGACAACACTAATTTTGGTGGTGCCAGATGTGCTGGAAAAAACAATTAGTGGCAAAAACTCCAATCCAAATTAGGAAAAGGGTTTTTTTGGTATTGGTTGTGGTTCTCATTCTATATATATAAAAGCCTTAGTCTGTCTGTCTGTAACACTTAAGTCACACTCTGATTGCTGAGAGGAGCACCGCCATGATGGTGGGGACAGAGGGGAGGTGGAGGCAGCGGTAGCGCGAGGGGAGTCAAACGGGGTTGGGGCCACAGTGGTGAGAAGGGGACGGAGGGGTGGCCCTGAACCTGAACTGCTGGGGGGGGAATGGGGTCGGGCCTGAAGCGGCGGGGTGGGGGAGGGAACAGGGTCAGGCC
>NW_005842154.1:1511616-1512059 GCF_000455745.1 Alligator sinensis | reverse complement strand
CAGTGCTGGCCCTGGCCCCCTTTTCCTGCAGGCAGCGGTGACAGAGCAGACAGGGGGCGGGGCCAGCAGATGGAAGGGGTGGGGGCAGTGCGGCCCCAGCCCTGGGCCCGAAGCAGCGCGGGGCAGGGAGAGGGGGAGCGGGTCTGGCCCTGAAGGTGGTGGGGGCAGAGCCAGATGCAGGCCTCTGTCCCCAGCCGCCCGCCCAGCATTCTTGACAGGCAGTTGGCTAGTATTGTACATAACTGCCTCCAAACTGCAATCAACTGTCTTCTCATGGACTTGAAGAGCTTTGCTGTAAAAGTTAATAAATACTTTTATATTTACACTGTACATGATGAAGAGCTCAAAGACTTCTGCTGATTTGTTGATCTTGAGTATTTTAAATTACTAGAGCCTGGCAGTACACAATTCCTGTCACAGGGACCCATGCTGTACAGAATTTT
>NW_005842154.1:1509990-1511606 GCF_000455745.1 Alligator sinensis | reverse complement strand
GAAAAGTTTGAGTGGTTCCGGCTGAGAAATATGCCAGTGTGGGACGAAATGCAAGACAGCCTCACTACATGCTGCACTAGAATTACCACCTTAAGTTTGTTGGATGAGGAGGGCTAAGGAAGTTTCAGCAGTTGGTGTGTGCTCTTCCTGGATGGAATGAAAAGTCATTCCATCATTTTCATTCCATCCAGGAAGAGCACACACCAACTGCTGAAACTTCCTTAGCCCGACGAAGGGTTTT
Source organism: Alligator sinensis (assembly GCF_000455745.1). Classification (NCBI taxonomy): domain Eukaryota; kingdom Metazoa; phylum Chordata; order Crocodylia; family Alligatoridae; genus Alligator; species Alligator sinensis. The sequence goes on along the minus strand of NW_005842154.1, from coordinate 1,511,365 downwards.
TGAACCCGAAAGCTTGCTTAATAACTTTTCTCCAACTATTTGGGTTGGTCTAATAAAAGATATCAAATTCACCCAAGGAATCTTGTCTGCCTTGGATGAGGATTGTCTTTTTGATGAGCGAGCCCATGCAAAATCAATCATCTCTCATCATCTTTCTGACTGGAACCATCAGAGAATACCTGTTGCTGAAAGGCACCTTAACATTTTTCAAGAGAGAGACAACAAGGCAGTACAATACACAGATTTAGCTAAGGCTGTAGAATATGTATTATGTTTGCCGCACATCACAGCTCCTATTGAACATGTCATGTCAATAATGAACTATGTGTGATCTCCTGAAAAATCACATCTGAATGTCTCCACTATGAAGGCTATATTGTCATGAGTTAATTTTGACCTGGATTGTACTGCATTTTATGACAAGCTGCTGAAAGACAAGCAGACCCTCCCAAAAAAATAGCATCATCAGAAAAATACAACTAGCAGCAAGCAGCTTCACACCCTAGGGGACAGCAAGACAAGGAAAAACATCAGTAACTATTGTAAATGCATACTTTGACTGTTTAAGGTGTTTGTCAGGAGGTAGCTACTGCATTGGTTAACTATGAAGTCAAACTTGCTCAATCCCTTTGCAATGATATTAAGCATGTTTCACTATATTGCATATTTCCTGTCTGTTCTTGCATACATAAGTGAACTCCCCTGCACACTAGTAAAATCTTCCAGGTGACCCCTTTTCAGGATAGGGATATTTGGTCACCCTACAAATGAGTCATTTACATTTCTTTATTGTGTGCTTGTAAGATACACAGGCTACATACGAGCATTAATTCAAGCTTTTTGAACATTTCTACCTGCATCTGAGCAAGATAACTTCCATAAAATTGTAAGATGGAGCTGCAAAACACTGAGCAATTAGATGCAACTATTTATTCAAAAAGCACGAAAGTTTTCCTTTTCTAGTTTTTAGCTCTGTCAATAATATCACATCACCTGAATGCTCAACAACAGACTGCTGTCCAGTTCCCTTGCCAACTCAAAACACAGAGATGGTAGTGAGACAATCAGCAAAAATATTGTACAAATTTCCTTAATGCTCTCTCTGAAACTGCAAGAATGGAAGATAGACAACCTCAGGAGAAAATGTAGGATAGCCTGGAAGGCAAATATCTGTGATAAGGTCATATATAATACCGTATGTTAGAAAACAGAAGAAATAGTAAGGAACTGGCAACACAAATAAAGGACAAACAAGTCAGAAAAAGTGATTGTGCATATGCCAGATATGGCCCTATCTGAGCATTCCAGCCACTGCTGATTTGACAGCACATGCCTTGATGCTGAAGCTGGCAGAGCTGGTACTAATCATGGCTAA
>NW_005842154.1:1491158-1509959 GCF_000455745.1 Alligator sinensis | reverse complement strand
AAAAAGCCGATTTACAGCAGTAGCTCCAAGCATCTTAAACTCTATTTTTAGCAGCAAGAGTGGTAAAACATATTGAAACAATATGGTGCTAGTTGTCAAAATTGTACTGGATGCTGAAAAACAAATTCCTTTTTATCTTTCCCGAACATCCCAGGTTGTTCTAGAACTGAACCAGTAGAGTGCTGGGGGTCCGAACTGGGATACACTAGAAGAGCTGTACAGAGCTGTCTGGCCTGGAATAGTGGGTGGGGGCGGGAAAAGGGCACTGCTGGAGGTCATGCCTGAGGTGCGTTGACAGAATGACATGGGAAAATGATAGTTCTCTGTATTTAGTTACTGCTATAAGTGTCTTGATTTTATTAGATTTAAAAATTTCTGGATTCATTTGTAAATGCTCTAAAACTCACAGAAGACTTAATGGATTTATACTGGGTTTCATAAAATGACTGAAAAATCTGCATCAAGGCTGCCAGCCTATATTTTGAATTTCACACTGATGGGAACTAGCAAAGCTATCAAAGCTCCCAATATAAGGATTTACAATAAAAACTCTTTTACCACTCAATATTTATTTTAACTACAGTTGTAATCTCAGCTTTGCCATTATCACATCTGGAGCTGGCCCAATTCATAATGCATCCTAACTATATGATAAATTATTCAAATTATGAACATCACAGAAACAATTTTTAGAAGAAAATAAATGTTTATATCATAGTATTTAAAAATGTGATTGGTTATATTTGTCAGGTGGCTTGGGACAAAGAATTTTTTTTTTTAACTAAAACAGTATAAGTTGATTATTTAAAGTGTAATACCAAGTGCTTTGAAGACGATAGGAATGACAGGACACTTTATACACAGCAGCTACTTTTCCTGACAAAAATATGTGAAAAAAAATCCCTATAAAATTGTTCTCAAACAGTATTCATATATGGCAGAAGATTTTTTTATAATCAGAGGGGTGGACTTTCTCTGATGAAATTAATGAGAGTCACTTTGGATAGGTTTGCAGTAGGTAGAAAACATAGACTTCCAGTTTCCACCCATTATTACCACCAAAAATGTCATGGGCTATAAGTGGAATATGAGTTCTGTCTAACAAGCATGTGTATTGCTCACCTCCAACTAGGACATGAAGCCAGTGTTATGCTGAATTATCTGATACATGAAGTTGTCTTTTAGCTGAGCACAGTGCAATAATGCAAATAGCTAGATCTGAGTGAGTACCCTGGTGTGCTTCCCCAGTTTGGTGATGAGCTATTAAACCACTCAGCTGAAATGATCAAAAGACACTTGATTAAGGGACCAGCATACACCACACTACAGCACAAATTGCATGTTACAAGGGAATTGCTGAATCAGCAGTCAGGTGCCAAAGATCAACAAAAGTCCAGCAATTCACTTTCCAAGTAACTTGTGTGCCTACTGAGCTATTAGATTTTTCAGATTTGCTGGCAATAATAGCTCTAAAGAAACTACTTTTGGCATAGTTAAAACTGCACTAGTGATTTCCTTCTAGGAAGTGATATTGACAGGAGCACTTTGAAGAGCTTATTGATTCCTCTGGTTCCTCTCCATGCATTTCACTAGGTGACAAGACTATCCACTGGCTAAAAAGAATTTCACAGACAGAAAAGTTATAGCTGGGATTATCTCTAAAATATAGTAAATTCCTTATTGGTTCTATAGTGCTCAGAGAAAACTACCATTAAAACAGGCCCCTGTATACATAAAATACATGAAACCTTTCACACCTTATTCTGCTTCCTTTGCTCCTCACACTTTGCTTGCTAGAACAATGCCCCTTTGTCCCAAAGCACTGGCTACCAAGATGATGAGAGATGCAGGATGATAGCAAGTAGATAATCACTATATATTGGAAACACTTTGAGGGGAAAAAAATCATTTTTCACTTTTGGGGGTAAAGTATTCTTCCACAAATAAGCAGGAAAATTTTCCAAGGGGATTGCATTTTTAATGAGCATTTTCTTGCTTCCTGTCAGTTTTTTTCAGATATTTCTGGTGCCATTGGATGTATCATATGAGGGCCTTTCTACCATATGGTCCTGTGCAGGTGTGATTAAATCTGTCTTGTATTTCCCAAAGTCCCCAAATGGACTATCATGTCTCAGTTATAAAGATAATTTCTTAGAATGAAATAGCCAATAAATTATTACCTTTGGCATCACAAAAGTGTTTACACAAAATGTTGTTGAAAAAGAATATCAGAGCCATAGAAAGTAATTTAGTTCTCCTAGAGGGAAGTCATTTTCAAGCCACTTCTAACATATACCATGTGCAGATGCATATTATCAAGTCTGGAGATGCTACAGTGGATCAGTGCACTAAACTTTCATTCCCAGAGAACTCCACTGGATGCAAGTGAAAATGACTTCAGTGGTCATATTTCTTGGTTGCTTTTGCTCCCATCACAAAATATACCGGTAGGCAGTAAGTTATAATTTTCAGTTACTGTTCCAAGAAGCATCAGGACTTACGTAACAAAGTGCTGCAGGTCAGGATGGAGGTGCATTGCCAACCTTCTGGGTGTATAGGAATGCAAGGATCAGAGTAGCATAGGTTTTTCTGGGTTCAGAACTATGCTGCCTTGGCTGAGGTCTGGGGGATCAAAGAGCTGAAATAGTAAAGAAGGCTGTAGGTCAAGGGTGAGGGAAACCAATATGGCAGGGAAATGAGAAAACATTTTTCTAAATGAAGAACTCATTCCATAGTGGTGTTGGAGTGCTGTTGTAGCCCCTGAGAGAGGACATTTTTTGTGATATTGTTTATTGAACCAACTAAACTCCCAGTTATACAGTTGGTCCAAATAAATATCACAAAAAATGCTCACCTTGAACTCATTCTGCATGATTTGAATGGTGGCATATCACCTGAAAAGCCCTGGAAACATGCAAGAAGTGGCTAAAGGGGATCTACAGATTGAGCTACCTCATTTTCCTCTGGAGGAGAGGTGGTGACTGTGATAGCCAACGAGGGTTGTGCACACAGGAGAAATCCCCCAGGCCCAATTATTTCTTCTTTGTACTTTTTCTGTCTGCCCAACATTCCTTCAGGGACTCTTGTCATTTCTGGCTTTGGCATCCTACCCATCATGTGAATGTACATTGCTACTCTATCACTGAAAAGAAAAGGCCCCCTCATTCCTCATCTATAACAGGGAAACAAAAGCAATGGCAAAAATATTCCACTTAAATATTTGCCTCTTCAAATCCAAAGACCATTATGACTTGAGCAGCTACTTTTGCAGATCGTGTTCCCTGCTACAATGACAGTCAAGTAAAATTCTCTGATCAGCCTCAACTGCGTTGATTCCAGGCACTTGCCCAGCATTTACCAGCATGCAGTTGAAAATGCTGTCAACATCTTCTAAGATCTGCCTGGAAGAAGGGAACAACTGGGACCTGTTCCTCACAGAAATAAATGACAAATGATGCCAGGAAACTGTTTTTGTTTTCTCAAATGCCCTGAATTTTAAAATCATATTTTATTTCTGCATGGGACAGAAGCAATAACCAGACTTCAGGAAAACAGACTTAATTTAAGGTTAGGAAAACCTTAATTTCATATCACAAATGAGCCAAATTAAAAAAAACCCACACAAACAATAAACCCCCTTTCTCGCCCTCTCCCCTGAAACACACAAAGAATCCCACGGGCCTCTGGACCAAAAAGAAAAAGCAATTTTCTCTAAAAGATAATGCGAGCAATTCCCAGGGGGGCTGGCAAATTTTGGTAGAAAAAAAGACATTATATTTTATAGGAAAAAAAATCAAGAACCATTCTTTTCCCATAAAGCTCATGATGGAGGATTGTCACTGGTCCATACACACAGTGCAGATTTGGGGATAATAGTAACCAGAAATCAATAACATCTTTAAATAGGAAAGGACATTACCTCCATATAATACTCTTAATAGTAGCAAATGGAACCAAAGAAGACCTTTACTAAAATTTAATTTTCAGCATTATTCTTGATGACAGAACAATGGCTAGCACATGACTCTAGATTTTTGGGTGCTTTTTTTAAAGAAATAACTTTAATTGTAGCTTCACCCATCTTTAAAGCCAGTCCCTAGGTAGCACTACATGAAAAGTGTAACAATATTTAACCCTGGCACTCTCCCCTGGAAGTCCCATCCATATACATTTCCCCTGTGGGTGGTGGTTGTAATCATTAAGAACTAGGTGCTTTATCAGGTGATAGTTTGACAGCTTTGACAAGCTTGGCAGGATTTATGGGATCTTACAGTTTTTCCCTCCATTGATCTGAAATGGAACTGAAGTTGGTATCTGCAAAATAGTTTGGGCAGGGGCAATTTTCCAATGAAGACTAATGGGTTTTAGCCACTGGAGATACCTGCTAAACAAGACCTCTTTTCAGATTCCAGCTCACATGTTCCTACCATGTGTACAAGACCAGAAAAAATGGTTCCTTAGCCTGTCCACTAGCTCAAATGAAAGTTGTCTGGAACAAAAGCAGTGGTGCCCAACCTTTTTTTGCCATGACCCGCTGCTGGGAGTGGAGTGCAGCAGCAGCAGTCTGGGGGCAGGGGAGCTCCTGGTACGTGGCGCTGCTCATCTTTTGTGTGCAGCACGGGTAACGTTGCCCCTGCGACCCTCATTTGGGTCGTGACCCAAGTTTGGTAACTGCTGGTCTAAGGACACAGACAGGCAATGTTCTTTGGGTAGATGTGCTGTCTTTTGTTGGACCAACTCAGTGGTTGCAGAGGAGTTCTTTGCAGGCTTTTGGACATGGTCGCCCTTCTTCAGGAGTGGGAGGTCTCTGCTGTTCTGAGACTCCTTGGAGGTTTCTTGGAGTCTCAGGGCAGCAGAAACGTCCTGTGCCTGGGGAGGGGTGGTTGCGCCCAGGGGCTTGAGAAGAGCTTTTTTCCAGCTACTTAGTTGGTCTATTAGGGATGTCACATCTATCCAAAGAACCTTGCCTTGCAAATGCGTATATACTTATAGCTCCTGACAACAAGGTATCGGGGGAGATGCATATACTTAATTACTGTTAAACACTCTTATCTGAAATGAGAGCAAACCACTTATTAACAACAATCTTTTTTTTTTAATGGACCAAAAATCCACTGGGTGCAAATGACAAGGTTGAACAGTCACAACGTCCTTCATGACCGTTTCAGGCTGGACATAAGGAAGAACTTCTTTACTGTCCGAGCCCCCAAGGTTTGGAATAGACTGCTGCCGGAGGTGGTTCAAGCACCTACTTTGAACACCTTCAAGACGCATTTGGATGTTTATCTTGCTGGGATCCTATGACCCCTGCTGACTTCCTGCCCCTGGGGCAGCAGGCTGGACTTGAAGATCTTCTGAGGTCTCTTCCAGCCCTAATGTCTATGAAATCTATGAAAAGCAAAGAGATTCCCTCTGATGAGGCAGGAACTAGAAGGGCTTCATTGGGAGGCCTCTATTCATATTAAGTGAGATCACAAATGCCCCAGAATGACACACACATACATTTTTCCAGTTAAAAAATAACAGTGAATCCAGCCATAAAATAGGTTTTCCAAATATGACTGCAGAAACCTAGTTCCTAAGAACACCCCATCCTTGTCTCCTACAAGCATTTCTGGCTGAAAACCTGGTCCTCGGCAAACAAAAATAAGAATAAAAGTACTCAGTGCAGATTCAGTCTCCAATGAGCCTATACTGTATTCATGACCATGTAGTAAGATGGCATTGTGCCAGCTCTCAGGTCGATTCCTTGCTCCTAGAATGAAATCCAAGGACTATGATAATGAGCTGACTGCAGAAAGTTCTTTCTTGCAATATCTTTTCAGCAACGAAGGCATTTTCAAGCTGGTGCTGTCATACTATCCACTTCACCAAGGCAAACTTCCTGTCTGAAAACACAAAAAGCCTCCATCTCTTTTAAGGCTCTCCTTAAAAATGAACTAATTCAAGCAATCCCTCCTCTCTTCTCCTATAGTTTCAATATCCTTCTTGTATCTGTTGTCCTTGGTCATGTCTTATAACTATTTATTTCCTTTATACTGTAAGCCCTTCAGGGCAAGGTACATGTCTCTTTCCATGCACATAAAGTACCATAGGAATGTCTGGACATAGGTACATAGAATATTATTGATGAAATAACTTTTTCTTTAATGGACCATACCATTTCTGCATTAAAAAAAAATCCCCCCAAACTAGTAAGGCTGTTTATAATATGCAATAGAAAAGCAACTCCCCAAACCCTAGAAGCTGCAATATTAGGGCCTTCTGAGCCAGGACCCAAAAACAACCTGTTACAGTTGTTATAGTATCATTCACACCCCAAATAGAGCAGAAGCTGTTCTCTGAATGCAGTTTGCATAATCTTCAAGGCACTACAGCCAGGCAGAAGACAGTCAGTATTCTGAGCTAAGGACTTGTTTGTAGCTCAGCAAAGAAACAATCATGTTTGGGTTTTTTTTAATTACATGAGCTTGTAATCTGCAAGTCTAGTAGGTTTTCCTGTAAGAACTTAGGGCAGGGGTGGGCAAAATATGGTCCACAGGCCGGATCTGGCCTACCAGGTCATTTTATCCAGCCCACAAGGCCCTTAAAAAATTTAGAAAATTAATATTTATCTGCTCCCGGCTGCCTGTCAAAAATGACAGGAGCCAGGGGCAGTAAGACCCAGGGAGAGCCAGTAGCAGGATGCAGCAGCCCAGCCCCACCCCACCACGCCCCCAGACATTTTCCTGTCTTCCTGCCCCCACATTGCTCCAGCATGCCTCCTGGTTGCATCGCTGGACCACATGAGCATGGGCTCACGCCAGTAGCCCGGGGGGGGTGTTTGTAGGGTGAGTCCCACCCCCCCCCACCATAAACATACACCCACATCCCACCTTGCACTGTAGACCCCCCACACCCACACCCCCTCACAGACCCCAGCCACCCTTTCCCCCACAAACCCCAAACCCACCCACACCCCACGTAGCCACACCCCCGCCACATTCCCTTACCCCACATCCACACCCTCACACCTATCCATGCCCCACAGGCACACCCATGCCCTCTCCCACACCCCACATACCCACACACCCACAGCCCCCCACAAACCTAGACCCCCCCACAATATATGAGTAAGAATTCATTTTAAACTATTATGTACAATCACCTCTATGTGCACTACAGAAACACATGTAAACCAGGACAAAAATATTTTTGAAATCAAATTAATGAATGTTGTAGTTGTTCACCTTTTAGAATATAATTTGGTATTTTTCTGGTTCCAAGATGGCAAAAACCCTTGCTGAAAGGAGTACTTCTGGGGGCAAGGGGAGGGACTTCTGGTGGCAAAGGTCAGGGGTTAGGGTTAGAAGATGGCGACCAGGGATGGGGCACCTGTCAAAGGACGGGGCTACCCATGCAGCCCTCAACAGCTTGCCAAAACTTGGTAAACGGTTCTCCGCCTGAAATAATTGCCCACCCCTGACTTAGGATCTTACCCAGCTTTCTGTTTTTATTTTAGAAGCCATCTCAGTTCATCTTTAAACCACCAAGAGATCTTGCATTCGTGAAAATGAAGAATGAGGAGAAGAAGTATAAGCAGATCTAACACTAAATGGGATAAATTTCCCATGAGGTATACATCGAATCTGTGGCATATAGAACAATTTTCTCTTTTGGAAAGGTTCAGCTGTGTACTTAGTGTCTTTCAGTAACATTTTGGAAAGATCTGAGAGAGAAAACTCACAGTAACTTTTTGTTAGTAATATCCTTAAGGATCATATGAATCCCAACAATGTTAGAAAAAGAACTTGACCATTACTATCACTACAGGACTAAACTCCCTGGGGAATACAGGGTTGCCATAGCAATTCAAACCCTAAGAACTTTAGTCTTCTTTACATTTTTGCATAGACCAAGCCAGTTCAAAAGCACAGAAAAAATGAATCCAGTAGGTGGGCTGGCTTAGGGAAAAGTGTTCTGTTAAACAGCTGGATGACTACTCCTCTGTACTGAAGAAAAAAAATGAACTAATTCTTACTTTATTTGCCTAAAAATTAGATTTCATGGAAATCATGGTCTGAGCATAGCATCTTATTTGATATGAACTCTGAATAGCTTCTATAACATTTCATTTTATCCTCTGCATTAGACTCCGAAGAGTTGTTCCTTTTTGATGTTTTCAAGCAAAGGTTCAGGAAGATAAGGCCTGAAATGAAGTAGTTGAACTTTCATGTAAGTAACTGTGGTTTGATCTTCAGATTAAGTCATATTTTTATTAAGTTCTCTTTTAGGTGCTATCTTTCTTACACTGCAACACCCCTTTATCATTACATGTATAAATCTAGATACTAGGTATAGCATACAGAGGTACAGAAGGCCCTTTTTTTCTTCATGGTCATCAAAGCAACAGCACACAAACATTACTAAATCTGTCTGTCATGACATTTTCTAACCAAGAACAATTTGTTATAGATCCCAGACTAGAGGGTCATTCTTGTTTAATTCTACAGACCTCTGTACATTCTGATAATGTTTTCCCCTGTCCCTTTCAGCATTTTAATGGGACTGTGCGGCTGCCCTCTGGTGGTTAATTGGTCACCTGACTGGTCAAGCTGCTTCTTTTGAAGACCAATATCATATACATTTAGGGCCACATTCTGCTCTCTGCTTCATAATGCAAATTTAAAAAGACTTTGTTCACCTGCAAGGAATTTCTTTGGATTTGCACCAGTGAAAATAAAAGCCAGATTTAGTCCGTAAGTGACTCACCCTTTCCTAACTTCTCTGTCCCAATAGATCTCACACTGTTCATTATATTAGAGAGCTAATCTTTTCCTCATGTTGGTATTTTGTAAAGATCAAAAGCCTTAACCAAATTATATTATTTTATCAGCATACTATGAGGTGTCTTAAATAATCTATATTTTTTGCTTCATGGTCATCAAAGCAGCAGCACATACAGATTATTAAATCTGCCTGCCATGACATTTTCTAACCAAGCATAATTTGGCTGAGGAGTTTTGCTCCTTTCCATTCTGAATATTCATGTATTTAAAAGTTCTGAGTTTACAGAGTTGCAGATAAAAAAAGGCAGAAAGTGTCCTCCTATAACAGAGAAATCATTGCACAAGCTAAGCATGAGTCCCATACTGTGCTTTCTTTTCCCATTTAAAATACAGTTTCCAAGGGACATGGACAGAGCAGCCAAATGAGTTGTCCTCTCTTGGTTTTCGCTCTTCCTGTATGTCACCCTGCAGATGTCCTATCTATTGTCAGCATATTTTTCTACCAGCTGCTGGAATTTTTTATTGGTTTGCTGGTAGACAGAAGTTCTTTGGACGGAAAGATCACCAACAGAGGTGAACACTTTTCAAAAACAAAGCATCACAGCATCTAAAAAGGAACGACTAGAGGAAATGCCCCAGAACAATCTGTTTCAAAACAATCTTAGTAGCAGTGTTAGTCTCTATCTTGTTGCATGTATTACAGAGGGACAAATTAAAAAATTAATATTGGTATAACCACTAATAGAATTTACTTCTCAATCCGAAAGGGAGTTGGAGTCCTCCCCATGGATACAGAGTTTTTTGTTTCACTCGTAAAATTAAGCCTCAAGCTGTCTTTCTCTAGGTTTTCATATTTCACACACCATCAGGGCATCTGAGCACCTGCTGCAATAGTAGAACACATTTTACTGCTCCAAAAAGGCTGCCGCTCGTCTTAAACCCATTGATACACTTATGTCAGAGATGCATGTAACAGTAACAGACTGGCACTGGACCTTTTGACTGCCATCTATATTTAAAGTTAATAATCTTGAATTATTCTTGAACTACTTTCATAGCTGTGTTGTAATAATTTTTCTGGTGCCAGTAAGCAACAGGAAGCCGGATCAAGTTAAAATCAAGATACTGATGGAGCAGATTTCCTAGAAGCCTAGACACCCCCTCCTGCAGGTGATGTTACAAGCACCATACTCAGCAAAGTTTCCTACCCTGTCTGATTCAGCCTGCTATCCAAATGTGCAGCAGGGAAAGCAGTCTGAAAGTGGCAAAAATAGCACTAAGTCCCTCTCCTGATTCAATGACAAGAGAATAATAAAAAGACTATAGGTAATTTCCCTTTATGAATTATAGAGAGGGGCTTAGATTCAGCAGTGATGCAGAGAGGCCTGGACAGATTGTGCAGCTGTCTCTCCCACCAATGTCAGTATCACTCAGAGGGAAACAAGTGACCTCCAGGATAAACTCTATGTATAGCATAGCAGAACTGTGAAACTGTTAAACACAGGTAGTTTCCTAAATGCCCAAATAGCTTCTCTTCTCCAACAGCAAATGGTCTGGGTCATTCTGAATGTGAACAGTAAGGATAAATGTACTTGTATCCTCTGCTTAAAGATAAGGGAATGTGATAATAGATTTCGGACTTTGTTTTACTGCTGTGGTATAAATTGCTTCCCAACTATACCTCAACAGAGAGAAGATACAGGTTGAGCTTGAGGAAGATATAGGCTATAGGCTGAGGATCTGAAATATGAAGCCAAGCTTTGTCAGGGGTTCTGCTGTGAAGCTTCATCTTTATGGGTTTCAAAAGTGTATTTCTATTATTTCTCCTATTGTATAATAAACTTCTTAAGAAGAGTGAAATATATAGTCCATATCCACAAAATGAAGGTCTATAATAAATGCATCATCTCAGCCCAGGACTGGGTTTATTACTTGCCTTTCGATTATCTCAATCATATTCCCAACTGCTAGAAGTGCAGGGAAGGCCAACCAAAATGATCAGATATATGGAGCAGAGCCATACCAGGAGATTAAAAAGACTAGGACTCTTCATTTTGGAACAGAGAAGGCAGAGTGGGGATATAATAGAGGCCTATAAAATCATGAAGAGCATGGACCAAGTGAACAGGGAACTGATGTTCACCAAATCTCAGAATACTAGAGCTAGAGAGCACCTAGTTCTCAGGTACCTGTCAATCAATGAGGGTGGATGCTTGTGATGGTAATGAATAGGAAATAGATCACTCTAGATGCAGGTGTACAACCTTTTTGCCCTGTGGGACACATGAGCAGTGCCAAGTCCCTCCATGGGCTGGATCCAGCAGATGGGCTTGATCTGGCTGCAAGGGGTTGCGCAGCCTGACCCTGATCTGTATGCCTGGGGCCAGGGTGAGGTGGAATGGCCCCAATTTGAATTGGAGGGGTGGGGGGCAAAGCAGAGAGACCCTGATCTGGATGCATGCAGGGTGATTGAGAAGCCCTGATCCAGATGCGGGGGGTGGGGAGGATGCAGCCTGGTCCCTGGGCAGAGCACACCTGCTCTAGATGTATCCAGTTCAATGCTCTTCCTCTGGAGCATCTACTTTTCCCACTGTCAGACAGGCATATTTGTTATGCAAGTGGGGGACAGTGGGCCTAAGTCCACTAAAGAAACTATAAACCTCCCTTAATTAGGAAGCCAACTGAATGTATAACAACTGAGTACTGGGGACAATTAAAGAGAAAACTGGAATGGGAGTGGGGGTCATAGGTTTATAATGAGTGCCCCAAGTGGGAACACCAAGCAGAGTAAACTGGCCAGAGCACACCAGTGCTCAGAGGAGTCCAATGGCAGACAAGGTTCTATGGGTGAATCTGGTATCTTTTATTAGACCAACTTAAATAGTTGGAAATTTTTTTTTTTGCAAGTTTTTGGGTTTAAAAACCCTTCATCAGGCTGAGGAAGTCTCTGCTGTACTCCAGCTGTGGCCTCACTAAGGTCGAGTACAGTGGGAAGATGACATCCTGGAATTTGCTTGAGAAGCATCTATGGATGCAAGCCAGAGTTTTGCTCGCTTTACCAGCTGCAGCATCACATTGGTGGCTCATATTCATCTTGTGGTCAATTATGACCCCCAAGTCCCTTTCAGCTGTGGTGCTAGCAAGCATAGCACTGCTGAGCCTGTAAGAATGCTGCAGGTTTTTCTTCCCAAGGTGGAGTACCTTGCATTTTTTGGTGTTGAACGTCATCAGGTTTTCATCCGCCCATTTTCTGAGCCTGTCAAGGTTGGCTTGGATCACTATCCTGTCCTCGGGTGTAGACACTTTACCCCAAAGTTTGGTGTCATTGGCGAACTTGGCCAGTCTGCTTCTGACACCAACGTCCACATCATTAATGAAGATGTTAAAGATTATAGGCCCAAGAACCTTGGGGGACCCCACTGGTCACCTTGATGATTGACTTCCATCAACTACCACTCTCTGGGTCCGACCTCAAAGCCAATTCCCCAGCTAGCAGCCTGTGATGTAGCCGAGGCTGCAGTTGGCCAGTTTTTCTATGAAATGATCATGGGATACCAGATTGAAGGCTTTTTTAAAATCAAGGTATACAACGTCAATCTCTTCTCCCTTATCCAGGTGATATGTCACCTGGTTGTAGAAGGAGATGAGATGGGTCAGGCAAGACCTACCCGCAACAAACCCGTGCTGGCTATCCCTCAGGATGTTGCCATGAGCCAGTTTGTCAAGAATGGTCTCTTTGATAATTTTTTCCAATATCTTCCCCGGGATAGAGGTCAGGCTGATGGGGCTGTAGTTCCCTGGATCTACTTTCCTTCCATTTTTGAAGATAGGTACCACATTGACCTTCTTACGATCTTCAGGCACTTCGCCTGAGTGCCACGAGTTCTCGAAGATCTGTACCAGTGGCTGAGTTATGATGCTTGCCAGCTCCTTAAGTACCCCAGGGTGTAAACTGTCTGGGCCGGCTGACTTGAAGGTGTCCAGCCTCTCAAGGTGTTCCTTCACATGGTCTACATTGATGAAGGGTAACCATTCTCTCTCACCCTGGCCATCCTGTACTGTATTGAGCAGGTTTCCCAAAATATGAGGTGCAGATCCTACAAAATTTGAGGCGCAGGCAACCCGGAGGGGCAAAACAAGTGAGAAGAACCCTTCTTCCCAGCGGGGATTCCCTCCTTTTGGCAACTCACCCCTCTGGTGCCTTGGCCAGTGATCAAACCCAGGTCTTCCCACATGACAGGCAAGAACTCTACCACTGAGTCATCAATACCTAGGCTGCTGCCTGCAGCTCCAGGCTCTAGTCCCTCCAGGATCCTCTGTGTGCTGTCTGCACACCTAGCCAGCTGCTCAGCCTCATGCCAGGGATCAAAAGAAAAGAGGATAAAAGGACCCAAGCTGCCATCTGCAGCTTGGGTCCCTCTAGGACTGCCCTGCACACCAAGCCAAGCTGCTGCCCCGACTCCGAGGGCTTGGGTCCTGCCTGGGCTATCAACTATGAAACTACGAAATACACGGCCCTGTGCACTGCAACAGCTGAGCTGAGCTGAACCGCCTCCTGCAGCTCCAGGCTTGAGATCCCATGCAGGAGGCTTGCCGCACACCACCTCATGTGCCACGTGGCTGAGCCAAGCCACCTCCTGCAGCTCCCAGGCTCCGGATCCCTGCCAGAAACTCGCCATGCACTGCCCTGTGCGCTGAGCAACCAAGGAGAGCCACCTCCTGTGGCTTCCGGGGCTCTTCGGGGCAACCACTCTGCCCTGCTGGCCAGCTCTTGCCAGCTCTTCAGGACTCCTCTCCTTTGTCCCACATTGTCTTCTTGTGGAGCCAGGCGCGCTGCCCCTTTTATCCCCCACAGGTGGCTGGTGGGACCAATCGGGAGACCTGAGAGCTGAGTGTTCACTCAGGTCTGGTTTCTGTACCTGGCCCCTGGGTGGGTGGCAAGGTTCCCTCTAAGGTGCACACATGCGCAGCTGCGCACAACTAAAATTGTGGCCACGCACCGCCTTTTCAAGGCCGCACACCGGGAGAGGCTGGGGCAGGAGCCTGGCACGGGCTCTGCCAGCTCTGGGGAAGTGCTCCGCTTCCCCGCATGGCCTGCTCCAGTTTTCCCCCAGAGCTCCTATCCTGTGCGCCAGGAAAGCGCAGCCTCGGACCCTGCTGGGTGAGTTTCCCCTCCCCGGAGCTCTCCTCCAGCGTGCCAGGGCAGCACTGCTTGTCTGGACACCGGTAGGTGAGTTTTTTCCCCTGGAGCTCTCCTCCAGTGTGCCAGGGAAGCGCAGCTCGCCTGGACCCCACTGGGTGTTTCCCGCTGGCACCACTCCCATTGGGGTCTAGCTGGGGCTTTGTCCCAGCCCTGCTACAGGTGTCCTCAACAATACACAGTCAGGGCTTACTGAAACACTCTGTCATCCTCTCATTAAGCTCAGTAACCTTTTGTGAGTTCTAATCCTCCATGACTGGTGGTGTGGACACAAGGGAGGAACATCAAGCACTGCCAAGCTGAAGCCAGCACAATGGAGGGAAAAGCGTGCTAAATTTGAAAAGAAGAAAACCCACGGAGCATTCTAATAAAAAAATCTTCAAAGGTCAAAGGATGCTGCAGGTATAATATGGCTAATTACACTTATATCCAGGAAAAGAGAATGAAAGAGCTGTTAAGTCAAGATAACTAGATTTCTGAAAAGCAGAAGACAACTGCAGGTTGTTGTGCTCCCAGCTGGCAGAAGCCTTAAGTTAATTAACACACTAAGACTCAACATGTGTATACAACTTGGCACTTTTAATTTTCCAGATGCTTTACAGACATTCACCAAGGACACCACATGACAGTCCTTGTGATAGGCAAGGATCATTTTCTCTATTTGTACATGGCGATATAAGGATATTATTTCCTGAAGGTCAGCAAAGGAGGCAGTGCCAAAGGTAGCATTAGTCTTTGGAAACAGAATTTAGGTTCTTGGGCAGTGGTGGGCAATTTGGGGCTGGAGTGCCACTTAGGGAGTTTTGGTGAGTTGTTGTGACTCAGCACCACCTCCCAGCCCACAACATCTCACCAAAACTTCCTAAATGGCTTTGCCCTGGGGCCCGGATTCCATGGAGACTGGCCTGGGACCCCACGGGCAGGGTGTGCTTGGCCAGATAGGATGGGACTGTGGGTGGGGCCAGGGGCAGAGCTGCAATCCACTCCCAGCATGTTCCTGCCCCTGGATCTAGTGCCTGTTGCAAGGATGTGCAGGGAATGGATTGTAGCTCTGCCCCAGGGCCTCAGCCCTGTGCTAATCACTACCCCGTGATCCCATTCCCTGACCTCCTGAGGCCCCATCCCATCTACCAGGCCAAGCAGCCCTGACCACGCAGGTCCCAATGGAGATCCCACCTGCCATCTGGTTCTTCTGGCAACCCTGATAGTGGGTGCATGGCAGATGGCCCCAGGTGCCTGGGCAGCAACATTGGCAGTGGCATCTGGAAGGAGTTGCTACCGCTGGGTTGCTGGGAAGTGGAGTCTGGCTGCTGTGCTGTCCCAGCCCTGCTGAGTGCAAGGACCAGCTAGATAGCCCACAGCCCGGGCTGTCCTCACCCTCACCATGCCTGGACCGGGTGTGGCCAAGGGACCCACTGGAGGCCAGATAAAATCCCTTGATGGCTTGGATCTGGCCCTTGGTCAATATTTTGCCCACCCCTGCTCTTGGGAGTGCTACTAAGACCTCTAGTGCAAGGGAGTAGTGCCTGTATTGAAGGCACCTCCTTGGGCACACCCTGTGTGTAATCAGCTAAATGTACCCTCACACTAGTGGAATAGTGATAACCCTGCCTAGAGCCTCATCCTGGACTCACCTGCCTTTTCTATAGGTCTTCATCTGGGCTAAACATCCAGTATCTGGTTCTGGGATTGGTGAATCTAAATGCACACCTTTCATTGGCTGCAAAGTGAATGGTTAGGGCTCAAATGGAAAGGAGAATCTTAATATGGATCAACAGGCACTAAGCTCCAGGTGCCTGGCAGTGCATCCTTTTTGGACAATGACAGGAGCCACATAGCTGAGTTAGCAGGCAGAGCAGGGCAGATGCAGCACTCTCCAGCTGTCGAACCTCGTCTCTGCTGGGTAAAGGTTGCGGCGTCCCAGAGTGTGCATCCTGCTATTCCACACCAGAGGTTGCACATTAAACTATTTTGCGTGGATAATTTACTAGTACCAAGTTTCCTTCCTCCCAGTACTTCACCATCATCATCCACTAACCCTTCACCAAAAGACTCATGGCGAGAGCTTCGTAGATTGTGCTTACAGGTCTGAGAAGCTGGAAGCCGGTAGCCAACAATTTCCACATGAGCAGCCTAGGTGTGACGGTTGCATGACTCTTGCTTGGCAATGGGAACATGAGGTCGTACTCAGGCGACCAGGCAGTGCTAATTAGGGAGGCCCCTATAAAAGTTGAGATAAAAAAGGTTCGCCTCTCACCAACTTCTGGCTAGTTTCCCAGGATCAGCAGGATCTTCTTTTTAAGTGGCAGAAACATAACAAAAATGGACAGAAACTGACAATTGGATGCTGGAATGTTTGTACACTACTTGACTCAAAGGAAAATTGAGCTTGCAGAAGAACTGCATTAGTAGTGAAAGAGCTACACAGGTATCAAACAAATACCGCTGCCTTATCTGAGACTAGACTACCTGACAGAAGCGTGCTTAGAGAAAAAGAATACACTTTCTACTGGTCAGGTTACAAGGCAGACCAAAACACCAACCTACATGGGGTAGGACTTGCAATAGCAAACTCCATTGCTAATAAACTACCACAGCAGCCTGCGTTAATATCTGAGTGCCTAATGACACTGCAGATACTACTGCCCCACAATGACTTTCTGGCAGTAATAAGTGCCTACCCCCTAACACTACTTGCTGCCGAAGAAATGAAGACTCAGTTCTACAACCAGCTGAGTGATACTCTAAACAAAACATACCCAACAATGATAAAATCCTACTACTCGGCAATTTCAATGCACACATTGGAAATGACAACACCACTTGGAACAGAGTCATGGGGAAATTCGGATGTGGGTCTTTAAACACAAACAGAGAATTACACCTAACACCTTGCACAGAGTTTGACCTTGCTGTTCCAAATACCTTTTTCAATATGCCAGAAAAGTGGTTCTATTCTTGGCAGCACCCTCTGTCAAAATGATGGCACCTTCTAGACTACGTCATCATTCGTTGCAATGACTTGAGGGATGTTTACATTACTAGGGCTATGCAAGGTGCAGAATGCTGTATGGATCGCCAGCTTATTCGTACTCAATTGAACATCAGGATTCACACTCCTAGGCAGAAGGTTACTCCAAACCTGAACCAACGTGTTGATGTTTCAAAACTTTGCATGGAAGAGGGGAGATCCCAGTTAACAACTTCCACACATGCCACACTATCAAACTGTGCCAATGCAAGAGCAAGCAGAACTGTTGCCTTTCGAACTGCAGTGCAATCAGCAGCTAAAAAAGTCTTTGGTGTCCTAACTCGACAAAATATGGACTATTTTGATGCAAATGACAACAATATTCAAGCACTCCTTGTGACCCATCAAGCCATGAACCAAGTTAAACTGAACAGCACCCCCCCCCAAATCTCTCTTGTGGCTATAGAAGCCTTCAAGAAATCAAAATCTGCAGTGCAAAAAGAGCTGTGGAAGATGGAGGACACTTGGTGAATAAACAAAGCAACAGAACTACAAGCTCCTGCTAATACTTATAAAACCTGTGTTTTTTTTCAGGAGTTAAAGTGCATTTACGGACCGTGAAGAGCTAATACCTGTCCAATCCTGGCCCTCATGGCACCACCCTGCTGACTGAGCACAGTATATTAGAAAGATGGAAAGAACATTTTGCGATCCTCTTCAATCATCACGAGTCAAGTGCAAATGATCAAACAGACCCAACTAAGCAAGGACCAATTCTGTATGAACTTGAAGATCCACCAACTCTGGAGGAGACTAAGAATGCACTTATGGAAATGGCAAATGGAAAGGAAGCTGGAGCTGATGAAATCCCAGGTGAAGTGCTTAAATATGGTAGTCCTACATCTCACAAAGCTTTGGTAGACCCATTTACTTTTTACTGGGAAAATGAGGCTTTATCCCAGGATTTCAGAGATACCAAAATCATAACAATCTACAAGCAAGTGCAAAGGAGACAGACATGAATGTGGCAATTATCATGGCATTTTGCTCCTCTCCATCGCTGATGTACTCCCTGAATCCCAGTGTGGTTTTCATTCATCACGCAGCACTGCCAACATAGTTACTCTATGCCAGTTACAGTAGAAAGTTGCCAAACAACAAATGCCTCTGTACATTGCATTTGTCAACTTTAGTATGGCATTTGACTCTGTTGAACGCTCTGCTCTCTGGTGCTTTCTTGCAAAGTTCGGCTGCCCAGACAAACTAATAAACCTCATATGCTACTTCCACGACAACATGCAGGCCCATGTATCAGTGGGTGCTGACTCATCTGCTGCCTTTCCTGTAGCTCATAGGGTCAAACAGGGCTGTGTGCTTGCCCCTGCATTACTTACTCTGTTCTTGGCTGGAGCACTAGAAGTTGTTGCACATACTATCACTACTGGTATCACCCTAAGAACACAATTTGATGGCAGACTTCTAAACCTCTGCCGATTCAAGGCTAAATGCAAATCCCAACAAAGTAAAGTAGGATATACTGTATGCCGATGACTTAACATTTGTCACCCTTTCTGAGAATGACCTGTAACTTTTACTGAATTCCTCTGCCCATGCTGCATCCCTTTTTGGCTTCCATTAATGTGAAGAAAACCAGAGTCCTGTACCAACCATCTCCTGGCATAGACCTATCACCTCCATCACCACCAAAAATAAAACTGAACAGCAGCCAATTAAACATCAAGTCCTTTTGCTTCCTAGGTAGCAGAGTTACTGATGATACCAGTATTGACAAGGAACTTTCAGCACGCTTAAAGTCAGCTGCCTCAGCTTTCGGTTGCTGACAAAAAAGACAATGGACAAGA
>NW_005842154.1:1490318-1491148 GCF_000455745.1 Alligator sinensis | reverse complement strand
GCAAAGCATCTACAAAATGCCAAGTTGACATTGCTGTTTTGCTCCCTGGTCTCCTATACTTCTTAGAGAACTATCCCTTTTATCGTGACTGTATCGAAAAACTTAACTGCTTGCAACAGGGCCATCTACGCAGCATAATGGGAATTAAACGGTCTGACAAAATCACCAACAATGAAGTACTATGGCTGGCAGCCATGCCAAGCGTGGAAGCCATGCTAGCACAGAGGCAAATGACCTGGGTCGGGCACGTCATACGTATGGACAACAATCGACTGCCTAAGAGAGTTCTGTACGGTGAATCTGACAAAGGCAGTTAGCAAGGTTGGCCATCCCAAGCTCTGCTACAAGGACTGCCTTAAGCGGCATATACAGTCTGTCAGGCTGGAATTAATGTCCTGGGAGGATACGGCCCATGATAGGCAAGCTTGGGACTCTGCTATGAAGGAAGCAGAATGAGCAACAGACCATCATCGCCCTTCCTTGGCCGACAGGAGGAGGGAATGTGGACACCAAACTGCCCTGGCACCTTTCCTAAACCCCTTATGTGGAAGCTGATTTGCAGTATCAGTAGTACTCAGACCCAATGCGAGTGGCAGTCATCATCACTCTGCACCCTCACATCTGGCCACGAGTTTTATTTCGGGGCCATTACGTGTGCTCTTGTAAGCACGTCGATTGCGCCAAAGCCCTGCAAACCAGCCCGGGAAAGATCTGCCTTGGACGCTGCGGAAACCACGGGACTCCGCATCCGCAGCCGCGCGGCGGGGCGCGGAGCGCGGCTCGGCGGTGGGGAACCCGGCTGCGCAGGGCGGGAGGCAGCCGCGGGCGAG
>NW_005842154.1:1487788-1489777 GCF_000455745.1 Alligator sinensis | reverse complement strand
CCGGGTCGGCTCTCCTCGGCCCGCGCTCCGTGGTGCTGCGTCCCGCACCGAGCCTTCGCCGCTGCCCTCTCGGGAGGGGAAGCCAGGGCTGGGTTTGGGCGCGGCCGTGCGGTGCCGCGGATCCCAGGCCTCTCATGGACAAGTACAACGACGTGGGGGCATCTGGAAATGAGACCAAGCAGAAAGTGCCTGTGACGCTCCAGGGCAACGCGTGCGCGGAGACAGGGGTTGGTTAGCAGAGAATTAAGAAGGGAACACGCATTCCTTGGCTTGCATGAAAGTGCAGCGCCTGCGGGGATCTCACTTACAGATCAAAGCCTCTTTCCCAAAACGCTCTTTCCTATGGGAGTTGCATGGATACCTCATTTAATGGAATGTGTGGTATTTTCTATTTATTTTAGATAGTAGACTTACTGAGGCCTTTTTTTAAAAAAAGAAATTCCCTGAAAAATGGCCAACTGTCAGTGAGCATTGGCATTTATTTCCTTTTCAAGTCCAAAGGGAGGTAATGCCTATCGATTTGATGCGGACAAGGTAATCTGGGAATTGAAGGACAAAAGGAGAAAGAGGATTTGCATTTTGGAGGTGCAGTTTGGTGACTGTTCTGCTTGGTGAAACGTAGAGATGGCATAAGAGCGTTGCTAGTCATGGCATTTCACAGGGCCCTGACATGGTCAACTGCTCCTGTTGTTTCCTGGCTCCCCTCCCTTGGCATGCTAGTTATTAACTTTTGATCTCTACTCCTGACCCCATTTTCTTCATTAGTTGTCCCAAGGCATCAGTGACATCATTGATGGCCCCCATTACTAAAGGGGGCTTGCGGTTTCCTTGGTGACCTTGGATCTGTGTTTCCTATTGACATGTTTAAAAACCTTTTGGTTTTTGGTCATGTTTCAGGGTCCTTTACACAGTAACAAATAGTAAAGCATAGGGGCTGAACCTAGATTATGGAGTAGAAAGCAGGGTAGATTTGCACTTTATAAGCTAACTGAGGTGCATGTACATAAATACATACATGTATGTATAGCAAGCTTTCATGAGCTGACGCTCACTTCGTTAGTTGCTGTAAAAGGATGATGTACAGGGTCTTGAAAAGGTGGACCATGCTGTTGTATATGTAAACTAAAGTATAACTATAACAGGGAGCCAGGGGCTTCTGTTACTTTATGGGAAATTTGCAGCAGGCAGCTGAGTAGGAGCTAGCTGTGCCACAACAAGCAGGCTGATCTTTAAGCCCAAGGGCAACCCTTGTTCTTAATTAGTGTCACCTGCCTGGAAGGGGCAGTTCTCCTGGGCACATAAGCTCAGCACTAGTAGTCAGAGGATTCGGTCTGGCCCTGCAGAAAGCGGGGAGAGGAGTTCTGTGCAGGCCCTCTCCCGCTCCTGCCTGGGTCGCCATGTGCGAGTTCTCTCCCGATCCCATCTGGGTCGCCATGTGCGAGCCGGGGGCGAGCCGGGCCTGTCTTTGTGCACACAGGCTGTGGCCAGCAGCCCGGACACGCGGGGTTGGAGAAGACTGCGTCGTGGTATGGTACGCTTGAGCTAGAATCAGTCACGGAGGCGTAATGGTTGATTCAAAAGATTATTTACTTACACCCCAGGTGGTCGTGGTGTAGGCTGGTCAGCTTTCCAGGCACAGCTCCGCTTGAGTTCTCGGTAGAGGACTCTAATAGACTCGGTTCCTTGACCCTGGAGTGGTTTAGGCTCCGCGGGTTCAATAATTCGTTCTCGCGGAGCAGCTGTATCTCCGTGGGTTACTCGGTTCCCAGGTCCCCCGGAGCTGTTAAGACTCTGTGGGTTCGACAATTGGGTCCTTAGGATAGGGATACGTCTGGACTCCGATCGGCGACGGGGAGAGGCTAGAGGTTATGTGCCTCGGAGTTGTTAAGGCTCCGAGGGTTCGGTAAATAGATCCCCCGGAGTTGTTGAAGCTCCGTGGGTTCGACAAATTAAACCTCTGTTGCCCTCTTAAGGAAAAAGCTGGGTTCG
>NW_005842154.1:1466970-1486037 GCF_000455745.1 Alligator sinensis | reverse complement strand
TCCATTCTTTCACTACTGCTTCTTCTCTCTTTACGGAGAAGTAACCATCAACATTTCTTTTATCCCCTTCTACCACCTGATGGTAAGCGATATGTGCCCATAGATCGTTTGCATTCTCTACGCGGCGGGTCCCGGTGCACCAGGGGCAGCACCCGATCAGGTTCATCTCCATCACCGTGCCCTTAGATCCCATCCTTGTCGCCATGTGTCGGACGGCCAGAGCCGACTTGAGGTGATTTAGAAATTGCTCGTTCGTTAGGGCGGGCTGGTGAATGGAGAGGCAGACAAGGTTTAATGGTTGCAAAAACATTTACTTACGCCGCTTGTGGTTGCGACGCAGATGGTCCGGTCATCTGAACAGCTATGTGAGTTGTTCCAGCTGGCGAGGCCCAAGCCAGTTAATCCGTCCGCAAATCAAGCCGGCGGGAAAAGGGTACGTCTGGGATTGCGCTCGGCGACGGGAAGAAAGATCGATAGGTGATCAGTCTATCGATCAGCTAGCCGCAAGTCAGATCTCTTTAAAGGCACTCTGCAGCGTGCTCAAAGTTCTTCAACTTGGGCGGAAGTCGCGCGAATTTTTAAATGGCTAGCAAGCCAATTACCAGCCGCCACGTGTGAATAATTTAGAACTAGCCAATAGCGGGACACAAATTTGCATTCGAATAGCGGGAACTCTTTGCACCGTGCATTTCTGTGCTGCAAAGAAGAAATGCACCCTGCAAATTGGCGGGAACTCTCTTGCACCGAGGTTCTTCTGTGCAACAAAAACCCTCGCTGTGCAAGAGGCTCTCGTGTGGCAAGAAAATTCCATCGTGCCGAGGCACCAAAATCACTGGGTTGTGACAAGTTCCACAGCAGGATGGCTGAGAGAGGAACTGACCAGCACCCAGGCTGCCCTAAGGTGTAAGTAGAAGGTTAAAGGAGGCTTACAGCCTGAAGGTGGGAATTATCGACCTAGGGTAGTGAGAGTTTTGTTCTACAGTCAGTGTGCTTAACTTTATTTTCTAGTTTAGACCAGAGTCTGGGTTGTGGCTATTGAGGGAGGTCTGGAGGCCACGGAGGAGTGCCTGACAGGTACTAGGGGTCAAGGACCTAGAGGGCTGTGGACTGGAGCAGGCTGATTCTGAGGGCCAAGGCTAGCGGGAGCAGTCTGACTTGGGGTCATGGATCCTGAGAGCAGAAGTCTGGGTTATCGGAAGCAGCCCAGCTGGGGAGCAGGGGTCCAAACAGCTGAGAGAGGGCCATAGCTGCCATGTAACGGCCAAGGACCCAGAGAGTGGAGGACTGATGATACAGCAGGTTTAAGTTGAGAGGGCCAAAGCCTGGAGAGGGATTAGGGCTAGGGGCCTAGAGAAGAGAGAGAGCATTGCCAGGGCCAAGGGCTCAGCAGGCCAGCTAGAGTCTGAGAAGAAGTGGCCTGGCTTAAGGTTAGAGGCCTATGAGACAAGTTAGGATAGGGCTATAGCAGCCAGATGAGGGCCAGGAGCTCAGAGTAGAAGGCTAAGGCCACAGTAGGGAGGCCAAAGCCGAGAAGGTTTGAACTGAGGGACTAACACCTGACGTCCAGTACTAGTGGAAGATGGAGCCAGGCCAGTGGGCCCAGGGAGAAGAGAGCCTAGCCAGGGCCAGAAGCCCAGCAGGTTATGTGAATTAGTCAACAGGCAGGGTCATCAGGCCCAGTGGACTATTTAAAATAACACCTGTAAGGCATGGGTGTGACTGTAGGGGTGAAGCAGGTCACAAATAAGACCACTGGAGCCTGGGGGGGGGGTGGGGGCACAGATGGGGTAAGGAGAGCCCCACTTTAAACTGGAGGGCTCAGCTGGGTCTGGGAGGGACCTGCTGGACCAAGAATAGAATAGTGCTCACCCTGGGACCTAGGGGCAGCCTCCCTTTCTGTAACCTAACTATTACATCAAAGGTGTGGCAAGAATGAGGAGAAGCAGGGTACCCAAGGAGCCAGAGCCAGGCAGGAGCTGTATGGCCGCCAGGGAGCATCACTGGTGCCCCTCAGTCTTGTAACAGTAGCATTCTCTGTTGAGTGCTGTTTTTAATGCAAAAAAGAAATGCAAAACTCTAGAATTCTTGGTTCAGAGATGATACCTTTTATTAGACCAACTAAGAAATCACAAAAAAAATATTTTTGTCTGCAAGCTTTCAGGTGCACACACCTTTCCTCAGGCTCAGGGAAAATTAAAGATGGTAAAAAGTCCCCATAGGTGGAAAATAATAAACTTTGCTTTTGCACAGAGGAAGTTAAAGATGGAAGTCTGTTCCTCTGGGTCCATGAGAGTGTCTTTGTGAGTTGCTCTTTGATGTGCAGATAAGGTAGGATTCCTTCCCTGGTGGTGTCAGATAGCAGAAAGGCAAGGAGGTGCAGAAATCTTTCTTGTTGTTCAGCAGTCAAGTTTAAATCCAAAATTGGCTAAAATTCAGCCTCTTCCATGTTTCAGGGATATATTTAATAGCCATGTTGGTGTGAGACAAAATGCAAGAACTCAAAATTTAATGCAAAAACTCAAAATTTGTAAGCTAGTGTATACACATTCATACACACTCTGTGTGTGTCGGTGTATTCCTAGGCCATATGTACAAAACCCTTTAATAAGCAATGGATCAGTAAGAAACAGAAAAATTGACATTGAGGCTAACTTTTATATTCTACGTATGCTGATTTGTTTTTGATTTTTACAGAAAACTTAGTCTCAGTCATACTCAAATTTAATTTCTGTTTGATCAGAATCTTACAGGACCCCAGAAGTCCTAATGATGATATTTCTATGGAAACTCTCAACAGCGGATCTTAATTTTAGACACTGAATCTTACTGTATATATGAGAAAGGAGAGGTTCCCGGCAAGTCTGTTTCATAAATTTCATAGACATTAGGGCTGGAAGGGACCTCATGAGATCATCAGGTCCAGCCTTCTGCCCAAAGGGCAGGTAGTCAGCTGGGGTCAGATTACGCCAGCAAGATAAGCATCCAGGTGTTTCTTGAAGGTATCCAGAGTAGGTGCTGGCACCACTTCTGGAGGGAGTCTATTCCAGACTCTGGAGACTTGGACGATAAAGAAGTTTTTTCTTATGTCCAGTCTAAAATGGTCTTCCAGCAGTTTGTGACCATTAGACTTTGTCTTCCTTTGGGGTGCCCTGGTGAACAGATGTTCTTCCAGTTCCTGGTCCACACCCCTTATATAGGCTGCCACCAAGTCCCCTCTGAGCCTTTGCTTCTTCAGGCTGAAGAGTCCCATGCTTCAGCCTCTCCTCATAAGGCTTGTTCTCTTGACCTCTGATCATGTGCGTGGCTCTCCTCTGGACTCTCTCAAGTTTCTCCACATCCTTTCTAAAGTGTGGAGCCCAGAATTGGATGCAGTACTCCAGCTGCTGCCTCACCAAGGCCAAGTAAAGCGGGAGGATGACTACTTGGGTCTTGTTTGAGATGCATCGGTAGATGCAAGCCAGAGTTTTATTTGCTTTGCCGGCTGCGGCATTGCATTGGTTCCCTGTTATCACCAGGGAACTGGGTTTTACGTTTGCTGTGGAAAAATGTGTTTTTTTCTTTGTCAAGGTGGGGGAAACCCATGGCTTTTCTCCTTTGGAGGGGAGAACCATGGCTTTCCTCCTTCAAGGTGGGGAGGACTGCAGCTTTCCTCCGTGGAGGGGGGGCACTGTGGCTTTTCTCCTTCAAGGGGTGGGGGAGTGTGGCATTTCTCCTTGGGGGTGGAGGGGGGAGGAGTGCAGCTTTTCTCCTTCAAGGGGAGGGGAAGTGTAGCTTTTCTCCTTCAAAGGGGGATGGGGGGGACTGTGGCTTTTCTCATTCAGTGGGGCAGGGAGTGTGGCTTTTCTCCTTTGGCAAGGGGGAGCCGTGGCTTTTCTCCTTCTAGGTGGTGGTGGGGAAAGAACTGTGGCTTTTCTCCTTCAAGGGGGGGAACCACGTTTTTTCTTCTTCGGCAGGGAGGGGAACTGTGGCTTTTTTCCTTCAAGGAGGGAGAACCGTGACTTTTCTTCTTCGGGAAGGTGGGGAAGCATGGCTTTTCTCTTTCAAGTGGGAGTGAACGTGGGAAACTTCAGATTTCCCATTGCAGGCTGGCAGAGCTCCAGCCTGCAAGGAGCTGCTTGGGGCTCAGTGGAGGAGGACACAGGGGCAGACCTATTTAAAATCAATTTCACTATATGAATGTGTCCTTACGCGTGCAGGTACATGGCCAGTAATACAGCCAGGCAGCGGTGGAGGGCAGCTTCCCCACCCTGCAGATAAGTCTAGGGGGGGCATAGGTGATGTGTGGAGGGTCAGGGGGGACAAGTTGAGGCAGCCATGGTGAGAGGGGCAGCAGGGTAGGGTTGGTGGCTGAGGCTGGGGTGCTGCCCAGCCAGGGCTGTGGGGTCCAGTTGGGGAAGTGGGATGGAGCCACAGGCGGCTCATCCAGGAGGTTGATGGTGGGGCTGGCTTCCCACCACTGTATGCACTCCTGGGGAAGGGGTTATGGGTGAAAACATTTCCTCCCCGATTTGTGTTCAGGGCAGGGGAGGATGCTGCCCTCCCCCTGGGGGCCTCTGCCAGGAGCCCCATACTACCAAGTGCCCCCACCCTGCTCTTTCCTCCTGCAGTAAGCCCCATCTGTTGGGCTGTGGAGGACAGCAGGGTGGGGAGCCCTCCTTGCGGCTGCAGCTCCTGCCAGCAGGTCCCATCCCATTTGGCTGGCTGGGCACGTAAGGTATGAGATTTGTGGGGGGGTGTGGGGGTTGGGGGGCGAAGGGGGGGGGGGGGGCCCGGGAGCCTGTGGCTGGAAGCCTACAGTGGGCAGTTCACATCCACCCCTGCCCCCATGAGCCCTGCTTGGCTCTTCTCTGCTCTGGCCATGGTGCCTGCTGGGGGTCAAGGGATGGGCTCTGTTCTCTGCTCTGGTTGCAGCAACCATCAGATCCTACAGCCCTGGTAGCTGGGGGCCCCCTCTGGCGTGGGGGAGGGGGGGATGGGTCGGGAGTGAGGGGGGCTGGGGAGTCTGTGGGTTGGTAGTGAGGGGCACTGGCAGTGCCCAGGGACCTGTTGCTTGGGAGTGAGGGGCAATGTAATGGGCAGGGACAGAGCACTGGCCTATCAAGGCTTCTCAGTGCCACAATGCAGCAGGGGGGACAGCTGTAGCTGGACCCTGCGTCCTGTTGAGTGAAGAGGGCAGGGGGAGCTCTGATTTTCCATTATGAAAAAACCCCTAATTAAACACCAAAATATATAGGTGTTTAGAATTTTATTATAATGATTTGAGGCAATGGTAGGCTTCCAATTTGCTTTAAAATTGTAAATATATCAATAAAACATGCTGCAGGGGTTTAGGTTGTAGCCGTGTTGGTCTAAGGATATAGGCAGACAAGGTTCCTTGGGTGAATTTGATATCTTTTATTAGACCAACCCAAATGGTTGGAGAATAGTTATTAAGCAAGCTGCCTGGCAACTGACTCCCCAGCCCAGCCCAGCCCCTGGCTTCTTTAATTTTCATTCCATCCAGGAAGAGCACACACCAACTGCTGCAGCTTCCTGAGCCTGACGAAGGGTTTTTGAACCCGAAAGCTTGCTTAATAACTATTCTCCAACCATTTGGGTTGGTCTAATAAAAGATATCAAATTCACCCAAGGAACCTTGTCTGTCAATAAAACATTGTGTTCAGTGCTATATAGATTTCATAGACATTAGGGCTGGAAGGGATCTCGGAAGATCGAGTCCAGCCCCCTGCCCCGGGGGCAGGAAGTCAGCAGGGATCATAGGATCCCAGCAAGATAAACATCCAAATGTCTCTTGAAGGCATTCAGAGTAGGTGCTTGAACCACCTCTGGCAGCAGTCTATTCCAAACCTTGGGGCCTAGTGACATTTCATTTTAATTGCAGAAAAATGTAGCTTTTAAGACTTTTAATTGGAGAATTCTGGTTTTTTTAATCAGAGAATTTGGGATTTTTAAACATTTAAAACCAGGATCCCTGGTTATTATTTTAAAGATGACCAAGCTGAAGTGCCGTGAAATGAATCATTTTATCAGGGCTTGCACAATTGGAGCAAATTCCCATCTCCCTACTCCAGTGTTTCTCAACGTTAGATTTGAGACACCCCTCACTAGACTAAAGGCACTGCTTGGAAAATGCCGGCTCTTTATTTTTCAGACAACTCTTGGGATAGAGGTGATATCTTTTATTAGCCCAGCTAGATAGTTGCCAAAAAAAATTTCTTTTTATTTGCAAGTTTTCAGGCCCAAACACCCTTTCTCTGGCAAAGGAGAATTCAAGGATTGTAAAATTTCTCCCAGGTAGAAAGGAAACTTCATATTGCACAGAACTAAAAGCTGATAAGGTTCTCCTGGGTAGGAAAGTTCATTTGTAAAGAGGCTGCTCTGTGAGTAATGCAGATTAGGCTCAAACAAAGGCTGTAGCAGTTTGTTTACCTCCGATGTCTGATGGCATGTAAGTTGCTGTTTTTCACTCATTTTTTGACTGTGAAAAATAATAGAGTAATTTTAATGTTGCAGGGGACTTGGAATGATCACAGCAACTCGGAATGTTTTTAACACTATAGGTTCCTATTTGAAATATCTGGGTTTATCTTGTGAATCATGTTTACACACCTAACCAAGCTAACGTTGCAGCTCCCTTGTTGAGAGCAACTGCCCTGCTGTGAGGTCTGAAATTGCATTACTTATTACAAATTCTACAATAGCTTAAAAACACTTTTTCTTAAAAAATAAATGTATATAGTAATTCATTTAAATTCTAAATATTGCCCGGTGAAATTTTCTTAATTCAGTTTCAGTTCTTCTAATAGCCACTCTCTTCAGAGGCAAAGGTAATGAAACATGTCTACCTTGCCTGGAGTTTGTTAACCATCTCCACGTGTAAAAAAAACAAAAACAAAAAAACCTGCTTCAAATTGATTTTAAATAGGTCTGTTTAAATAATAGAAATAGTTATTTAGCTTTTGAAACCACTGATGTTTGTTTTGATTTTCTAAAACGGGGGGTGCTCAACCCCTAGCCTGCATGTCAGATCTGGTGCCCTGCACCTTGTCATCCAGCCCACAGGGTGTGCAGGATGGCATGAGGACTGATTCTGGCATGCACAGCTGGGCAGTCAGGGTGGCATGAGGACCAGTCCTAGCATGTGAGGCCAGATGGAAGTGGCACAGGGCCCTGGAGCCCAGTGCACAGGGCTGGGCAGAGGCCCAAACACTGCCTGTGGAGTGGGCAGAGGCAGCATGGGCCCCCTGGGCCTTGATCCAGGCATGTGGGGCTGGGTAGAAGTAGCGCAGGGCTCTGGAGCCTAATGGCAAAAGCAGCATGGATCCCTGGGACCCCGATCTGAGCACACAGGGCTGGGCAGGGGTGACACGGAGTCCCAGAGCCCCAATCCCAATGTGCAGGCCTGGGCACTCCATGGGCATACACTGCTCATGGAGTGGGCAAAGGCAGCATGGGTCCCCTGGGCCCTGATCTTGGCATGTGAGGCCAAGTGGAGGCCCTGGAGTGTGGGGTCCTGGAACCTGATGGCTGACTACAGAGTGGGTAGAGGCAGCACAGACCAGCACTTAGGGCTGGATGAGGGTGACACAAGGTCCCAGGGCCCCAGTCTTGGTGTACAGGGCTGGGAAGAGGCCTGAACATTGCCAATGGAGTGGGCAAGGGCAGCATGGGCCCTCTGGGTCCCCATCCTGGTATGTGGGTCTAGGTCGAGGCAGTGTGGGGCCCTGGAGCCTGATGGCTATTCACAGAGTAAGTGGAGGCAGCATGGGTCCCTGTAGCCTTTTATCCCAGCGCACAGGGCTGGATGGAGGTGT
This sequence comes from Alligator sinensis, assembly GCF_000455745.1. Lineage (NCBI taxonomy): Eukaryota > Metazoa > Chordata > Crocodylia > Alligatoridae > Alligator > Alligator sinensis. Next base: position 1,478,223 of record NW_005842154.1, on the reverse strand, counting down.
TGCAGGGCCCCGGGGGCCTGATCCTGGTGCATGGTGACTGATCTGGCCTGCAGGCTGATCCCAGACCACTCATTTGGCTTGTGGGGTCAAAAGGCAGATCAGCACAGCTCTATAAAATAGTATTGAAACCTCAGAGTGTTATATCCTTAGTGTAATTTTATTACAAGATTATCAATAAATGAGAAGAGGCAGCAAACTTGTGTTTAATGATGCAATTTAATCCAATTACCACCTTTTATGTTGTAAGATTGTTTGAATATTTGATCCTAAATATGTATCTTGTTCTGTCAGTGAAATGGGAGCACGCCCTGTTAAAGCATTTAAGAATGAGTAGAAGTGCCTCCTTACTGACACTTCATTAGCACTGTGGAAAGCTCCTAGAAACCTCCTGCTGTGTAGGAATTGAAGTTTTCACTAAACCTGTCTTTAAAAAAATGAGTTGATGGGAGGTGAAGGCCATTGTGGTAATGTGACTTGAAAAAGAATCTTCTAACTGCAGTTACTGGCAAGTTTTATAATCATGCACAGCATTCCCTGCCGCTGCTCCCTTTGGCTGTCAGAATGTGAGCCTAGACTTCCTTCTGTATGACATCACTGTCTCTCTACTCCAGGTGTAGCTTTCCATTGCTTGATTACCTTCCTGTATCAGTGGTGCCCAGTGCATCTGGCAGCACATGGCTTTGTGCTCTGGACCTGGCCCCCAGACTGACCTGGCCATGTCATCTGGCCTACAGGGGCTGGAGTTTGGTGGCAATTAATGCTACCATCACTTGCTGTGCTGCCAAATTTCCAGATGCACAGGGAGCCCTACAGACCATATCTTGGTCACCCCTGTGCTAGATGATGAATATAATGATTCATTCCTTATTAACTTTCTTTTCTTTCTGTTTGGTAGAAAGGGTAAGTGGGATGCAGAATAATGTTATTTTTTTCATCCTGTTTGAAAATGTTTAAAATGTTTTTTTCTTTCATGCCTCACCTGAATTGTCCAAGTAGTTACTTCTTTATTTATTTATGTTTTTCATAGCCCTTATTTTATTGACTTGTCTTTTTGCCCACCTGATTTACTTAATAGGTATGCTTTCCTTGGCCAGACTTTTAAACTTTTGGAATGTTAAATGACTTGAAAGTTTCTCTGTAACATTGGCTAAACAAAATTTAGCAATGTTTTAATGTAAGGGTGTCATAATATCCACAGCTCATACCACTGTGTTTTGGTGTTGTAGCAAATACTGTAAATACAAATCTATGTTGTTAGAGCTCTCTTGATGTAGGATCATTTATGTTCAGTGTACTTGAAGGAAAAATCTGCAAAATTACATTTAGAAAGAAAACAAAATCATTGTCACAAGCCTCTTAAATCTTATTGTTGATTTTCCTTTGGAGGGATGCTGCAAAGAAAGATGTTGTGAAAATAAAGTTAGTGGGAAATGGGCATTTATCAATATTGAGAGCAATTTCTCAATTCTAGTATGCAGAAAAAATGAAATTGCACATAATTTATTTTATATCTTTAGCAGCAGCTTCCAGGTCTGTATAAAAATGGTAGTGGGATTGTAGATAGAAGGAATCTGTCTTTTGCTTGACTATTTTAGTATTCTATTTTTAAGAGAAAAAAAAATCTAATTCATAGAAGGCAAGCTATTCTATAGTACATATTTAGTTTTTAGAGCTATCATATTTTTGGTATAGCAGATGAAATCTTAATTATTATTAATTATTAGTGGCCATAAACACTGCCAAACTTTTGTCTCATGTTCGTTTGAATTGAGTCTGATAGAGAAGTCCCTGAAAGAGGAGAAACCACTGATACTTGTTGTATAGACACTTCAAGACCAAGCTTTGTGAAAGTCAACATATTCTTCTACAGCTGTTAACAAGGCAATACTATTCCCAGAGCTAAACAGATATCTTTGGGGATGTACGCACAAAGATGCATCTTGTGCTCTATACCAGAAGTTATTAATTTCAGATCCATTCAGAGTACAAAATAAAAACCGGTATTTGTTAAAAAGGGGGTGGGCAATACTTAGGGATTGAAAGTGGGCATTCCACCTTCTATGATTTCCAGAGGGTATTCCAAATAGTTATGATAATATGAAATGTTTCCAATGGGGAAAGGGGCTTTCAAAATGAAAGGCTGTTATGGAAGATTATTTAATTTGTAGTTTGTAAATGAAGGCTGAACCAAAGAACAGCCTTATTGGGATTCTGGTTCACAATGCTGTCTGTGAGGTGGGAGGTTCAGACATTAATTGCTTCCAACTGAAATACTCTTCCCCCTCCCACCTCTTTTCTCTCTGATTATTTTCCAAATAAATAATAGCTTGATCTTATAGACCTCTTATCTATTGGTTTATTGATTTAATCTATTTTAATCAGTACAAATACCAACCACACTATGCAAATGTTAATTAGGTATGTAGCATACTTAATCCATCCAAAATCACCTTTTCTCTCAAAGAAAGAGGATGCACAGGCATCAGTTTTATTTCTGAATATAATTGTATTAGTTGAGGCAGTTATGTTAAATTAGTTTACTTTGAAACAGACATCTGCTACAACATTCATTAATTTGATTTAAAAAAATATTTTTTCCTGGTTTACATGTGTTTGTGTAGTGCACATAGAGGTGATTGTATAATAGCTTAAAATGAAGTCTTATATATTGTGGGGGGTGGGTATATAGAGTGTGGGGGTGGGTCTGGGTGTGGGGGTGTATGTGGGGGTGTGGATGGATCTGGGGTTTGTGGGGGGTTATGTGGGGGAAAGGGTGTCTGGGGAGGACTGTGACGTGTGGAGGGGGAGGGTTTTCCCACAGCTGCTCCACGGCAGGCAGAGCCCCCACCAGTGCTTCTCCAAGCCCGGATTCCGCGCTCCTGCTGCTCCTGCCTCTGTGGCATCGGCATGTACCCGTACTGCCACTCATAGCCACTCCCCGCCACCCCTGTCTGCCACCACTGCCCTTCTGTGACTTCCCCATCCTCCGCCCCAGCTTGCTGCTCCAGCACCATGTCCCAGCTGCACAGCAGAGACCGCAGGACGCAGCAGGAGTTGTACCGGCCCAGCTGGTGCCATATGGAGCTGGAAGCCATGTGGAGCAACCGGTGTGGGGGTGGAGGGGAGTGGTGGCAGAAGCAGCAGACAGATGGTTGCAGCGGGCAGGGGGAGTGGGAGTGAGTAGATGCACAGAGTGCAAAGATAGCTGGGTGAGAGTGCAGCTGGTGCGCCAGGGCCAGCACTGTCGGGGCCCAGAGCAGGGTGGCAGGAGCACAGGGCGGGGACCAGCAGTGGCTCTATGGAGCCAGGCCAAGCTGCACCAGCAGGGAGAGGGGGAGCTGGCCCGGCTCCAGAGCACCTGCTGGCCTGGTCCCTGTGCTCTCACCCAGCTGTTGCTGCGCTCTGCATGCCTGCTCGCTGCCACTGGCCTGCTGCTGCTTTAAGTGCTTCCCTGCCTGCAGCTGTCGTCACTCCTCTTCACCGCATGCTGGCTGCTCTAGTAGCACATGGTTCCTGGCTGCAAGCTGGGACCCAGCAGCCAGCTCAGCCTGACCCTGAGGACTGGGGCAATCGCCTGCAGTCCTCCCCTGCCCTCCCCCCTCTTATCTGTATTTCCCTCCGGTGCAAGGAGGCAGGAACAGCCCCAGGGTCCCAGGCTAGATGCTCTGCTCTGCACGGGGCTTCTGGCTGGGAGTGGAAGGGTGGGGCCAGGTGGGCCTTGCTTCTGCAGCTGCTTGGTCCTACCAGCAGATTCCCTTGGGTCCTACTGCCCCTGACTCCTGTCATCTTTACAGGCATCCGGGGCAGATAAATATTAATTTTCCAAATTTTTTAGGAATTATGGGCCGGATAAAATGGCCTGGTGGGCCAGATTTTGTCCACCCCTGATGTAGATGGTAAAATGTAGCGAGGTTATCTGGGGTTATCAGATGGCAGGGAGGTTATAATGTGCCATAACACCAATGTCTATAGTCCATGATTTTTTGTATCTAGTAGATTTTTTTTGTATCCAGTAGATAAGATTCAGAAGAATGTACTGTGTTGTAATTTGGCAGGTCAAATACAATAATTATTTAAAGAGCAAGATTGCACTATTTAAGCATGTCAACATAAAGGTTAGTACTTTTGAGTTGTGGTTGATATTGAACTGTTACGACTATATTTGAAAATAATTCAGCAGATACAATTTAGTTTTAAGAGCTCTGAGCAAATTATCCTTGCAGGTTATGTCACTATGTGTGGTCTTGGTAGTCGCAGTGTGAGTTTACCTCACTGATGAAAGTCTTAGGAACTTCTGGAGGAAATCCTACAGACTGCATGACTGTGGCTCTCTAGCCATAATTCTGCTGATGTGCAGCAGAGAACCAAATTAGTGATAATGCTGAACTTGAATCTTAACAGGCATGGGCTCCAGGTGGCTGCAGCAAGGAGGGCCCAGCAGCGGTGAGAGGGAGGGTTGCTTTTCCTCCACATGGAGCAGCAGCTTCTGTTCGGCTCTTGCCGTTGCTTAGCATGGGCAGGCGGTCTGGAGCAGGCATGGGGCAGGCCGAGTTCAGGTCTGTGTGTGTGGCTTCTGGCTGGGGCGAGTCTGGCATGGGCACAGGGCAGGCCAGGGTCAGGGCTGGAGCTGTGTGCTCTTGGCAGTGGCGGGCTCCAGACTGTTTAGGAGGAGGAGGTGCTGACTGGCCCACAGCAGCTTCCCAGAATTGCCTATGTGGCCCACGGGCCCAAATAATTGCCCACCAATGCTCTAAGTGGTCTTGATGACCATGTAAATAGCCAATATTTCTTTTGTGAGCCATTTTAAATTCTAGTCCTCAATTACTCCCTGTGGCAGTGTGTTCCACAGACTTTTTCACGCAACACAAATTTAGTACAGTATGTTCTTTTATTGGTTTTTAATGCCCTGTCTTTTAATTGCATTAACTATATCCCTTTCTTCTTGGGTTATGGATAGCAACAGTGAGGTGAGCTTGGTATGTAAATGCAGTAGTCTTAGTGTCTTTGGGAAATGCATCTCTGTCTGTTGAGTTGGAGCTGTTTGGTGGCTGTGTGCAGAGCAGCAATGTGCTGGGCATGAAGAGGTGAGGTGAAGCCAAGGGAAAAAGCAGTGAGGAGGAGCAGTGAAGCTGTCACTGCAGGACCAGTTACTTTGTATAAGTCTGCTGATGAAACAGTTACATAAATGAGAATTGTATAAAGCAGAGGGTGTGGCTTATCTTTGCCATGGTGCAGCGTACCTCACTGTTAGTTTTTTATTAGCAGTGCCTTTTTGCTTTGTATAAATAAACAGGATGTTAGGTTTCTGACGTTCTTGATGTGGAATCTTGAAGCCAAATTGTGATTGAAGCCACTGAGGACTTAATGGTTGATTTAGCTATGTCAAGAGCTCCTCAGTTCATGTGATAATTTAACAAAACATGGGCCAGACTGCAGCAGGTGGATGAAAAAGCATCCGCGTCATAGCCAAGGGAATGACTACTGAAAGAGAAAACGTATATTTAAATGAACCCTCTTGGAAAATTTTAGTGCACATACCTTGCTGATGTGGTACAAGCTCACAGTTCCATCAATAAAACAGGGTTGAGCAGGGTGAGGCAGCTAATCTGAAAATAATAGATAGCTAGTAAACTTCACAGCCCTGATGAAGAGACTAAACCCATTCAACAGCAATTTTCTATATATAAACGTTTAATCTATTATAGATTTAGATCCCATGAAAATGTAACTCAATGATTGAGACATTAAATGAAGCTATTTCATCTCCAAGGGGAATGATGCACCTTTTAATTTTGCCTAGGATTTTAGTTATAAGAATATAACTTTAAAATATCATTATTAGTGACTTATGTGTGTCATTACAATTTGAAATGTTGTCAGTATTTCTGTAGTGGCCTGAGAGCGGTTATCATTCATGAAATATTGAACCAATGACCTAAGCTATTCACTTGTGATGAAAAGCCCAATCTAATATTTTATTGAACATGATATTTATGAAAAATGAAACAGCTCATTTCTACTACTTAATCAATAACACGTTTAACCATTTATCATTAATATGATTAAAGAAGGTTATTGTAGAGCTGGATATTCCACTCCCTTCTCATCTAGTTTAATTTTAATAACCAAGAGTGCTCAGGGAGATAACAGAAGGAAAAATGACTGCTTTGTTGCTACATTTGCTTTCTTGAGCCCATCAAGTCCTTCTGCTGTATGACTTGGAATCATTAATATGAAATAGAAAAACCTGCAAAAGAAATCAGTAGTGCTAAACTGGCCTCAAAAATCAATTGAATCTCAATGACTGTATTAAAATAAATACACTTGTCAAATAGAGCTTAACTTTTCATTTTATCCTGATCCCTTTTCTGCAGTCAGAAATTGATTTGTTTGAGACACAAAAGGCTGTGACTTCTGTTTTTGAGGTAAATAGTGTGAAAACCTCAGCCACTGTGAGGTATTGAGAGTAAATGGAATTGATGTTCAAATGCCTTTCAAGTCTGTTACCAAAATTGTTTTCTCTGTGATCCCTTATTCACTAGTTAATCTTAGTGCCCCTTCAGTGTCTGTCCACTTTAATCCCTTGTTGTAGCAGAAATAGAGAGAGTCAGAAGGGAGTGCAGCCAATGCCCTTGATGCTATTGCAGTCATTTCACTATGATTCCTTCCTGGCCTCCAGGTATTCACTGTTACATTCATGATGTTGGAACTGGCCAGTGTATAGCTGTCTGAAATTTCATGGGTTTTGTGTGCTAGTTCAGTTTTGTATAGAGCTGCTTGTTAATTTACTGACAATGCACACAAGTGAATGTCAAAGATGCCTGACTTTCAAGGTCCAGGATGTTGAAGTGTAGGGATGGTTGTGGGAAAGGAGAAATTGGATAGCTACAGAGACTCTGAAGGGTTCACTGAGGTAAGATTGCTGTGAGGAGGTCTCTTGGGGGATGGGGAACAGAAGACTGTTTTGTTACTTCATTGATTCCCTAAAGAACTATCCAAAATCCGTCTTCGCCAAACGGCCCTGGGAGGGAGCCAAGCCATATCTAAACAGTCCGGTGTGGACATGGTGAAGGAGCAGTTTTTCTTCATGGATTTAGTGAAATAGTCTTCCTTTATTTGTCTGTCAGATCACTCCTTACTGATGTGTGTGAATGTGTCTGTTAGAAGAGACTGCATGCCTGCCTTCTTTGCAGTAGAGCATAATGCCTTTGTTTTGTTGGAAAGCTGTTGCCACAGTGTATAGCAGTAAAGGGATTTGTGTTTGTGTAATTGTGTGCTTAAGTCTCCAGCCTTTGTTATGGAATGCTTTTTTGACATGGTTGAAGTATGTTTCATGTTTTGGGATTCAGCCCCAGGAGGGTTCTGGTGTGAATTCCTGGAATTAAGTAGGCTGTTTTTGTAGTTGATTTAGGTTTTCCCTCATGTCACAGTGCTCAAGTGAGACCCACTGGTTTAGTCTTAAAAAAATAACGTATGCAAGCAAAGTCAAGGTGTTTTGTAATTGAGTTCTGCTTTCCATCCAGGTGCACACAGTTGAGCTGGAATTATGATTTACGTCCTCAGTAGGTAGTTGGGAAAAGAATACCTCTCAAAAATGCTGCTAATGCTGATGCATCTAACCAATTATTTGATTAACCCATATAGAAATCTGAAATTAAGTATAATTTAATTATACTCTGAAGCTAATGTAAGTAAATGTTCTGGAGTATATATGATAGGTTCTTTCAGGGCTGATTTTGAAGATGATGTTTTACTGGTATGGATTGTGCTTTAATTGAATCTTGTTTCTTTTCACAGGCCTCTCAGGAAGAACTGAAAGCTGCTTACCGACGGCTGTGTATGTTGTATCATCCAGACAAACACAGAGACCCAGAACTTAAAACACAAGCTGAGCAACTGTTTAACCTTATTCACCAGGCTTATGAAGGTCAGTGAAAGTCTTAGGTTTGCAAAAAACATTTTCAGAGCAGATATTGGATTGTTTGACTCTTGAATTTTCAAGTGGAGGAGTGTAGAGAGAGAGAGAGAGATTGCTCTGTATTTTTAAGTATCATGGTTAATTTTGTACTTTTCACTTGCTGATGCTATGCAAAATCTTTCCTTTTTTTTTAATCTAAAAATGCCCTGTGAATAAGTGAAAGATGGCTTTGGAGAGCGACAGTCCTATTCTGAACCAGAGTGGGATGTGGCTAGCTATTTATGTTTTTTAATCTCTTACAAGTAAAAACATCCTTTTGAAAATAAATTGTGTAGGTTACAGAGCATGGCTAAACAGGATCTATTTCATTCACACAATGTAATGAACTCTTTTACCACCTTCTGTTTTTATGCGCTACTCTTTGTAGACCAGGCAATCAGTGAAAGTTACTTGTATGGAAAGTATGTATTTAGTTGGCTTTAGTACATTGCACTAAAAGTTAAGTATTACATAATAGTAAGAACAGCGATATGTAGGCATATATAAGATGCATAAGCCCTATTCTGTGAAACAGAAGAGCCTGCATAGATTTAAATTTGCAGTATGATCAGTGACCAAAATAAAGAGTCTTTCCCTTATTCTCTGTGCACCCTCACTGAATTTTTCACCGAGCATCCAGAAAACTCAGTGTGTGCATGTGTAACTTTCATCAGGTCCTAGCTTGGATAAACAAAACCAGTTTTCTCTCCAACAAAAACATTTTTTTTATCAGAACAGTGTTGTTCCCAGGACAGTTTTCCTCTTTCAGTGCCAAGCCATTTTGTTAGTAAGAGAGCTGTTGAAACTCACAAGATCTTTTATGGTTTTTAATAATGCATTCAGTAAATTTTTCAGTGTCTGGTTTTGTTTAGACTTTTCAGAGAGCTCAACCCTGAGCAAAGACCAAAGGAAAGTTTCGAAAAGCCATATTAATTTGTTTCTTTCTACAGCAGGGTCCTGAGTTTCCATTTGTCATCATCCACTCAGGGTTTTCAATGCTCCTTTCTTTTAAGCAAGGATTCCCATACATTCTAAAGCCGAATTGCAGAAAGCACTAGTGACTTTAACCTCTTCCACCCAAGGATCTCAAAGCATATTAAAATCATTTATGAATTTAGCCCCTGGCTAAGTAAAAATGGTTGGCATGTTACAGGTGTTATAGCTGAGGCATAAAAATACATTTGGTGTTTTGTTCATTTTCACAGAATCAGTGGCAGACCTGGCAACAGAACCAAATCACCTTATTCACAGTTAAGAACATAAGAACTGCCATTTACTGTGTCAGACCATAGGTCCATCTTCCCAGTATCTTGTGTTTCTTAATGGCAGAGAGTGGATGCTGAAAGGGAGAGTGAACAGGGTTACGAGTAGGGTTTTTTCCATTGGTCTGTGCTTACAACATAACTTTTATTTCCTTTCTTCTCTAAAGCCTGATGTTGATGAGTAGTCGATGATATAAAATCCAACTCTGTCAGCATGGAAGTTTCTGCTGAAAGTAGCTATGACCATTATATAGACCTGGCTTTGCTTTCTGTATAAGATTATGTTTAGAATTGGGTTGCGGGGTTTAACTAGCAGTTAGAGAACTTGCTATTATTTTTGTAGGTGCTCTTTCGTGAGTCATGAAAATAGTTATATAATTAGTCAGGTGAGTATGGGTAAAGATGTTGTTCACTTGAAAAAAAAACATATTTAGAAAACAAAGAAAGATTATCTTGTATCTCACTGTACAGTTTTGCCAAAAAAATAATTTTAATGGCCAGTGGTACAATCACAATGTGGTGGATGATATATTTGCATAGGTGAAACAATATATTCTTAAAAATTTAATTCTACAGTCAGAGGCAGATGGACTGAACCATTTCTACAAAGGATTTGATTGAAAGTATTCCCTTCTAATTATATTTTATCATCTGGGTTTGACTGAATTAGTTTTGTAGTTGTCTGTTTTATTGATAGAGTTTGCCTGCAATGTTTTGGAGATTTGGGGGGAATAACTGAAATGGAAGAGAATTAGAAGCCAGTAGGAATGTTCTCTAGTAAAACTGCTGCAGCAGCAAACTTGATGCCTAGTGGTTTAGCCTAAAGGGAAGTGAAAGCACAGTGGTGAATAAATGATTCCTTGTTAAATCCCAGAGATTAGATAAAGAAATTTGGCTCCTCTGTTTTCTGAATGGTCAGCATTTCTCTCCACCATTAGGCTTGAACGTGGGTAGAATCATTTATGTTGTCCTTAATTAGGCCTTACAATGTATGGAGATTTTCACTAAAAAAAAGAAACTCTGACGCCTTCAATAAAAGAGTTACGTTTTAAGGCTTATTTTGGAAATTCAGAGAATGAGTTGTCATTCTGTAGTAAACAGGTCTTATGGCAGGGTCAGCTTTCTCTCTGAATTTCCAGGGTTTTTTGGTTATATGTTTGCTTGTTCAGCACCAAATGTGTTCATGGTGCTTTAAATTTGAACATTTATGAAAGATAAATAAACCAACACCCTGAGACCAGGCAAGCAAATTAGTTTTTTGGAAGCAATTATGAAAAGTACTACTTAAGAGGGCTCACTGATTTTTCCATAGTTAAGGTTGAAGCTAATTCTTCTTTAAAAGTCTCACTTTTTTAATTTAGCCCTACTTTCACCCCTCTCTGTAGTACATCTGTAGCAGTCAAACCTAAAGTGTTAGGAAAAGATAAGACTTGAGAAAGTTTGGAGAAAAGTACAGGAGCCTGAAAGAATGTGTTACTTTATGGCAAGCACATTGAATTATTTTTTTTTGAAGATTTTACAAACTTTATTAGTTCATAGTGCCAAAATAGGTTGACCTGTAATCCCCAGCTGTGTTTTCTTTTATTTTTTGTGTGGTGGGATTTTTGTAGGAGTTTGAAATTCTCATATTATCAAAGCCTAAGTCTGTCTGTCTGTCTGTCTGTCACGCTTTACTCACACTCTGATTGGCTGTACCAGCAGCCAATCAGAGCGCCCTACACAGATGGGGACAGACAGTGGAGTACCACCATGACAGTGGGGATTGGGGCTGGAGGGGAGGCAGAGGGGGGCAATGAAGACTGGAGTGCTGCCATAACGGAGGTAATGGAGTGGAGGGGCGAGGCTAGAAGTGCTGGCTTCACCCCCCTGCATCTGCTCTTTGGAGCCAGGGGCTAGCGCCCCCCAACAACAGCCAGCAGGGAGGGGAGGTGGCAGGAAACGGGAGGGATGGGAATAGGAAGGCAGGGGGGCTATGGCCCAAACCGGTGTGGGGGAGAGGGGGAATGGGACCAGTCCAAGGTGGGGGGGGGGGGG
>NW_005842154.1:1464196-1466960 GCF_000455745.1 Alligator sinensis | reverse complement strand
GGGGAAGGGACTTGGGCCTCTGTTTCCCCCCCCACCGTCATTCTTGACGGTCAATTGGCTAGTGTCACCCCCCCATCATTCTTGACAGGGAATTGCCTAGTTTTATATATGTGTATGTATATGTAAATGTAAAGCATTTTCATTTAGGTGATAAAGTAGTGATCTGGTCACATGACATTTGTCAAAGTGTTTCTTGTCCAGTAAGACTTCTGCTTGGCACAGATTCACTTGACTATCGTGGGTAGAGGAGCAGATAGAACTACATGGGTCTGGAAGCCAAATATGAAGTTTGGCTTCTAAACCGGAATTGTATCCATCCCAGAGTAGCTTGCAAGGCCATCAGGAACCCCCTCACTGAATTATTCCTATGTGCTTTAATAATGATGAGTTCAAGTAGATTCATAGGCAAAAAACTTGAAGAAAAGAGTATAAGAATGTCTGTTTTCTCCCCCCCCCCAAAAGTCTTTATGCTTGACACTGTTGACAGTTTTCTGTAGTGTCTATAATTATAAATTTGTATTATAAAGGAATCCCTAATATTCAGAAGTGTGCAAGTAGATGGAGACATTGTATGTTTTCAAAATAATGAGATCTTGGTAACATAAGACTCCTCCGCTTTTCCCTGCATGCTGCAGGGAGTTCTTTAAGTTCTGCTGTCACTGTTAAATATAGCAGAGTTGTTTTCACTAATGTTAGTGGCTTCTTGCAGATGTTAAACCCCCCTCCTCCCCTAAAGCGGCACTTTAAATTCAGCATGCGTACCTAGAAGAGGCAGCACGTTAATTGGACCCAGCTCGCCCAACTTCTGTATAGATTTGCTGCTTTAGCGAGGCCTTTTGGCATTTTATCTAATAGCTGACTGAATCAGCTATTAGATTAAAGCGCCAAAAGGCCCTGCTGAAGCACCTGATCTATACAGACGCTGCAGAGCCAGTTCTAAGTAACACATTACTTCTGGTAAAGTGTGGGATTTTTTTGGTTTTGGGGTTTTTTTTAAGCATCTACAAGCAGCCAATGTGATTGCATCAGAATAGTACTTCTAGGCCCATTGTTGAAGAGATAGTTATATATTGTCTCTAGGTTAGATATGAGGAAACTCTTTCTTGCTAGGAGAGTAGTAAAGCACTGGAACAGGCTACCCAGAGAGGTGGTGGAATCTCTATCCTTAGATTTTTAAGACCCGGGTAGACAGAGCCTTGGCTGACGAATAAACGTGCAAGCTCAGGCATGTGAGCCAAAACATGGAATGGGCTTCCAGGGGAGGTGGTGCTTTCCCCTACCTTGGGGGTCTTTAAGAGAAGGCTGAATAGGCATCTGGCTAGGGTCATCTGACCCCAGTACTCTTTCCTGCCTAGGCAGGGGGTCAGACTTGATGATCTGTTGAGGTCTCTTCTGACCCTAGCATCTATGAATCTGGTTGGGGATGGTCCTGCTTTGAGCAGGGGGCTGGACTAGATGTGACCTCCTGATGTCCCTTCCAACCCTCATTTTCTATACGGGTTTCTCTCAATTTACGTAGTACATGCATTCCTAGAGAATGGCACATAAATTGAATTCTCATAAAACGAACCCACCTTACAATGTAACAAATAGGGATAGGTTCCCATGGTGGTGAGGGAGGGAGCTGCACCATGCTCTGCCTGTCCCCACTCACACCTGCTCCTGGGCTGCGCCATGCCCTGGTGCAGGCAGCTGGTGTTGGCTGCTTCTGGGGCCACTGCAGCTGGGGCTGGGGTGAGTACTGCACCCTGCGCCACCCGGGGCTCTGGTTGTCCTTACTCACCCCATCCCATGCTGGATCAGCTCTGGGAGCAGCCAACACCAGCTGCCTGCACCAGGGCACATTGTAGCCCAGAAGCAGAGGTGACGGGACAGGCGGAGCACGGTGCAGCCCAGTGGCTGGCGGCAGCCGGGCACAAGCCCCCCCTGAGAGCTGCTGCATCCAGGGCTGGGGTGAGTGGGGCCACGGCCCTTTCTCCTCCCCCCACAGACTTACCTGCTTGGGCAGGGGAGGGAGGGGCATCTATGCTGATCATATAACAGCGAATTTACTTTGCATATAATGAATTATGGGTCTAAATATGCTCATTGCATTAGAGCAAATTTGCATATAAAGAACCTGCATAAATCAAGGGGAACCTGTAATTCTATCACCTTGCAGCTTGTAGAACCAGCTGTTGTCCTATGCTACATGTGTGTGCACCCTGTACAGTGCATTGCATTTTGAGTGACTACTCTCAGGACTTGATAAAGGCTGTGTACTTACCAAACATAATGTCAGCAGTGCTCATTAACAATACTTTTTTGTGATGAGGTACTAGAAACCCCCAAACCTCCCTTTGTTTTCCATACTTCTAGTAGTTTGGACTCTGCTGCCAGAGAGCTAGTTAGCGCTGACAATCCTGCTGCTTAAGGAGTGTTGTAGACAGCACTGTCAATGCTGTGATATTAGCAGTCCAAAACTAACTCCATTCATTCTGAAGGCTGCTAATAGTTATTTTTTGGAGCTGCTGTTAGCACCTGAAAATGAGGGGAGATGGTAGCTATGAACCTGACTAGCTCCCATGGCTTTTAAGGCTGCTTATATCAGCCCTTCCACAGCTGCTCCTCATTTATTCTAAATCATTGGTGATGCGTAGGGGGTGCATATGCACCCCCTGAGATCGGCCACGCACCCCCTGGAAGCGCCAGCCAGGAAACCGGAAGTGCCACCGGAAGTGCACTCCTGGTTTTGCCACTGGCTTGGTGATGGGCCGCTGGGGGA
>NW_005842154.1:1432784-1464165 GCF_000455745.1 Alligator sinensis | reverse complement strand
CCACACTCAGCCCCCACCCCCCCCCGCACTCAGGAGGCACCAGTCGCCCAGGCTCTAAATCAAGCAGTTAGTTTCAAGTAGGCCAATTGAGTTATTGTGCAGTTAGCTGAAGTACAGTTAAATTACCTAGTGGACAGAGAGGCTGAAAGATGCTTTGAATATAAGCAATTTGTGCATTTAGTGGCTATTTAGATAACTGAAGCTTGTTACCATGTAAGCAATAGGCACAGGCTATCTGTGATGCATTTAAGTAAATTCTGCATTTTCCAAGTAAATATGTCAGAGTACACTGTTGTAGAGTCTGCTCATAGTTCTACTTCATCCACATACCTGAGGTCAGAATTGTGCTTTCTTGCTAGTAGTTTCATAGATTTCATAGACTTCATAGACATCAGGGCTGGAAGGGACCTCGGAAGATCATCGAGTCCAGCCCCCCACCCAAAGGGCAGGAAGTCAGCTGGGGTCATAGGATCCCAGCAAGATAAGCATCCAGTTTCATCTTGAAGGTGTTCAATGAAGGCGCTTGAACCACCTCCGGTGGCAGACTGTTCCAGACCTTGGGAGCTCGGACAGTAAAGAAGTTCTTCCTTATGTCCAGCCTGAAACGATCTTGAAGTAGTTTGTGACCATTCGACCTCGTCATCCCTTGGGGCGCTCTGGTGAACAAATTTCTCTTGCTGCTGCTTCATCTGAGAAGCACAGTTCACATGCTCACAGGTTTATTTTCTTAAGGGATTTGTGCTCTGCCAGGAGAATTGTTGCTGTAATCTCATCCATTTATCCCCCTTTGGGGTTAGAATATTTTTTAAATGTTCTTGGAAGTACTTTAAGACCTTTGGAGAAGTAGAAAGCCAGGTAGGTTTGCACCTTATAGGCTAACCAAAGTAGAGTATAGCATGCTGTTAGGAAAAAAACAGAGCAAATTATAGGACTCTTGGTGTTGGATCCAGTACCTGACTGTACACAAGTCTGCTGTGCTCACCCAACCAGAGATTAGACTATTTCATGGAGGAATGTTGGAAAAAATGTATTGCATATTCAAATAGTCTGCATGTCTCTTCCTTTTATATTTTACGTAAAGGCAGGTAAGATAAAATCTAGTAGGAGTTGTTGTTTACCTTTATGTTCTGTAACAACTGTAAATGTGACTAAGTGTAGATATAGGAAAGCATTTCTGCACTGGGGGAAAAAAACTATCTGTTTACAGCTGCTGCCCAGTACCTGCTTTATTTCAAGTAATTACCAATAAATAGATCATAATTAAAGATGAATACTTCTATGCTCTAAGCCTGTTTGATTTTAATTTGCAGTGCTTAGCGATCCACAGACCAGAGCGATCTATGACATCTATGGAAGGAGAGGACTGGAAATGGAAGGATGGGAGGTAAGACAAATTCAACACCAGAAATCCCATGAAGGGAACTAATTCTAGCCTTATCAGCAGGGAACCAGAGAAAAACACGGATTCCCCCCTTTACCCAAGGAAAACGTGGATTCCTCATTTTAATGGAGAAACCCATGGATTTTGCAGTTTTGCAAAGAGCTCTCTACAGGCTGGCAGAGTTCCAGCCTGCAAGGGGCTGGGGGGAGCAGGAGGAGGGTGGTCAGGTAAGGAGTGCCATGTGCATGTATACGCACATGTCTGCCAGGCAGCCTGGAGAGCAGCTCCCACAGGTAAGTTTGGGGGAAGTGGGAGGAAAATTAAGGCCCCCATAAGGAAAGAGTTGGGCTGGGGCTGCTGCCCAGCTGGGCAGTGCATGGGGCCTTGAGCTGGAATGCATGGCTTCAGGGCCCTGGCAGGGAGCTAGGCTGGGGGAGCTGGGGGAAGAGGGGAATGAGGGGCACCAGCAGGGCCAGGGGGCTGTGGGTGAGGAGTGAGGGGCCTGGACCTGCATTCTGTAAGCTAAGGGGGCAGGGGAAGTTCTAATTTTCCATGATAAAAACCCCAAAATCAAATATCAAACTTTATAGGTATTTAGAATTTATTTTATTTTATTTTATTTTAGTGATTGAGGCACTGGTAGGCTTCCAAATTGCTTTAGAATTGTAAATATATCAAGAAAACATTGTGTTCAGCTGATATATATAATTAGTGGCCTTTCACTTTAATCATGAATTTTGGGGGGTTTATCAGAGAATT
The DNA here is from genome assembly GCF_000455745.1 of Alligator sinensis. Lineage (NCBI taxonomy): Eukaryota > Metazoa > Chordata > Crocodylia > Alligatoridae > Alligator > Alligator sinensis. The sequence continues at coordinate 1,462,025 of NW_005842154.1, read as the reverse complement.
TGCAATTTTTTTATCGGGGAAAACCAGGATCCCTGCTTATCAGAAATACTTGCTGTTGTATCAGAATGTAATGACAGCTTGATGGTAGAAGTATATCTGTTTGAAGGCACTCTTGTTTAGTAATTTTTTTCTCTCTCTCTTTTTAGAATGTCATTGTATATTTTTCAAGTAATGCCTGTTTCTTCCTTTTTTGACAAGAGTACAATAAATCTGAGATTCAGAGTTCCCTAATAAGATACTACCATGAAAAGCAATGTATTTGAGAGACAAATATGTCATCAGTGTCCTTCTAGTCTTATGCAAGCATCTTTCATCCAAAACTCTCTCCATATCAACTAGCCTGTGAGATTATAGGTGCCTATGTGGAAAAAAAGAAACCTTTGAAGTGCCACGAAAGAGGATGTATCAACTCCTTGCTGCTTATTGCAAGATCCCCTTTGCTGGTTTCTTCCTTGCTTGGCTGATAACTTTGTGCTAGTTGCTTAGAAAAGTTGTGTTATGGGTTCAGTTGCATGCCTACATCAAGATTGGTGTTTGTGGATGGAAAATTAAAGGAGCAACCAAGTGTGGCAGCCCACAAGTTTTGGCCTTAGTATTGTATATCCAATTTCAGTGGTAGGAGCCAAATCTTATCCTTTGCATGACTGGTACAAATCTGTTTGGTGTACTAATAATTTGTGACATGGAGGTTAAACCAGTAAATGTTGGGTTTAAATTAGCATAGGGGATCCATGCGCAATGTTGCAAAAACTTAACTCAATTGGTTCACCTCAGGCCAGATCTCAGGCACTGTCCCCTTCTGCAATGTGTAAACCCTTCCTGAGAAATGAATTAACTTGTCTTCATTTCCAGATTTCTATTTCACATTTCTGTTGCAGATTTTCTATATTTTTGTGGTAAGAAACCATGATGATTTAATTTGCAACCTATTGATGTGATACTGTCACCAAAAAACCCCAACCTAAAATCAAGAAAAATACAGAGCACAGCAAGGAAAAAGTTCTGTAATAAAGATAATTAATACATATTTTTTACACCAAATTTGTGGTATAAAACTGAGTGGACCAGACAGATTCTTGTATGTCTCTCACCCATTGACTCCTCAATCTACATTTTCACTGACTACGTGTCAGCCCAGCCTCTGGCTTCTTTACTTTTCTTTCCATCAAGGAAGAGCACACACCAACTGCTGAAACTTCCTTAGCCTGATGAAGGGTTTTTGAACCCGAAAGCTTGCTTAATAATTGTTTTCCGACTCTTTAAGTTGGTCTAATAAAAGATATCAGATTCACTCAAAGAACCTTGTCTGCCTAGAATCACATTCTAGCATTTAATATTAATAGCACACTGTGAGACAAGGTGTACACTGAAAAATAAAAATGCCTTTGCACAATATTCAGAGTGCCTCCCTAGGTATCAACTCCCAAGATATATCAGGGCTAATATACTACAGATAAAATGAATACATTACTTATATGTTAAAACAATTTAACTGAAACCAAGCTCATTTTATGTAGCAGGCAGCAGCAGCCTTCAAGGAATTCCTGCAGGTGGATGGATTGTTTAATATAAGTCATGTCCTGCATCATTAATAGCTTTCACTCCAGGGAGGCAGCAGCATTACCTTTAAACAGCTGCCAGTATTTAAGTGCTATTAAATTTTTCCGTCCTTTTTTTTCTTTCTGTACAGGAAGGTTGTCTTTTCTGTTCATTTACTGTAAAAGGCTTTTTTTTATTTAGAGTCTGAGGAGAGGTGTGTGTGGATACCATGTGCTCCTGTGACTTGGGAAACAAGTTGATCAAGTAATTTTGATATTTTGGGAAGACTTCTCCCCACCTTAAGCATTTGAGTTGTACTAAATAGCCTAAACATACAATAGGCATAATAGACCCTCAAGCAGGGTGTACAAGTGCACAATGCTGTGAACACATTTCATGTGATGAAGACATTCTGCATTTCACTTGATGCCTTATAACCAGGCTTGGCAGAATTCAATTTGTATCGATATACATCAATTTCACCTGATGCTCACAGACCAGTGGAAAACTATTTATGTCAGTAATCATCAAAATTTACATAAAAGAGATGTTTAAAAGCTGGGACAGAGGTAAGGAAATCCAGGGCAGGGGTTTCTGTGTGCATGCACATGGATGCATGTACACACATGCATGCACACACATACAGTGGCACTGCAGGAGGTGGGGACTTGCCAGTAAGGCTGTGCTGGGAGTAGGAGTTGGAAAAGCAGGGTTGGTAGCAGTGGGGAGCCTGGTGCTGCTGGCTGCTCACTCTGCCGAAGTTCTAGCTGAAGCAGGGGCCAGACTCCTGCAGAACCTGTGCCAGCACCCATGGGAGTTGGGCCCCTGCTCCCGCTGGGACTTGGGCAGAGCAAGTGGCTGGCAGCACTGGGCTCCTGCCCCTCCAACTCCACGTCCTAGCACAGCCTTACTGGCACCACTCCCAGCTCCTTCAGTGGCCACTCTGTGTTCTAAATTGATAACGATCGAGAAACACCCCTAATTTCATGCAATCCTGAATTTCAGTCAATAAAAATTGAAATAAATGCTTAAAAATAAACATTGTTTTTTCTCTGTTGAAATAAAAATATATATAAAAATCAAATTCTGCGAAGCCTACTCAGCGCAGTCCAGATTTATACTGCTGTTTTATATATATAAATAAATAAAATGCAAGCCTGTTGCTTTCGTGTTATGTGCTGTTTCTTGTACATTTGATGCAGTCACCTTTTTCATAGGTCAGTGTTTGAATGTGTGTGTTTCTGTTTCGGGAGAGAGTCTGGGCTCTCCAAACACATGCAAGATGCAAAAGGAATGAGAGAAAGCTGGGAGGGTGCTGGGGAAGATATGAGTTTCTAGCCCTTCAGTGAACACATGTAAACCTTTTGTCAATTTGCATAGCATGATTACAACTATTGAAGTGGCTGCATTATAAATATCTAGGTAGTTCACCCGCATTGCAAAAATTAAATAGTTCATATAGCTTATATTAACTTTTGATGTATCAGTGTATTTGATGCACAATAGGGCATAGTATATAGAATGTACCTGAAATATTAACACTAGTATTAGAATCTTAGCATTTTTGGTTTTTATTTGTTTGTGTGACATGTTATTTAATTACACAAAATTATATGGGGACCTTCAGTGCTGTATTGATTATATGGAAGCTTCCTGCATACATGTGTTAGAGTGTAGATGCATAGAGATTATTACTGCTAATTTACATATTCCCAATTGCAGATAGATAGTATGGTTTCATTTTACTCTCAATAGCTGTATCTAATGGTACATCAAAAAAACCCCCAAACCATAGTTAGACTGAACACGTACGCATAGAACTGTTCTTTTCCCCATGTCACAAAACTGAGAGAGAGAAAGTAATCTAGAATTACTAATTCACGCTTGCAAAATTAATGTTATAGGACTTCTCCACAACAAATCTTTCCCCTTTTTTGGTTTTACCAGTATTTACCCCCTCCCAACTACCAGGTTCTTCAGCCCAGATTGGAAAGGCAGATAGACTACTCAGCTTTCTCAGAAGTATTCTTAGGTTGTGTGTCATGTTTGTGATTTCCTGTGCCTCTCATTTAATTAAGTTTTGCCTTCAATGATTTTTTAATTTGATATATAACATCTTGCACCTTAGATTTCTAGGCAAGATGCCATAGAAAACTTTCCCATAAAAACTATACAGGCTGGAAATGCCTGAACATCACACAATAGATTTCCCTCCAGGTATTCCAGAGCCCAGTGAACCCAGTTAGTTTGAGGCTGGATAGATCTGAAAACTGAGACACAAGAATCCAAACTTCAGACAAAGTTGCTTTCTGCTTGTACCATTTGATTCTATCTTGTTTTGTTCCTAAGCCACCTTGCACCTATTACAATTCTGGAAACGGTTATAAATCTGTCATTTGAAGCCATAAACTTCACTACCATAAAGGCTCAATTTTAGTGTCAGCTAAAGTGCTATATAAAACTGGATATTAGGCAGATTCTAGTTAGCAATGTCAAGTCTGTTTTCAAATGTCATTGTAGCACTGCCTTCTCTTTATTATGAGCAATAGTTTTCTTTTAGCAGAAACATAGCTTGAAGCCTGCTTCAGATCTGTTTTTTGCAAGACTGCAGAACAGAAGTGGGGGAAGCCTAAAAAAAATGATCTGTCACTGCTGACTATATTTAGTGAACAGATCAGAAGAAACTGAGATTGGTTTAAAGTGCACCCCCATGAATTTATTCCATTTATCTAGGCCAAACAAACTGGTATGTTCAATTGCAAGAAAAATGCCTCGGAATTTTGAAGCAACTGAGGGAAGCAAGGAGTGTTGTCCAACAAATCTCAAGGGCTAAATACAGTCAGGAAGCCCCATGCTGAATCAGTTCAATCTTTGTAAGTTTCTCTAAACTGCATAGATTGAACCGATAATAAAGTGAACTGATGTTCACTTTTGAAACCAGAAAGGCAGCCAGACACCTGCAGTGGCCCTGTCTACATTCTAAGCATCCATTCTCTTAGTCATCATCAGCTATCGCTTGGTCGCAAGCCGAGACTGGCAGTATATCCAAAGATCTCTTGTATGAAGAACTCTTTACAGGAAGAAGACCATACGGGTGTCCTTATCTCTAGTTCAAAGATGTTTGCAAGAGAGATGAAGGCAGTGAACATCAAGCCAAGTGATTGGGAGAAGATTGATAAAGGCTTGAAGTGCTAGGAAACAGCTTAAGTGTGGAATGAAAGCTTGAGGAAAGAAGAGCCCAACATTGTTGTCATTGGCAATCCCTCGATTCAAGGATGATCTCTACTATGGCTCACTGATGGGCCTTATGATGACTTAGGAGTCCAATCCTTGAGCCACGTATCCATCCACAGAAGTTGCAGGTCTTTGCGTAGGAGAGAGTAGATTGCAGGCTAGGATTTGTATCCTTTTCTTTTCTCTTTTTTCTCTTTTCTTATTTGAGAGCAAGATACTTTACCTCAAAACAGGCTGCTGCTTGGTTGAGGTTGTGGCGCCATTGAAGTTGGTCAGCAGCCAGCTCCTCCCAGCTCTTGAGGTTAGCATCCATTTGCTTGAGGCATGCCTTCAGTGTGTCCTTGTAGTGTTACCTCTGGCCACTGCAAATTCTCCAGCCATTACTAAGATGAGTAGAGCTCTTGTTTTGGGAATTGAGAATTGGGCATCTGCACACCTTGTGCTCATGAATTACCATTTAGTTCATTGGGCTAGACCCCAGCAGTTGACAACATTTCAGGCCATGGTGACTTCACAGATCAGCATTGTTCTATCTGTGTGTGTATTCCAGATACCCCCACAAAGGATTAAAGTGCTAATTAGCTCCTACTCCTGACTGGAAGTGTGTATTCTTGTCATGAGTCTTGGGAATCCCCCAACAATTTATATGCAGATGAGGCATGGGGCAACCTGGATCCAGTTCACCTCATGGAGGATTGGGCCACACTAAACACATGCAACAGACTGAGAGAGATGAGGCAACAGAGAGATTTTGGGTGAACTATTTAGGGCTGTGTTTGTTGAAGTTTGCCAGACATTAAAGGCTGGTGAAGAAACAGGAATAATTGGAAATGGGAAAGAAAAGCGCACCTCAGTTGTGGGAATGAAGAGGAAGCTGAAATGTATGTAGCATAGTAGTTTGCCATGACTGGAAAAATTGCTGGCACTGGGGGGGAACTGCTCATTGGGACTACCCGTTCAGATGGGCTGCATTAACCTAGCCGTGTAGGTTAACATTAGTATGGTTGCCCTGGCAGGGGAGATACCACGATTGCCACCATGGTGGAGGTAGTAGTGGTGGTTTGCTGTACCTGGAAAGGGAGATCCCTTGCTCCCTGACCTTGAATGGCTTTGTGAAGTTGAGGGTGGAGACTTTTCCATTCCACTGTGGGCAGGCACCCATAGCCCTATAGCCTCCCAATGGGAGAATCTTGGCTACACACTTTAGCCAAAAGGCCAAAAGAAAGAGCTAGGGAGAAATCCCCCATCCCCATAAAATAAAGGTGAGCAAGACTTGGGGGCATTTGAATCTCAAAACCTCCAGGCTTGGGGCTTACATATAGGATGCCTGCCATAGATTTAGGAGTATATGAAGCCCCAGGATGAAAAGTATGGGCCATGTGTTTTATAGTCATGCATGTTTTATAGTCATGCTTGGTGTTAACTGCATTTAATATATTTTATAGTTAGTTTCCGTTGCTGAGCACATGCTGCTTTTGCCCTTTGTTTAATGATAGACAGTGTATTTGACAAGGTTTTCTAGTATGTGAATGTAAGACACGGGGCTTTTTTCCCCATGCTGATTTGGGTGGGGGGAGGGAAACCTTGTCTTGTATTTGAGTAAATATGGTAAAATGTGGTGCTAGCCCTCTAAGTAACACTTTTGTCTTAGTTTCCAGATGGTGTTTTAGGTGTTAACTTTAGCAATGATGAGTTTCAAGTGGTTTGGGGCTTCACTATAGAGAACCTCTTTCACTATGTCTGCCATCAACAGTGCTGCTCAAGCTACATGTATATCTGGCTGTACCAAGAGAGGACTGTGGACAGGGCACTTCCATGGTAGTCTTTGATTTTGAAACTCTTCACCCTCTCACAGCCACTTTGCCAGATGTGTTAACTTTGAGGGAACAAAGCATTGCCTGACTCTTCTCTGAGTCATTTAAGAATTGTTTGTGGATGCATAGATGGCAGTTATAAATTTATAAGTAAAAATATTTGGCGTGACCTACTGGACATGGAGAGACAGTGGTTTTTATTATTTGTAATGGGTTTTTTTTTAATTGGATAAAAAGCTTCTGACAAGAAATGGTACTTACATTACAAATACATTATAAAGTAATAAAAACTCTATGGCCTGGAACACTTACAGCAAAAAAGGTGATGTTACAAAGAAAGGGAGGCTGTCCAGAGAGAGAATTAAGAGACTTAAGAATGTTTCAAATTCCATCAATGATTAAATCCCTTGTAATTGTTTGCTGTGCATTCTCTTGCCCAATAACCCTTTGCATCTCAACCCCTTTCTGCACAGGTTGTGGAAAGGAAGAGAACCCCAGCTGAAATTAGAGAAGAATTTGAACGTTTGCAAAGAGAGAGGGAAGAAAGAAGACTTCAGCAGCGAACTAATCCCAAGGTACAGTACAGAATATTCTTAATCTCAGTGATGAAAGTTTGCTGGATCATCTGGCTCAGAGGGTAGTAGTCAGTGTCTTGCTGTTTAGTTGGTTGCCAGTATCAAGTGGAGTGCCCTGGGGCCAGTTTTGTTCAATATCTTCATCAGTGACTTGGAAGATGGCAAGTTTGCAGATAATACCCTTGGCAAGTTTGCAGATAATACCAAGATGGGGAAGGGGGGAGTAGTAGATGCACTGGATGGTAGGGCTAGGATTCAGAGTGAACTAGACAAATTGGAGGATTGAACCAAAAGAAATCACATGAGGTTCAATAAGGGTAGGTGCTAAGTCCTGCACTTAGGACAGAATACTGCCATGCTGGGGACCATCTGGTTAAGCAGCAGCTCTGCAGAAAAGGACCTGGGGGTTACAGTGGACAATAAAATGAATATGATCCACCAGTGTGCCCTTGTCGCCAAGGAAGCTAATGGCATACTAGGCTGCATTGTTAGAAGTATGGCCAGCAGATTGAGGGACGTGATTATTCCCCTCTATTTGACACTAATGAGGCCACATCTGGAGTACTGTGTCCAGTTTTGGGCCCTCCACTACAGAAAGGATGTGGACAAATTTGAGGGAGTCCAGCAGAGGGCAGTGAAAATGGTGAGGGGGTTGGGGAATATGACATGAGGAGAAGCTGAGGAGAGGAGCTTATGGGGATTTATGAGAAGAGGCAACTAGGCTTATTTAGTCTGGAGAAGAGAACTGAGGGAGGGTTTAATAGCAGTCTTCAACTACCTGAAGGGAGGTTCTAAAGAGGATGGAACTAGATTGTTCTCAGTGGCGGCAGATAACAGTACAAGATGCAATGGTTTCAAGTTGCAGCAAGTTTAGGTTAGATATTAGGAAAAGCTTTCTTTCCAGGAGGGTAGCAAAATAATGAAACAGGTTATCCAGAGACATTGTAGAATCTCTATCCTTAGAGGTTTTTAAGACCCAGCTAGACAAAGCCTTGGCTGGGATGATCTAGTTGGAGCTGTTCCTGCTTTGAGCAGGGAATTGGACTAAGTAACCTCCTAAGGTCCTTTCCAACCCTAATTTTCAGTGATTCTATGATGAAATCCTAAACAAGGTGTCGTGTAGAGGAGGGATCTGAAACTGACTGAGTCTTGGGCACCTACATTTATAGGGTTCCTCTCCCCTCTTTCAGTGCTATAGAATATTAAAAAAGCAGGGGGGAAAAAAGCATTTAGCATGTGGCTTAAAGCATAGTTATTTCTTGTGACATTTTGTCCCCCATGAAGAATTCATTGTGCTATTGCAGTGGCACATGTGGCGGTAAATGACTTTTTTAAAAACGTTGAAAAACCTTCCAGATATGGAGAGGTCACTGAGTCTTATGCAAGTATTCCAAGGTGAACCGTCCTGCAGTTCTCTAACAATATCCCCACTCTCTGCTGTAGAAGCCTGCTGAGAGAAATTCAGGCTTGCCTTTGAAATTGACTGGGAGGAAAAGATGGCTAACCAAACTAGTTGGACAGTAGAAATATTCCCATTGGACTTTACAGAGCAAAATAAACCTGAACAGTATTGGGATCTTGCCAGCAGCACAGCTAGTGTCTATTTGGAGAGAACTTTATGATACCCTTACTACAGCAACTGCTACTGAGTGCCTCATTCCCAAGTTTCGGTCTGCTTGAGCAACACTAAACTAGAACCTAAGTGACTCACGTTACCATTTAAGTTTAGTTACCCACACCATACTATATTGCCATGAAAATATTGTTGTCAGTGCTAGAATCTTGATGTTATTTAAATGCACTGACAACAATATTTTCATGGCAATATAGTATGGTGTGGGTGGGAAGGGATGAAGTCAGGAGTGATATGACCCTCACTACTTTCTCTCCTCTCCCTTCAGAGTTATGACATGCCAGTAGTTCAAAATGTTAATGACCCTCATGGGCTATTTCCTTGATTCCTGCCACACTTAGCAAGCCAGGGCTGAAGAGGATAGCTGAGTTTACTAGCTATTGTGATTTTAAAAGATTCTGGAACCACCTGGCTCTTGCATAAATTAGGTGAATGCAATTCCAAGAGGTTCAGTCTTTGGTACTGTATAATTTCACTGCATGCTCTAGTTTTCCTGAAAATCATCTAGTTTTTGGCTTTTAAGCTATTTCACATAAAACATAAAAAATGTCTTTGTGCCTGTGTTTGAAACCCAGGAGGAAATATACATGTTCTTTGTGTCATTGGGATGTTACCCTAATGACAAACCTTAAATATCAGTACTTCTGTCATTCTGCCCCACATACATATGTTATTTTTATTAAAGCAAAGAACATGTCTAGCTTAATGGAATTCTTTTTATGAGAAAATAACTTCTAAATTATTTCTGAATACCCCCTTTGATCAGGAAAAACACAGCTGTTTTCAGAGCTGCAATATAGTACAGGCTAAATGAGGGTCACAAATGACACGCTTTGCATTTTCAAGCATTCTGTAGGCTTCATGTTCTTGGGGACTCTCACTAAAATGATTAGTGCAGTGCCTTTAGTCCCATAATAGTGGGGTGTCATTTGTTTCTTGGCTCATTCAATTTACCATCTGAGATTTTTACTTTAAATAGTGTTTGTATTACCAGAATTGTGACATTCTGATTTTTGTGAAGAGATGGGTAGCAGTAATCTTTTGGTCCCCATCAAAAGAAATGCCACATTTGGATTATTCACCTTGGCACTCTCTCTTAGACTTTTGCTGGTGTTAGCAAAGCACCACTACCCAACAGAGTCTACGGGTTTTTGGAAATAACACCCAGATACTAAGAGCTTGTTTACTTTTCAAAGGTAAGTAAATGGATTAAGGAAATGTGTTAATTTAAAGGTGAGTAGTTGTTCTTGAAATTTATTCCATGTGAAGGCAAGTTAAAGAATGTGGAAAAAAAATCTTATGGAATAAGTTTGTCCCTGCATGGCTTTCATAAAGAACAAATTGAAGGTACTGTTTAACTAAGGAGTTGTCCTGAAGCAGTGTTCCATGTCTTGTCTTGCTGTATTTTTCCATACAATCATTTGTTTGTTTTTCTGTATTATTTTACATTTGCTACATTTTATGTTTTTGCATTATTTATTACCCATTTCATCTTATTGGAACTAATTGTGCCAATGTACAGAACTCTTTTTCTGTGCTAAAACAAAACTGATTAAAAATTTGTACCCACCACAATACAAATGTATCCAGAGCTCCTTCTCCACAGTTCTAGCTCTGCCACCTCATTCTGTGGGTGCACAGTATGGTTTTTGGCTTTTGACTCTCCAAACGATAGGTAACTGGCCTAATGCTGGGTCCAGTAGCTGGATACTTGGCACTTGCCATTGCCACCTGCAGGTGGCTTCTCATCGCACTGTGCGGGCACAGTGGGTAGAAGGTGGCCAGGAGCTAGAGCCCCACCCAGCTGCAGCTTCCCTCCTGCCTGGAGAGGTGCAGCAGGGGCAAGAGGAGGAGCAACCACTGGAAGCAGGGGGAGCTGAGAAGTACTTGGGCAGCTGCAGCCACTCTGGGAGCAGCCCTGCAGGAAACCTGTGTGTGCTGGCCAGGGCCTGGGCTGGCAGGAGTGGGCAGGGCTCAGCCCCATGTGGAGCACTACTGTATTTTGCCCACCCCTGCTCTAACGGATAACCTGGTACAAAGGAGGGGGAGTGAGAAATGAAAATAGGGGGCTGTCAGTTTTAGCGTTTGAGTTCTTTTTCTCTTTGAATATAGGTTTTGTTGGGAAAACTTCCTTTTGTTTCTGTTTCTGTAATCCATGAGTTAAAAAGGACTGACTGGTTTTATGTAATATAACAGATAATGAAGCCTCCCACTTGCCATTGCCTAACTCAGGGGTACTTAAGCCTCTATCCCATGGGCTAAATGTGGCCTGCAGACCCATGGCATCTGGCCCATGTGGCTCTCTGCAGGTCGGGAAATTTAGTGGTAGAGGAGTGGCGGCAATTAAAATATGGGCCCCTCCTGTGCTGCCAAATTCCCAAGCCCTTTGGGATCGGGTTGGGGCTGCGCCATGACCTGACCCTCCCCCGGGCTCGGGCCAGGTCATGCCCCCATCCCCCCAGCCTGCAGGTCCAGGCAGTGCCCCCTTCCTGCTCAGGGCTGAGCTAGTTCCCCCACCTTCCCACCATGTGGCTGGATGGGGCCCTACCATGTCCATTCCAGGCACCAGATTAGGACCACCAGCCGAATCTGACTACAGACCACTGGCTTAATTTGATACTGTTCTAATGATAAGTCTCTGGGCATCTCCCTCCTGTCTTTCAAGCAGGGCATGGTAGAGCTAATCTTCATATTTATGGCTTTAGTTGAAATGATGTTGAAGTTTCCATCCCTTCCTCAACTCCTGGATGCTACCTCTCTTTCCTTTTGCCTCTGCAGTGTAGTAACAGTAACTAAACACAAGCTGCTGTATGAATATTAAACTTTATCTGTCAGCATATCTCATACTGTTGAATAACAGTCTGCCCATCCCATGGGACTAAAACAGTTATACAATATATAATTTAATTTTTCTTTTATGGCAGTTTTTCTCTGCATCAACTATATTATCACTAGAAAATTGAATAAAAATAAGCATTAAAAATTGTATCTAGTATACAGGAGCCTACAAATTACTTTCTGTCTATGCAGCAGTGTATTTCTGTGACACTTGGTCCCCCAGGCTTGCTTTCTTTTTCTTCTCGCCCCTCCTTCAGAAGAAACCTTTTTTCTTCCTTTAACAGTTATTGGTCTTTCCCTGAGCTTTTCTAGTGACAATTAAATGTGTAACTGGAAGGACCCTTCCCACCATAGTCCTAATAAAATGTAAACTTCTGTTTTAATAAAACACTGGAAAAATCTGTTTCAAAGCTAAAGTAGTTTAAAACAAATATTTAATATAGCACTGATGGCTTTTTATTTTTTAATTCCCTCAAGAGGAACCACATCTTCTGGATCCCATGGGAGTTCAGTTACTAAAATGCCTGTTATCTGGCATCACCTTTAAGGAAGGAACGTGGGGAAGGTGGATTTATGATGCTCCGATGTGTGTGCCTGGCATCATTTGGGTTTACATTAGCAAGGATGTGGTGAACAAAGATTTTCTCTGAATGGGAGCTGAGATAAAGGGAGCAAAGGAGTCAAAACAGACTGTGCAAAGGAATTACCATCACCTAGTGGTTTAAATTAGTCCATTCCACCCTTTTGAGAACCTTTCTGAACTGCTTTTAGCAGCATGCCAACCAGGAAGGGGATCAGACCAATTCTTGATACCAGCAACTACATAAAACTGGGGGAACTGAACATATCGTTGTTGTAAATGAGGGTGGCTTAGTGCAGATAGAAATTCTGTGGGGGTGTGTGGAACAGACAGGCATCTGTGGTTATCACTATATAATGTATCTCTGTGACTTTAGGAATTTGACATTTTATCTGGGTGTTTGACTGTGGTAGTGAGCAATAAAAAATAGAGCTGCATTGTAAGCTTGAGTCTCTATGTCCTGCAATAAAATTAGCCATCTGGGTGTTTACAGCGATTGCTTATTGGCATTCTATGGAAATGTCTCTCCAGGCAGTGTTCCTATAGAATTGGATAGCACAGCTGTGATCATTTCATACAAGAACGCAAGTTATTTTAAAATTTCCAACGTTTTATTAGTTCTGTAAAATGGTTCCAGCTAAATAAAGCATTTCTAACCAGAAATGTTGAATGATAACCAGATGTAGGCAGTTTGGCAGATTTTGAATGGGGTCTTTGCTTTTTAGGGGTTTGTTTGTGTTTTTTTAAGATGTCCTGAGTTTGGAAAGTCATTTGTCTGATCTGAGAACTGCTTCCCATTTGGAGAAATAAAACCCCATTATTTGCTGTGGGGAGACCAGTGTCTGAGAGTGTAGATGCTTCCACCTGGCACCTGCTCTGCCCCCTCCCCCCTTCCCCGGGCATGTATGTCATCTCCTAGGGAAGTAGCTGTATCGGAAAAGCAGCAAGGAGAGAGAGAGAATCTTTTCTGATCCATCCCTTAGCCTACTCTAACCTCTTACTTGTAGCTCTCACTACATTCTTCTCGTGTCCTCAGGATGTTCCGGGAGACTGCTCTGTGCAGATTCTTTGTTAAGATGGATCCAATTTACATGTTGAAGTAATAAAAATTTAGCCCAGTCAGAGTCTTTTGTTTCCCTCACTTGCCCTTCTCTGGGACTGCTTCTGATTAGGTCTGTAGTCTTCTCGTGCACAGCACTAGTTTTCTGGGTGGAGTGCCTTCCCTCTTCTTTGCTGCCTCTGGGATCGGGTATAGCTTTTCCTGAGTTTGTTAGATAGACATTGGCTGGTATTATGGCATTTTTTCCCATTTTAATTAATCTTAGACCAGGGCTGTCCAGCTAGAAGCCCATGGGCCATATGTGCCCTGGGAAGGTTAAACTGTAGCACCCCAGGTGCTGCTTCCCCCCCTACCCCTACCATCACTCTGACTGCAACATCACTCTGGGATCCTCCTCCCTCCTGCTAATGCTCCTGCCCCTATCCCAAAGGTGGGGTCAGTATGTCAGTGTGAGGAGCTGAGGGTAAGTCTGGGGCATGGTGTGTACTGGGGAGAGAAGGAGGGTCAAGGGGGTCACAGTGCAGCAGGGCATTTGTGAGCACACGTGCAGCAGTGGAGATTGCAAGTTGGGGGTGGGGGGTTGGGAGCAGTGTCCATGGGGTGTATGGCCCAAGGGGGATGTAACTTACCCTTGTACCGTGCACAGGGTGTGCAGCCGACAGGGTGTTTGGCCCCCGTCCACTTGGAAGCTGGACTGCCCTGGCTTAGACAAAAGAAGTGTTGGTGTAAGTTTTACAAGAAAATCATAACATAGCGTAAATACTTGAGATCCAGATTAAGGTCCCTTACAGATGTGGCAGCCTTTAACTGAACATGTGCATGACAAGAGGTGTTCTTGTGGAATTGTGAATCATGAACCCGGCTCCCACCTGCACTGGCAAATAGCGAGCTGGGGGCTCGGTACTCCCATGGCTGGAAGCATCAGCCAAGTAATTGGTGCTCCCAGCCATAGGAACATATTTGGAGCCCGTTGCTTTGCTGTGCTCCTGTGGCTGGGAGCAGCAGTCAGCAGATTGATGCTTCCAGATTTGAGAGCTCATCAGAGCTTTGAAGGACTCTTGTTGCACTGCTGAGGCTAGAAGTGGCCATACATTCAGTTTAAGGTGTGGCTTGTTCCCATCACACAGTTATTGTGCATATTTTGTGTAATAACTTTGTTGCTTGTTCCCTGTTTTAGTTCCACACCATTAGTTGCTTGAACATGTGGCTGGGTTACTACCCAAGACATGATTAATCTGCTAATCATGTCTTAAGTATAACATCTGTCATGGCCCTTAGAACAATGAGAAATGTTATCAGGCTGCCAGTCATAAGAAAATGACAGAATACTGCATGTATATGTTGAAAATACCAATGTAGAAAATTTTTCTGAAATCTCACACTACTAACTCAGGACAGGTAGAGCAGAAAAGAGATGCTCCTGAAAAAGATCCTTCCAAGAGGTTGTATCTATCTAGATTTTTTGTAATATGCTGTTCCTCAGGGATACTTCCACTGATGTTAGCGGTAGAGATGCACCAATACATTGGTCCAGTATCGGATTGACACCGATATAAAGAAAATTGGCTGCATTAGACATAGGCCTGATGTGGCTGATTAACGTGGCCAATAAATGGCCTGTGCAAGTGCACAGCCACAGCACAGCACGTAGGTGGTGAGGAGCGCAGCCTAGCAGCTTGAAGAGCTGTGTCCAGCTGGTAAGCCTTGTGGTGGAAGGGGAGTGGGGAGGGAAGCGGGTGGGGAGCCCAGGCCCAGGCGGTGGTGAGGGAGAGGGGCTTGATCTAAGGCCCTGGCAGTGAGGGAGGGAGAGGGGCTGGGGCAGGCACTGCCCAGCCAGGGCAGCTCCTGCCACTGCATGCACCCCAGAAGGGCACGGGGAGAGGAAGGGCATGCACCCCTGGATCTGCATGGGGTGGGGTGGGGTGGGCTGCAGCCGGAGCTGGGCCAGGCTGTGTTTGGGGTGGGCGGCAGCAGCGCTGGGAGGGGGTTGGGGTGCTACAGTGAATTTTGGGGTAGCTCCCTCCTAGCATTGCCACTGACCGCTCCGAATGCAGCCCAACCCAACCCCTACCAGGAATAGCCTGGCATTGCCCCAGCCCACAGTGGCATCCTCCCCTCGCAGATCCAGGGGCCCCGGGTGCCCTGCTGGGGTGCACGCATCAACAGAAGCCGCCCCCCTCCCAGCACCCCCTGAATGAGTCACAGCTCTGTCCCGCAACCTATCCTGCCCTGGCTGAGCAGCGCCTGCCCGAACCCTGGCCCCAGCCCCATTGCCTCCCTCACTGCCGGGGCCTTGATCTGCCCTCTCCACACAGCCCTGCCCTCCCCACTCCCCTTCCACCACAACAGCTGCACCAGCTGTCCATGCTGTATTGGAAATCAGCTCAGTATCGACCAATATGCCTCCTTAAAAATCGGCAATTGCTATCAGCCCCAAAAATCTCTATCAGTGCATCCCTAGTTGGCAGTGGCATGATTACTGGCATTGCAGCAATAGTCTTGCCTACTCTGCTCCAAGGCTAATCTGCAGTAGTAGTATTTCTAGTAATGCTACCTCCCTACCAGTGTAAGGACACCGGGAACAAGTAATGAAAAAAGAGGAGGGGAGGGGATTTATAACCAGGATATAGCAAATTATGAGATTCAAATTGGTTGGATGCAAATGGTAAAGGAATTTTGCCCCCGCTTGATTGCTTGAGCTGTATGGTGAAAAGATGTGTCTATTTATTAGATTTATATGCCACACTTTTTTGCAATTTCTTGTTTTTATCAGACCAACTCTGGTATCATTTTGGAACCAAGAGTTCTAGATATTTGCATTTCTTTTTCTCAGACCAACACGGCTACCATATATATCCCTGACACTCCCCACAATAAATTCAAGGCAGCTTATGAGATCCCTCTTTTGTTTGTTTTTGTTTCAATAATTAATCTATATTTCCTGTCACTGTTAGACAACTGGATTGATTTGTTCCATTGTCATTTCATGTATTGATTATTTTAATTCCCTTTTTCAGTTAGTATCCTTAAGTTTTGATCTGTAGCCTTCAAAATATTACAGAACAAGCCCTGGTTCAAGCCAAACCCTCTGATTCTTATTACTCCATTTGTTAGTATTAAGTTTAGGGTTGTTGCTTCATGCTTGATTTTTTTGTCTCTAAGGGCCATCTTCAGTTTTGTCTCCTTGACCTTGTCTCACAATGCCTGCTACCCTCACTATTTGATTGTTTCTTGATTTCCACCCCACCCTCGCTTCTACTGCTAGCTGATGCACAAACTTTTTCTCCTGCTCACTATATTCATAGTAGTACTGGCTGCCTTCCCAGTTCAGTCTTTGTGATTCCCATGAACAGATTATATTTTACAGGAAAATTCATCATGTCAAGAGCAATCACTTCTTTACTGTTGTGAGGCATATTCTATGGAAAATTAACTAAAAGGGCACCACATGTTTTTTTTTAAAAAGCAGAGATTATAAAAAGTCTTTCATAGTGCAGCAAAACTTGAAAAATAGGCACATAGCATTTACACAAAAAGCAATTTTCTTTGCAATAATTAGCAATGCCAACAAAAGAAATGGAGAAAATTATAGGTAGATATTTGTGCCAGGTATTCTCCTAAACTGAATTTTTTTCTTTTGTGTAACTATGAAGTGCAGTCACTCTTTTTTTGTGTATTAGCCATCTATTACCACAAGGAAGATTGTGATGTTATAAGTACGCTGTTTGAAATCTAAGGAAGGTACTATAAAGTTTGGTCACTAAAATGGTACAGTGACTCCAATGCAAAGGTGACTAAATTTCTTCATATGATGAGCTTCTTGGGACAGAGTTCATCATATCTCTTCTGTTCAGGAAAGCACTGGCCTAGCACGGTGCAAGTCCCAGCAAAAATTAATAGTTGTAAAAATCTTAGGGAAGAGAAAATAAGGAAAGATTTTTGTAGATGAACTCCAGAGGAAGACTTTGAACTACTGCCCTTACATATTAGAGACCAGTAACTTTAACACAAAGATATGTATGACCAGCGTTCCCTTTTTCGTGTATGAACAGATACAGCATCAGCCCCTTGTATGTCCACTTTTGTGGCTGTGACATTTACAAAATATTCCATTCCTGGTTGCAGGGCATGTGCCCTGTAATTCTGTCCTTCATTTACAAAAACAAACAGACATGTGTGGGGGGGTTGTGGAGGCGGTTGTGTATATGTTGGGGGGCTGTGGGGGGGGGGTATGTGGCATTTGTGGGATGAGGGAGGGAGGGTGGGGGGCCCCCCCCGGCACTTCCCCCACAGCGCAGCAGCAGGTGGGGGTGCTCGTGCTTGGTGCAGCTCCGGCCAGTGCTGCACATCAAGGCAAGGGGTGCATTCTCCACAGGGCAGTCTCTATTGCTGCACACCCTGTGCTCACATGGCATGGGAGGGAAGCTCTGCATGCTGGAATTGGCTGCCTTCTATACCTTGCAGGGGAAGGCTCCTGGGGCTTCCCTACTGTGCTGTGCAGCCTCG
This sequence comes from Alligator sinensis, assembly GCF_000455745.1. NCBI lineage: Eukaryota > Metazoa > Chordata > Crocodylia > Alligatoridae > Alligator > Alligator sinensis. The sequence goes on along the minus strand of NW_005842154.1, from coordinate 1,444,246 downwards.
GCGGGAAGGCAAGCTAGCTTCAGTGCATGGGGCTTTCCTCCTGTGCCATGCAAGTGCAGAGGCTGCACATGCATCATAGGGAGCACTGGCGATAGAGACAGCCAAGTGGAGGCTGCACCCCTAACCAGGATGGGTAGCACTGGCTGGAGCTGCACCTCACTAGGCACCAGCACCTGTGTCAGGCATGAGTGCCCTGAGCGCCCCCACCTGCTGCTGCTACTACCACTGCCTACTGGGGCTGTGCACCATGGGGACAGTGTGGGGGGTCCCCATGCCGCCTCCCTCACACCCACACACTGCCCACCTCATCCACGCTGCCACTGGCCCCCTGGCCACTAACTCTGCCACCAGTCCCAGCCCCATGCTTCTGCCCAGCTGCAGCACCTCCCCAGCCCCTGCTTCTTCCCTACCTGCTGCCTGGAGTGACCTGGAGGCAGGGGAAGCCAAGCAGGTTCCCCAGCAGCAGCAGCAGCCCTGCCCAGGAGCTGCATGCTGGCTGGGTCTGTCCGCCCACGAGGGTGGGATGCTCAATAGGGTATGTTGGGGGCATATGTACACGTGGGCAGTCACTCCCACCCTCATGGGCAGAAGGTTTGGGCGGGGCACAACTTGTTGGTGAGTGCTGTGCGCCGGGTGAAAGTGCTTGACGGGTCAGATTTGGCCTGTGGGCTGTTTTTTTGCCCACCCTTGCCCTACTGCCTGTCTGCAGATGTAGATGAATGCCAGTTGCTCTCTCATTAGATGTTAAAATTCTCTGCGTCTCGCAACATTTTTTTTAACATAGGTTTTTGCTTTTAATGCAAAATATTGCAGCATGCTGAAAATTTAGAAATTATGGGGCACCTTAAAAGGAATTGTGTCATATCAAATTAAATAATGTGGGATTGAGTTGTGCTTCTGTTTGCTTTCCTAGATAATTCACTACAGATTTCAAATTCTAGGTGTACTGGAGAACCACAGGATGCAGAGGTACTGCTACCAAATTAAGGTCAATTTTACTTTAGTGGCAGAGCCCTGAGAATAGCTGGGAGTCCCAGGTATGATCTGGGTGAGATCTGAGGTTGGGAGGGATCACTGACTTTGACATGAGTGTTTTAAGCCCCTTCTTGCCTGCCTTGCGTTTTTGTGCTGTAAGGGCATTAAGTGGATGGGAGACTTCATCCTCAGTGATTGGTGAGAGGGGATGTCAGAGCACTGCCTTCAGTCAGTCTTCAAGGCCACTGTCAGCTAGAAGCCAGCTGCATGCTCCTTTTACCCTGCATATAAGAGTAAACATTCCAGCACCAGGCATCAAAAACCCATTCAGCTGATTCGGAAGATCTGAGTAATTTAAATTAAACCTGCTGTTTTTGTTCTGCTATATAAACTTGGAAATCAATATATTTAAATAAATTATGCCCTCACTGGGAGGAAGAGGTAAAACCTCCATCTGGTGTTGTGACTTTGGGGATGTTTAGCTGTGCCACACAGGCTTTCTTTGTGAACGAGGCAGGCGGTGGCAGTTGGGGCAATTCTCTGGATTTCTACTCGTACAGGGTTGAATATAATTAAAGCTGGTCCTGCAGCTTTGCCAAAATGAGAGTTCTGAGGTGCAAGGCCCCCTGCCCGAACTGTCTGGAGGAGAGGCTGCACTTGCTGGAACATCTTGCTAAGCAGTGACAAAGATTTAGTTTTTAGACATCTATTCTTAAATCTGGGGACCTGTTGAAGGTGGCATGAGTAGGATGGAACTTTTCAGTAGAAGAATGTTCTGTACATCACACTGGGGTGTCCCATTATAAATCCCATTGTTTGTGGTTATAATTTTGCTATAAATGTTAATTACTGTTAGAATTACACTGTTTGAGGTTAGGAGACATTTTATATCTTTAATTTGTTTCATAGGGTTCATTCTTGCAACCTCTCTGTTACAGTGCTTGCAGACACTCCTTGTGGTAATTGATTACATCCTGACTGCTGAAGAGAGATCCTTTAGTTGCTCAAACACTGTGATACCAAGAAAAGAGCAGGTCAGGAGATAGTTATAAAACACTGGTGACTTTCACTAAAGCTATTTGTGCTAAACTGATAGCCGGTTTCTCAAAAGCTGTGTCCTGAGTTGTCAGGTATGGTGAAGAACTGTGTGTTGGCACCAACAGAAAGACTTATAATATTTGGTTTTACTCCCAACCAGTCAGCCTGCTATATTTGAGGGAGCAGAGGGAGCTATGAGATGCTCCATCATGTGAGATCTGTCTTTTGGTGGTAAGGAAAGAGATTTCAGGGTGCTTTATAACTGACTTCAAAGGAAAGCTCTAATAACCAAGCAGTCTCTGGTGCTCTTAAGATTCAAAAGCACCTTCATTCATTAAGAAGAATTTCAGGTGATGGGGAAATGGCGCAGTTTGTTCTGTTGTGAAGTAGCATGAACCTCCTTCCTTCCTCCTGTGCTGTTGCACTTTACATCATATTGCTGCAGGTGCAATTGACACTTCAGGAGCATTTGCATAGGTCATCCTTGTTGTTCATGCACAGCTCCCACATTTTGGGGTTTTGCTTTCTCCTCTCCTCTAGTCTCTGAGCAATTGGCTGAAAGGAAATTTATGGCAGCAGCAACCTCCTTCCATATTATCCAGTGGCATGGGGGTGCTGTTCTGTGGGAATATTTTTAACAGCACCATCTGCTGCTTTTCCTGTGCCTGTATTGGAGCCAGTTTCCTTGCCAGGATCTATAGACTGTTCGTGGGTGACTTTACCTGTTTGACAGCAGGGAAGATTTCTTCATAGAATCCACTATGCTGGGTCATCATTCAGTGAAATACATCTTTGTGGAAGGCAGAGAAATTGGGGGGAGGGGATGAGGGGGAATTGATGGGCAACTCCCCAGTTCAGAAAATCCAGTAAAAAATTTATATGGAGGGCTTCTTTCTTCATCTAATCTTCCAACTATTATAATGCATGCAACTGAGTGTGGTTTTAAACTTCAAATACAACTCTTTGATTAAGGCAGGTTTTTAAATGCTCCAGTAGGTGGAGAAAAGGAAATCCCAAATAAAAATACATCTTTACAAAAAAGTCCAAGTGCTGCAGTTCAGCTTTTTTACTGTTACCTTCCATAAATGGTTATTGCTGTGTTGTGAGAGTCGTAGACCACTAGAATACTCATAGTTAAATAACATTTATGTAGTAGAAGAGAAGGGGGAGGAGGCGGGAAATAAAGTAGAATCTATAAAGTCCTAAATATCAATCGGATGACTCATGGAGATGTGTGGATTTTGATGGTTTCTTCAGAAAGGTCAGGCAGATGATCCTGTTTTAGAGAATGTTACATTTTAAAGTTTAGAAACAACTGTATTTTCCAGGTATATCCTAAATTTGGAGGAAAAAAGGTAAGAGCAAATATCTGTTCTGACAGCTTTCTCTGACAGGACCTTCAGTATGCTCCTGGGTTTAGGTCACACTAGAAGGCAGTGCCTTTGGTGTCCCTTGGGCTAAGCACACTACAGCAATGTCTCTGCCCTTGACCTTTCTGACAAACTACCAGAGCAGCCATGTCCTGCCTGTTACTTCTTCACACAAATGAAACCAGTAGTACAGCTGCCCTAAGCTGACACCTGTGCTGACACCATGGCCTCCCCAGTAGCTCCAGTATACCACACCCCCCTGGCTTGGCGACTGGTGCCTTCTGGGTCTGGGGTGGCACATGGAGTCCCCTCGCAGCCAATCGCCAAGCCGGGGGTGGGGCGCAGCGCACTCCCAGGTGGACCGGAAGTACTTCCAGTCCACTTCCAGGTACACTGTCCAATTTAAGGTTTTTTATTTATGTTTTTTCTGTTGATAGTGGTATGTTCTGTTCCTATTTGCACTCTAAATCCAGCGCTATCACTACCTCATTACCAGGGATCTGGGGTTTCCATTCACCATGAAAAAATGCAGTAAAACACAGACTTTCTCAGAAAAATGGGGGGGAAATGGGAGAAAAATTGGGGAAATGACGGGTTTCCCCTTGCAGGTTGACAGAATTCCAGCCTGCAAGGGGCTGGGGGAAACGGGAGGAGGATGATAAAGGCAGGGGGCGCCACATGCATATGTGCGTGCACATATGCATGTGACAGCCAGGCAGCATGGAGAGCAGCTCCCTGCAGTTTCCCACAGGTAAGTCTGGTGGGGGTAGAATTGAGGCCATCACAGTGAGGGAGGGAGTTGGACAGGGCTGAGGCTGGGGTGCTGCCCAGGTCCCTGGCCCCATAACCCTGGCAGCGGGGGGGTGGGGGACTGTGGGTTGTGAGTGTGTATTTATATACTTATGTATGTGTGTATATGTATGTATATAGCGGCATTTCATTTTAATCACAGATTTTGGGTTTTTTAAATCAGAGAATTTTGCTGGGCTTTTTTTCCCTTTCCTTTTTTTTTTAAAAGAGAATTTGTGATTTTTAAACAGAAAACCAGGATCCCCGCTCATTACTTCAGTTTGGTAACTTCCTCTTTTTAAGTGTATTTAGTAGAAGGTGAAAGCAGGTTACAAAGCACTCTTTTGAGTTTGGAAACTGAGTGGCATTCCTATAGCTTCCTATTTTTCAGCTATAACCAGTACACTTGAAAAAACCATGCGTCACTTATTTCCTTGAAACAGATGAAGAGCAGCAGAAAAGCATCAAAGCAGTTCTCTCGATTGTTAAAATAAATGCTCTTGTACATTCAAAATTGCTTAATCAGTCATGCTGTGGAGTGTGTTTATTTTAATTTCATCAAGCGTGATTGGCGGTCAGGACCAAAATCTCTGCTTGTCTTCCTTTTGGCTTTTCTATTCAATCACTTTTCAGAGTCTTGGAGCAACGGCAGAGTGCTGCAGTGCTTCCCAAGTCACTGGCTTTTTGGCATTGTTTCACAGTTTGGCATTATTTCAAGAAAGAGCACAAGGGATAACTGAAACTTGAGAAACAGTTGTAGACTTTGGAAAGCTGATATGCTCAGTGGTGTGTTCCTAAACAGTGCATTCTTGTCCCAAATAAATGTTGGGAACAAATAGTTTTGCTTCCTTGAGCAGAAAGTCAAACTAGTTTTAATGTTGCTGTTTTAATATCCTCAGAAAGATATCATCAGCTTGAAATCTAGTCAGCTTCAAAAAGTGATTTAGTTTGGATGCTACATTAGCTCCAGGGCAACCCTAACTTTTTTAAAGCACATTTTTATATTTTAAAATATTTATTTCCATTTTTTCCTGCTTGGAAAGTCTGTGTAAGCAATAGAAAGTGATGATGAATCTGCTTAGAACTAGGCTAATTTCAGATTTGCCTAAATACCTCATTTTGCTCACAGTTAATATTAGCAATTTTTTTCTGTTTATCAGTTCTAATGAAGATTTAATTGTCAGCAAGTAAAAGGTGCAGCTACAGAAAACAATCTTAATAAATTTGTATTTTCATGTCTAAACTAGACAGATTGAAATGCGTTATCCCAGTAATCAGATGTTTTCCCCTCGTTTCTCTTTAGAAATGTTTGATTTTTTTTTTTTCAATTAGTTTGCATGATGTTTTGGGTTTGTTTTAACACTGTACTCTTGGGATGGGGGGAACGTTTAGAAGAAAGCTTGCTGAATCTTGTAATACAAACTTGTTTTAGATGAGGAACGAAGCATGCTTCTCTGAGGCCCTTAATATATACCCTGCAGCTGTTTGAACACTTCAAGTAGGGATCATTTACTAAAACAAGGTGAACACAGGAAAAAGTTCCATGAGTGTTCACTTCAATTTAAAGATGAATTTATTTCCTCCATGTTTACACTCTCTTGGAGTGTTTTTTGCATAGAACCAGCTCTTGAATTTGGTTTGTGCAAAACTGATCTGTGAAAGATGATTTTACTTTTATGCATCCAGCTGTTCCTCTCGAACACTCTCCCACATGGGGGAACATTGTTGACTCAGCAGCAAGAGAAAGCTCCCCAAACCCTTTGCCAGAGGTACAGGCAACCCCCGCTTAATGCTGTTTCGCTTAGCACTATTTCTCTATAGCGCTCATTTCACTTTGATACCTGGTTTCACTTAGCGCTCATGGGTTTTGCTATAACGCTCATGGGTATCGGGCAGGAAGCATTGGTGGCACACAGCCTCGTCGCCATTTTGATTCATTAAAAACTTTCATGCTCTGCGCTCTTTCGTGCTTGTGCCACTGTCTTGCTTCGTTTTTTGTGTTGCACCATGAGTCAGAAACGTCTAGCTGACTCTTAGTGTGCAAGTGCTGAGATAAAAAAAGCGAAAAAGCGTAATGCTGGAGCTTAAATTGGATGTCCTGAAGTGAATTGAAGCAGGGGAACGCCAGAATGAGGTCTGTAGAGTGTTGAATTTGACTGGGTCAACTGTTAGGACCATGTTGAAGAATAAAGACAAAATAAAAGAATGTGGTAGAATTGTAACTCCTTTGAATGCTTTGAAACTCAGTAGGAATATGGCTCCAATTATGTTAGAAATGGAGAGGCTGTTAAGTGTGTGGACTGAGGATACAACTCGACATCATGTGCCCTTGAGTATGCTGCTTATTCGGAAGAAGGCTAAGAGTCTGTATGATGATTTACAGAAAAATTTGCCTGAGGGGTCTGCTTCTGAGCCTTTTTATGCAAGTAAGGAGTGGTTCGAAAGATTTAAGAGGCTCAGCAACTTACATAATGTTTCTATTCAGGGGCAGGCTGCTGGTGCTGACACCCAGGCAGCTTCCAGCTATAGAAATAAGTTTGTGGAAATTATTGAGGAGGGGGCTTATATGTCTCAACAAGTCTTCAGCGCTGATGAGACAGGCCTCTTCTGCAAGAGGATGCCTTCTAGGACCTACGTTTCCACAAAGAAGTCGATTCCAGGTTTCAAGGTGTCCCAGGATTGTCTTACTTTATTGCTTGGTGGTAATGCTGCAGAGGGTTTTAAATTGAAACCATTCCTTGTATATCACTCAGAAAACCCCAGGGCCCTCAAGGGGTGTCTTAAAAGCAGTCTGCCAGGCATTTGGAAGTCTAATAAGAAGACCTGGGTGACAATGTCAGTCTTTCAGAGTTGGTTCAGGGATTATTTTTGTCCTGCAGTTGAGAAATATTGTGCTGAGAACAATCTGTCCCACAAGGCACTTCTCATTTTAGACAATGCACCAGGGCATCCTACCACACTTGATGACCTCAGTGATAATGCAAAAGTTGTTTTTCTGTCCGCAAATACCACCTACATCATACAGCCAATGGACCAGGGTGTCATTGCTGCCTTTAAGGCTTATTACATAAGGAAAACATTTGCCCAAGCAGTCAGGGCTACAGGAGCGGGGGCTCCAACCCTAAAAGAATTTTGGAAGGGCTAGAATATCCACAAGGCAATAGATAACATTTCAAGTGCCTGGGATGAAGTTGCCTCCAAAACAATGAATGGTGTCTGGCGAAAGCTTTGGGCAGACTGTGTCCAGGCTTCCCAAGAGGTTGAGAAACCAGTGGTGATAATTCAGGACAATATCATTGAGCTTGGAAGGAAAATTGGATTTAATGAACTTGAACATGAGGTCATTCAGGAGTTGATCAATTCCAACAGGGAGGAATTGAGCAATGAGGACCTCATTCAAATAGAGCAGCAGAGAAGCCATGAAAAAGAGGAAGATGCTAAGGAAGATGTTCAGCCAGCAAGGGCTTTAACCAGCAAAGTCATGGCTGAAGCTTTCAAACATCTTGAAGCTTTTTTTTCTTACTTTGAGAATGACCCTGACATGCAGGGCCAGTTCTGCAGTTTCAAGAGAAATTAACGATGAAGTCAATTGTTACAGGCTGGTTTATGATGAAAAGAAGAAGACTTAAGTACAGCTATCAGTGGATTCCTTCTTCAGGAAGTGCACAATTCTGGCTTCAACCCCTGCAGCCAGCCCTCAAAAAAAATCCTCAGCCAAGCATTTCAAAATCCCCTGAAACTGACATTAACCCTGACCACTCTGATTCTGAGTGCTGAAGGAAGCCGAAAGAGCAGAAAGTGAAAGTGCATCTGTGCATACAGTTCAGAACTTTATTTTGTAATTTTATACATTAATTCAAAGTGTTAAAGTATTTACATACATTTGGATGTTTGAATTCATTGATTTTATAGTACTAGCGGGGGATTTCAGCTATTTTATAGTATGAGCAGGGAGCTTCGGGAATGAATTATCTCTATTTACATTCATTCCTATGGGAAAATTGGTTTCACTTAATGTTATTTCACTTAGCACTTGGTTTTTCCGGAACCAATTAAGAGCGCTAAGCGAGGGTTGCCTGTAATTATGAGCCAAACAAGGATCTGATTTTACCCCTTTCATACCTGGGGCCATTCTCACAATTACTTTGAATGAACATGACAGCAGCTAGCCAGGCAACTTAACTGTAGCCTCTAATATCCCTTGGAATAGTGCCTCAGGCAAGACCATAGAGTCAAATGGTTAATGCTTCCTAAGTGGTGTATTCCTCAAACCCTTTTACTGATTACAAGAGGAGGTTCATGAAATCAAGACACAGAAGTAAGATATAACCTATTTGATGTATCTCAAGTAGTTAATACAGCTCAAAATGAGACCATTTCAGTGGAGGAGGAGGATTAGAGGATTTCTGACTTGGCTTGGTTGGAAGAGATTAATCGCTGAGATAAATTGGTTTAGTTTTAAAAAATTGACAGGACAATGGTCAGCCTTGCCAGGGAAATAAAATCTCTTTTGTCTGAAATATTCTATTTCCTTCTGTTACAGTTAAGGGTTGCATAAATGTTTTATCTCAGCTCTTACAAATGATTTCCAGAATTGAAAAGGTTTGTCCTTTGTCCCATTTGCTTTGTGAATTTCACAGTACTTCATACAGATACTTTTTCCCTTCAATTTCCTTATATATTCATTCAGTTTCCTGTTTTATATGTGAGTATCTTTTCTGTAACAAAAGAAGAAAGGCAAAACTAAAAATGAAAGTGTCATCATAAAGCAATAAAAACATTTTGCTTTAAACCGTAGAATGTACACAGAGGCTCTGTATCCTCTTGGCCTTGATATATTTGACACTTGTTAATGCTGGATACTTGTTTCACTTGTCTTTTCCCCAGGGAACAATTAGTGTTGGAGTAGATGCCACTGACCTGTTTGATCGTTATGATGAAGAATATGAAGATGTGCCAGGGAGCAGCTTTCCCCAGATTGAAATTAACAAAATGCACATATCCCAGTCCATTGAGGTAAAGTGAAGTAAATACCACTCCGAGAATAAAGAGGGATCTGAGTTAATGAGGCACAACAGCACAGAGGAACAGAAGATGAAGCACTGCTCAAGGGGTTTCTCATCTTTATTTATGAAAAGATGTAACTACTAATGTTAGGAAGGGTAGAGATTTGCTCATAGCTGGGCTGCGTGTTGATAGTTTCATAGATTTTTGAGAGGAAAAAATGCCAAGAGTTTTGGCTTTGGTTTGTTACTATGAAATCTGCTACCATTACCAGATATCCCTAGCCAGGATAGACTGAATACATTTAAGAGCAGTATTTAGGATGTAAGCACAAATTCCAGGAACAAACACAAGACTTCATATTTGACAGTGTATTCTAGTGGGAACTTTTCACCTAGTTTCCAAGAATGAAGGTTTGGAGAGGGATATTTTTTTCCAAATATCTTGTAGTTTGACTACTTTTGCCACCTTATCTGAAATGACATAGGTGGTCTGTGAAGACCTAGGAGCTCCTACCAACAGGTTGAACTTTAATGGCCTGAGAGGTTGTGACCTCTGTTTTCCTTCTGATCTGGAAAAGTACATGTATTGCAGGACCCTGGCTTAGTACTGTCCACAGGGATGTCTGCCCCATACTGAGTTGTTGTACCACAGATGGGTACTCCCTGAAGGTCTCCTAGTGAAATATTAATGCACGTGATACTACTTAATTTGTGAGATCTGACAAAATTAAAGACCACACGGTAGGGTTGTAAACATATTGTTCTGTGCCATAAGAGCATGTCACTTGTATATATGTGGTACTCCAGCTTTGTAATGCTTGATTATAGAAATTTTGATAATGTGCAGGCATATATGGTCCAAACCCCTAGGCCCAGGAAGTGAGAAAGATAGATATAATTATCATGCCCGTATTTGCTTGCTTACAAATCCAGCTACTGTCTGCAGTTTTGATTATGTCCTTGCAATGTGTTCATTAAGTTTCTGTAAATCAAGTGGCTTATATCATATTAATAAATTGTTTTTTTTTCTTTTTCAGGCACCGTTGACCGCCACTGATACTGCAGTACTCTCTGGTAACCTCTCCACACAGAATGGGAATGGAGGTGGATCAATTAATTTTGCTCTTAGACGGGTGACTTCAGCCAAGGGGTGGGGAGAGGTAAGAGCAGAGACGACCAGAGCAGGGTGCAGGGCCTGGGGCAAAGTAATTGAAGGGCTGCAGGCCTGGATGACAAACCTGGCGTAAGTAGATGGGCTCCTCTGTTCTGTTTTCTTGTGGTAAAATGCTTTAAACAAGAGCTAAAGGACTGACTCTTTGGGCATTTTTACACGTGCTGTGGGACAGCACCGGGCACTTTAATTAGCGAGCTGTGCTAATTAAAAGTGCCCATGTGTCACATGTATCAGTCTCCACAGGCATCCCTGCGCTGAAAAAATGGCAGTGGGGCACTTTGAACTAAAGCTCATCAGACGTGTTTTATTTCCAAGTGCCCCGCCACCATTTTTTCAGTGTGGAGACGCACTGGGACGCTGGTGCACATAATGTGGAAGGCCCCTAGAGTGCATCAATTTCTGTGCTCCAGCAGACTTGATTAATTGAGTCTGTTCCAACTTGCTGCGATTTCCAGCGTATGGAAGCAGGCGACGTGCACATGTATAGGAGCCCTTCGCTCCTTTTGTTTAATGTCTTCTCTTTTTTTTTTCTTTGGCTATCATGTTTTTGCTCTTTGAGAGAGGGTTTTTTTGTGGACTAATAAAACCACATTAGATGATCACCCATAGTGCCTGAAGCCTTTCTAACTTAATTTTTCTCAGGTGCCTTGTTGGCAGATCAGCCTCACAAAGATTAAAATAAATGCAGTGTATGAGCTTCTCTGAGCCCTCCTGCAGTTTCTGCTGAGGTTTGTGATCTGCATCCTGGGACATTGACCCAGGATTTTTTTTCAGGATTCAGCTTTCTTGCTCACAAATGTAGTAGTAGGGAAAACCAATTTGACTCATAGTCAAATGCAGTATAAACAGCTGCAGGGCCCCAAAGTGTTGGTTACAATGTCTCAATCTGCAAGAACACAAATCAGGTATTAAGATGGCTGCATTCTTGCTGCTATGTCTTGGATGTAGCCACTAAATCATCTTTACCAGGGTTCAATTCTTTAAGTCCAATAACTTGTTTAAACATGCCCAGAAAAGATGCTGTCTCTTTTGGAAAAAGAGGCATTTGAGGAGTTTTTTGTTTGTTTGGTCTTCCAGTTTCTCTGTATAGCCTATCTGTGTAAAATCCAA
>NW_005842154.1:1418896-1432753 GCF_000455745.1 Alligator sinensis | reverse complement strand
ACTCTTTCCTGTTGAATTCTTCAAGACTCACAAAGTATCAAGATATGATGCCTCATGACATTACCCCCCTCTCCTTTTCAGAAAGGGAAAAAGGGAAATCCAGAATCTGAAGCGTGCTTAATTTAGGGTCAGAATCTCTAGTTTGAGGTAATCCATAGTCCTTGAAGATGATATGTGTTACCTAGTGCTGTGGGCAAGGGGTATTTAGAAGTGATGGAGACCAGGTTTCTTGATGGACATGATAAAATAGGAGCTAATGGTTTGGGTATTTTTTCTTTTTTTAACAAATGACTAAATAAATGTATAGTAAATCTATTAAGGAGATATGTAAGGAACAAGGCTTGTTTCTGGAAACTCTTCCTATTGAAAGGTAACCAGTTGAACGACTGCTGCTGATGAGACTGCACAGTGCCAAATTAACATTGAATAGTAGCCTTGAAAGTCACCCAGACTAGTAAATGAAACAGCAAGAACATTCTACAGATGCCAAGACTATGCAGCAACAGAACTGCTGATAGGGTTTAACATGAAACTGCCATGAAAACTCTTCTGGTCACCTGGGAGACCTAGAAACTATGCACCAGAGCCAAATGTAAATACCTGCAATTAGGCATTGGAACCAAGGACCTGTATCTTAAGAGAGAAGCAACTAGGCCTCTGCTGCCTATATGGAAATGAAGCCCTTTGACTGAACCCAGAATTGAAACCAGAGCCTGAAACAAAAGCTGACAATAAAACAGTTCCTTTGAGGCAGGGCTAACAGATGTTGGTTCTAAAATGGGAAGTCACGGTTTCAGTGAACTCACTCCCATTTCAGCTCTGAGATTCGCTCTACCTTTGGCATGTGAAGAGCAGATGGAGCTCAGCTTTGCTCTCCCTCCTTGGATATGCCATGTCCATTCAGCTGCTTCCAAACCATCATCTCTTTCAGAGAGGGTCTTAGCAGCTTCTCTGCACAGAGGTTGCATTGTTTTTTTTAAATCCACTTTAGAACAGTGACTGAATGCCTCTTTCCTCCCCCAGCCCTTGAGTACTGTCTTCGTTTTCTTGTCCTTGCAGCTCACCTTTTGAGCTGGCAGTGTTTACATCAGCTTGATTCTTAGTGCAATTCAGTGCTTGCTCTCTGCACCCTTACCTCATATGCTAATACTAGTGTCCAGCTGTCAGCCATACCCAGGGAACACCATCTGCCAGAGCACCTATAGTAAAGTACAGGGGATGCCAAGAGCTGTGTTTCCAAACTGTCTCCAACAGAATTCCTTTAGTTCAAAGAGGCAGCCAGCTTTTCCTCAAGTGCCCAGGCTGTTGATCTACAAAGTATAAGACCTAGATTCATTAGTGGTGTCACTGAACTGGCATGAGATTCTTTTAGGAACAAAAGCGTGCTTCTTCTGGAACTGGAGTTTCACAAAACAAAAGTGAGAATGTCAAGTGCATGTTTGTGTGATGAACTGTTAGTGTGACACCAGGTACTTCATGTGTGTGCATAAAGTAGAACCCACTGAATTCACAGTATAGAGTAATACAGTAAGCATGAAGCTAGGAGGCAGGGCATGTGAGCTGTTCCTCAAACTCTTGGATTGATATGTGTTGTGGCTGTGGAGAATTTGCTTATTTCCTTACTGTATGTTTCTCTGAGCTATCAGGATAATGTCTGCCTGCCTCATGGAGTTGTAATCTAATGTGAACAGTTTAGATTAAAAAAAAGTGCTGACTATTAATAATAAAGTACCCTTAGCTCACTTCTATTCAGTAACAGGAGGAGCTTGTTAAAACTCTGGCTTCGCCAGTTTGGGTGATGCAATGGCTGTGGATTTCAGTGGCTCTTAACTTGGAATGACCCTCAGGATCTCTGTGACAGAGGCAAAGATTTCTTAGGGCGGTATCTTTTATTGGACCAATTACAGAATTGGGATAGTTAGACAAGCTTTCAGATGCAGGATACTTTTCATCAGGTCACTGAATGCAGTTGGTCCAATAAAAGCTATCACCCTAAGAAATCATTGCCTCTTGCATAACTCCTGGACCAGTAACTACAACGTCACTCTAACACTACCTCAGGATCTCTGGAAGATGTGCAGAGTATATTGGAAGTTGTGAATCCTAATGATGGCATTGGGTTGACAGGCGCCAGATGGTATAAAGTCCAGCTTTTTTCACCGTCTCTTGAAGGTGGCGTGTACCAGAGACAGGGCTGTCATCTAAAATGAAGCTAGAAGATCATATTTCGCTGCATACATTTGAATGCAGTTCGTTTCACCTGGTAACCAGGATCAGTAGCATTTGATGATCCAAGGTAGCTTAAAAGGAAGTGGTGTTTCATCCAGACTGCAAGATCACTGACTTGTTTCTAAAATATCAGCAGCCTGTGGGACCCAGGATCATATCCCAGGGGTGGGCTATTATTTGGGCTGGAGGGCCACTTAGTGAGTTTTAGTGAGCTGTTGAGGGCCACGCACACGCATGCTCCTGGCAGCTAGGCAGCGGCTAGTGCCAGAGCAGAAGTGGGAGCATAAGGACTATGGCATGCCATGGCTTGCCCCTCCCAGCCTGCCTGGAGCTGGCACCTGCTGGTCATGTCCACAACTGGAGGGGGCAAGGGTAGAGCTTGGCTGCAGGCCTCCATGTTGTCCTGTGCTGCCATCAGGGCTCCTGGTGCATGTGCACACGCCCCCTCTCCCTCACTCTTCCTGCCTCCTCCCCCCCTCCCCCAGACTCTGCGGCTCCCAGGAGCCTTGATGGTGGGGTGGGACAGGACAGCATGGAGGCCTGTATCCAGGCTCCATCCCACACAGGCACAGGCTGGCCTCTGGTGGCACTGCAGGGGATGCTGGGTGGAAGCAGCCCTGCCTACCTGCCCGGCACCACACAGTGGCCAGAGCCACTGGGGCCTAAGTACAGCTTGCATAGGGCCTGCCACGCAATGCCACATGGACAGGCAGGGCTGCTTCTGCTCAGTGTCCCCTGCAATGCCTAAGAGATGCAGTCTGGCTTAGCAGGCCCTGGATACTGCCTGTTAGCTGAGGCTGGGGCCCGAGCATAGCTCGCCCAGGGCCTATGGGGCCAGACTGCATCTCCCAGGCACTATAGGGGATGCTGGGCAGCAACAGCCCCACTTGCCTGCTCCCACATGGCAGTCCCTTGGTGAGCTGTGCTCAGGCCCTGGCTTCTGCTGGTGCTGCACTCTGCCAGGCAGGCAGGGTTGCTTCCACCTGAAGCCAGAGCTGGAGTCTCACTGCCTGCCAGCAGAGGCTGGGGCCTGAGCGTGGCTCGCCCAGGGCCTGTTGTGTGTTGCTGCTGCCGCCTGCCTGCAAGCCAGACAAATCATTTGGTGGGCTGGATCTGGCCCACAGGCTGTATTTTGCCCACCCCATCATACAGTAACCCTGCAATTCAGCATCATAGACAGTGATGTTAAGAACTGTTAGAAGTTAGGTGTCACACTGAATCTCCAGATCAGACAAAGGCAGGAAATTAGGAATAGGATTCTGTTTAGGTTACCAGTTATGAATTGTTCTGGGATGCAGTAATTGTTGTCTAATGGACTGCATAAGAGGAGATGGAGGTCTCTGTTACAGGCATAATAATAAAAAATCTGCAGCTTTGCCTCTCTAAACATTGCGATTTTGTGTGTGTGTGTGTGCGCGTGCATGCACATGCAGGGGCGGATCCAAAGAAGATGCAGTGGCATGGCTGTACCTCTACCTCCCCTCCATTAGATTGAACTGTAGCATGGGAGCCTCTGGTGACTTTTTTTTGCCTCCAAAGAATGCAAGAATTCTCCCCTCCCCTTCCCTCTACGTCCAAAGACACATTCCCTCCCCTACCCACTGCTGCTACTTTTCTCCACTGTCATAGGGGCACTTCTGGCCACTCCAGCCAGGCTGCGTAGAGGCTGGGCTCAACTTGGACAGTGACAGGGCAGTTGTAATGGGTGGGGGGTTTCCCCCTCCCTGTGCCAGCTCCCAGGAACTGGGCAGGGTAGAGGAGCCCACCGATCGCTGCTGCTGCTACCCTCACTGTTCCTAGCTGAACCCAGCCACCACAGAGCTTGGCTGGATCAGGTAGGAGCAGTTTTGAAGCTTCCCCTGTACAGCAGAGAAAGCAGCAGAAGTAGGTGGGGAAGGGGCAGGGAGGGGGCATACTTTTGAGCATGGAGGGGAAGTGGATGGGGTTCTTACGTGCTGTAGGGATTTATAAAAGAAGTCCCCAAAGGTTCCTGTAGGTCTGCCTGCACTGGTGAGTGGAGGAGGGTGCTGGGAGCTGGGTTGTAGCCACCCCTGCATCACAGATGGCTGCTTTTGCACCCCCCCGCCCCCCATCCTGGCTGGATGGGTAGGTGTGTCTGTTAAGAGGAATCATCTGGGGACTAAACCATCAGTTGCTACCTTGGAACTTTGGTGGAAATGTCATGCCTTTCACTTCAGGGACTAGGTCAGGCACTGCTCCTATTCAGATGAGCTGGTGTAAAATCAGCAGACGTTTTACTAGTATCATTGAGACGCTACTCATCCTGAACCTAACACTAGTAGAAAAGGCTGGTGGCTAAAGTGGACAGTCATGAATTGTGTATGCTACACTGACACATGTCCGTAGTGCAAAATCATCAGGATAAAGATGTGAGGAAGTGCTGTATAGTTGTTGTCAGTAATTTCCTCCTAAACTGGTTTGCCTCTTATGTTTAAACAGCTAGAGTTTGAAGCTGGAGACCTTCAGGGACCTCTCCTTGGTTTGAAGATACTTCGTAACCTTACACCAAGATGGTAAATATATGAAAAGCTACTGTGCGCCCTCTTTATTTTAATATTCTATACTGATGCTATTGTGTATTTGTATATTTAGGTTGCATATGTATTCGTGTTTTTGTTGGTTCTTTTTTATTATGCCTCATACTTTTAATTATGCTCTGGGGTTCAATACGCTGCTCTTTGTCACCCTTGGATATGTATTTGCTTTGGTTGTGAAGTCATAATCCTGGATTTTTGACCTCGCAGTCAGTGTGCCCTGGCGTGGTGTCCTTAAAAACAGGAGTCTGACTGCTGTCAGGTCAGGCTGGGAGGGAATTGTTAAACAATAGTCTTTAAAGACTTAGCAGAGAGAGAATACAGAAATGCACAGACACATACAGTTAAGCTTGTATGTGTATAAAACTTTGCTGCCGTTTACAGTATTGCTACTGTAAATAGTTTCATGGCATGTGATCCAGGTTACCATGAAGGAAATAAGAATGGTGCTTCACAACTTTTTTTTAGCCTCATCTGAAAGTGGTTATCCCTTTATGGGTTGATCATTTTGGAAACGAATGCTATCTTATTTTCCTATTTTATGTTGCTTTAAGCTTTATGTACACTGCTCCAGCTTCTTTGGAGTGGCATGCCATGCTGTAACCAGCAGATGGCACCCTTGCAACCTTTCAGAAAGGTTCTTAAAGAAAACTATTTTTTGCAAACTATCGGCAAGAATGTGGAGGTCAACAGAGTGGGCTGGAGTTGCAAGCAAACATGCCAGCTTTGAGAGTCGAGTGTAGAAAGCCTGTGTTAAACTCCTTGCCACGTTTGTGTTTAAAAAGAAAAATGAAGAAATGAAATGAATATCTGTACCTAAAATGGGAAGGATTCTGACCCAGTTCACTGTAGCAGGAATGGCAGTTTGCTTATTTTCAAAGTGAACCCACAGACTGTAATTTGGTTGTCCTTTTGCTGCTGTGACAAGGGTGCTGGCTCTGCTTGGGATGTAAGAGAAAATGGCGGGGGGGGATGCCTGCATTTGGAAGGCAAATAAGCAGGTTGGCATTGCCATGTAGGACAAGGGACCATTAAAGTGACATAGTGTCCCACAATGGCAATAGGGTGAGTATAATTAAGCCATTTATTCATAATCTGAAGGGGAAGGTAGAACAAATAGATGTCTTGGATTTTTTTCAGAGGTTGATCCTGAATGTCAGTTATGTTGCAAAAAACAGGTTGCTTTGTGGCTCTAAATTATATGAATGTCTTTCCACAAGTTGATGAGGGAAGGGGACCAAAGCTCAAGTGATCTCTATCACAAGCCTCAGGATGTTGTGCAGCAGTAATGCTCAATAATATTCTTCAGAATCCTGGCCGCTCCTCTAGGGCTTTATGGGACTCGTGCAAGAGAGCAGTGGTGACACTCGGAAAATAGATGACATTTCATAGGACAGAAGTAGTGCAGGGTTTACCCTTAGGCGGATGCAGGCTGGCACAGGACTGAGCCATCATTCTTTGCAGTACCATATGAGGTGGTGGTGGTGGTTACTCCTGTGTATTGGAGCTTCTGGATCATTGGTGGCAATGCAGTCTCCTGCCTTCAGAGACCTCCTGATTTGCAAACATTGTAGTCCCTTGAGTACATCATAGCACTCTCCTGTATGTAGCTGACTGATGCCATTTCTCATGCTAATACCAGGGAACTGCTGAACAGCAATTGAAAGCCTGTCTAGCAGCTGAGGATGCCAACTCCATGAATTCCCAGGTCATATCTATTGGACAGCAAAGCTTTGTGTTTCAAAGGCTCCATTGGACTGGTCCTAGTGTGGTCCCTGTGGCTGGACTGGGGTCTACTTTTGTGACAGTTTCCTGTCAGTTGTCATTACTCCGCACTGTCTAAACTGATTGATGGTTCTGTTGGACCTGGAGAGTTGTGCCTGCAGCTTGCAGCAAATGCTTCTTGCGGTGCCCTGCCTACTGATGCTTCTGAGTTTGAGGCAGTGTGAAGGAAGTCTCTGTACTTACTGTCACTGCCATGACTCTCCTTGTTTCTTTTAGCTTCATCACTACGCACTGTGCTCTGCAGTTTTCATCCCGTGGGATCCAACCAGGCCTCACAACTGTCTTGGCACGAAACCTAGATAAGAACACCATGGGCTATTTACAGTGGCGATGGGGTATCCAGTCATCCATGAACACAAGTATTGTCCGGGATACCGAAAGCAGCCATTTCACAGTGGCAATGCAAGTGAGTCCTTCACTGCTGTGTGCAGTGGAGAATGCTCCCTGGCAGTCCCTTATTCACTGGGGGAGCTTGTAGCATGTTTGGCACAGAAATGGCCTAGCTCTTTGGAGGTGTCTTTGGGTCATTAGACATGCTTGCTACCCAGCCTAAGGCACAGTGCTTCAGGGAAGTGTTTGAGAACAGCCTTAATTTTCCCCTTTGTCTGGGAAGAAACACTAATCTTCCTGCTGCATGGAGACATCTGGCAGTCCTGGATGCACTGGTGCAGTTCAGTGTGTGCCCACCCATTTTGCCTGTAGACTCCAGCAGTGACTTCCTAATAAGAAATGTGGGGCTAGGTAGGAATGGAGTGGGGGACTTCAGAAGGATCCCATTAGTCTGGGATAAAGCAAGCAGCTGCCAGTTGCTCTCTTTAAGGGTGCCTGGAAGCTTACCATATCACTTGATTCTAAGATGGGCTTTTTTCCCTATTTAACATGGGAAGGGGAGCTCCTTATCTTAGAATCACAAACAAGGGCCATGGAGGTTGGGTGGGTAGGCAGCTGCTGTGGCTCAGGCTCTGACTCCTATTTGGGGTTTGGTCATAGATGTAGCTGTTACCTGTGGGCTCTTCCGTGCCCCTCCCCCACCTTTGCACCCCACTGTTTCCCTCCTACAGCCTCTTCCTGCCATTTCTGCTCCCCATGCAGCCTCTGGTCTTCTGCTGGCCCCTCTTCCCCTCCTCCCTCCCCCTACCCCTTGCTGTGCACCGGCAAGGCTCCATGAACACTGCAGCCTTGGGCACTGAGCATTCCCCCAGCTTGACCCCATAATGGTGATGCACAGTCCACAGAGCTGCTATGAGGGCTAGGCTGAGGCCATGCTCAGTGCCTCGGGCTAAAACAGGGATGAAGTCTGCCAGCATTGAGCAAGGTTAAAAGTTGGGGACGGGTGAAGCAGAGGCTGGGGAGGGTAAAGGGGGAGCATAGCTTAGTGGGGGCAGGCACAAGCAGGGGCAAGTTGCTTGATCTCCCTACACCACCTGCCTCCCCACCTGTCCCCCTGCAGTGGGGGCATGAATTAAAGATCACCTTCCAATAATTAGATTCTATACATGGAAAATTTATAACAAATTTATAAATTTTCCATGTATAGAATCTAATTATTGGGGGAGGTGTCTTAAATTTAGGGTTGTCTTAGATTTGAGTAAATGCAGTATTTTTCACCAGATATAGTAATAGAAACCTTGGCATTAAACCAACTGACACTGCCCTTTTAAGCCAGTTCTCCTCTGGTTGTTGCTTTGCAGATTATTCTGTAAAAGGGGATCTCCCTTATATCCTGAAACCTTAGTCCTCTCCCCTGTAAAGGCTCCAGTGCTTTACGGGGCCAGTCACTGTGAGCGTAGAACAGCTCCAGTCATGAGTAGTGGCGTGCAAGGGACAGCTCTTGGCATGCTTATACCTTGCATGAGGGTCTGAGTAGAAAGGGGATTCTGTGGAGATGCACAGCGGTGGCTGGGGATGCACAGTGGTGACTAGTGATGCTTTCCCACACACTCATGCTTCTCTGGTGTTTCAGCTGGGAATCCCCAACTCCTTCATGATGATCAGTTACCAGCATAAGTTTCAGGATGAGGATCACACACGAGTCAAAGGCTCTCTCAAGTAAGTGTGGCCATGGGATGTTCATGCCAGCCATGCGTCAGAGAGTCCTGCGGGGAAATCTGATCGCCACTGCTGCAGGCCTGCACAACCTGTGCACTACATCTGTGCTTGTACTGTCCTGTTTGAATGTTGGCTTCCCTTGAATTCTAATTCTCCCTGTTAATCAGGTAAAATGAATGGCCGGAGTCTTAGTGGCTTAACTGAACCTTTGGCCTGTAATCACTGCAGAAGACTCCTGTCTTCTTGGTCTTATCTTGTATTTTCAGGGTGAATCACTCTCACTAACTAACCTTTCCTGTACACAGCATGTTCCTTGTTATGTAGATTCCTCTTGTTTTATTTTGCTTGAAACTTTGTGAAACTACAATAAATAAAATTTAGCTATGAGAGAGATCAGAGAGCTTGCCCTTGCTTGACTCTTCTCTGGTTCTCTCGTTCCAGGGCTGGTTTATTCGGGACCGTGGTGGAATATGGAGCGGAGAGGAAGATTTCCAGGCACAGTATTTTAGGAGCTACTGTCAGTGTTGGTGTTCCCCAAGGCGTGTCCCTGAAAATCAAGTCAGTTAAGTTAATAACTGTAATGTATCTCCTGCATCTCTGCTCCACATTACATCAGGGCCTCCCTGATGTGGGTGTTCCAGGCATATTGGCAAATAGAGCCCAAAGGCAGTGATGCACATGCATGCAATAAAAAAGGAGCAGATTGCAGCTGCCCTTGCTTTTGAGATAGACATGTGGCCCTCTGAAGCCAAGTACATATTGCCAGCATTCCTCTGTCCGGTGCTGAGATCTCAATCATATCCAGTTTGTAAGAAAATAAAAGTAATCTGAGGGTGCTTTTTAAAGACAAGTTTAGAACATCACTGTAAGAAACTGGTACAAAACTGGCTGGGGACTTTTTTTCCTGTTTCAAGAATATCTTGAATTGTGTTCCAGCACTAGTAACTTTATACCCTGGCAAATATTTAGAGCCATCTATATTGTTACAGTTAACTAATGAAAACTGACATGTTTCTAATACCATGCATTAGAAAAAGACACTGAGCCCCTACTGTGTTGCTATATTATAGTGCATACTTTGACTTTGCCAGCAGAGGGCATGCAAACACTGCTGTAATTAGCCCAGCTCTGGATTCCAGTCCTAATGAGAAGCTGATCTTTGCTGAAATTGTTTGCCACCTGCTTATGGTAAAATCTTTCATATTCTTCCTGCAAGACACATGCATGAGTGTGACCTCTTTCTGTTGCGAGTATCCACTGTTGCTGTGCAGCTGGGAACATTGTGTTCCATGCTGTGCACAGGGACAGGTAACCGATCTAGTCTTGCTGGTTAAAATCCGGTGAGTAGGTCATTCAGTGAGTGAGAACAGTTCAGCAGTGGATTTTTTCAGAAGAAGCCACTGTCCTTTCCACATAAGGGTCTGGCAGGCTTCTGCAGTGTGCCTTGCGATTGCTCTGATTTGGTCTAGGAGATGTTTGCCTTTTGAAGGTTCAGAGTTCAGACCATCTCATGGCCTTTGCTGGCTGCTGTCACTGAATTGGATCCCCTGCCACTGGCTGTTGTTGGACCTATTCTGCTGGGCCCTTTAGAATTCCAGGCTTGCTGTGACCAGCCACTTTGTTCTTCTTTGTTCTAGGTTGAACAGGGCTAGCCAGACCTACTTTTTCCCTATCCATCTGACAGATCAGCTGCTTCCCAGTGCTGTATTCTATGCCACCGTGGGACCCCTAGTTATCTACTTTGCCATGCATAGGCTAATCATCAAACCCTACCTCCAAGCACAAAAGGAGAAGTGAGTTCTGAGTATGGGGTTGGGTACTCCTGCCCAGTTGTCTTTGGGTGGTGGGTCAAGTGCTGGGGTATCTGAGGTACAGTCACTATGTAGCATTCTGGAAGCCTGAGGAAAAATGGAGCACTGAAGGATTAGGGCTGTACACAGACCCACAGCACAGCTTGATGGCAGCTTGGGTAGGTGGTGGCCCTCATTCATTGGGGTGTTGTGTCTGTTGAGATGGGTAGTATTGGAAGTGCCTTCTTGTGTCTGTATTGCATGTAAAATTATGTTTAACATCCTTTTATCAGAGATTTGGAGAAGCAAAGGGAAAGCACAGCCAGTGACATCCTACAGAAGAAACAGGAGGCAGAAGCTGCAGTAAGTGCTCTCTCCTTCCCTGCACCCTTGCTGGGTGGCATCGTCCTTGGTTTGATGATTTTGTTGCATGCAGGTCACATGCTGTATTCTCTAGCTGTGCTCCCAGGTCAGCATGTAGAACTTGCACTGTACTGCCAGCTGCTAACTTGCTTGGTTTCTGAAGTCACCTGATTCTGGGCAGGACTGGAACTGGACTGGTGGTGCTGGAAGAAGCTCCAGCCCTTTTATGGATATCAGCCTCGTTTTGGGGGAGCCCCCTTGATTTTGCTGCTGACATGAACAAAAAGCCCTGTAGCCCAGGGAAGCTTAGCTGCTGACTTCCTCTTTTTTCTCTGAACAAATGGACAGCACTGGTGTGGGGAGCTGAGGATGATTGGATATGGGGCTAGGTGAAGGGACAGAATTAATTTCTGGGCAGGGGATGTGTAAAAGTAAAACTGAGGGGACACAAATAATTAAAATTCAGGGGTATGGGAGAAGCTGGAAACTCTGCACAGTAGGCTGCCAACTGGAGCTCCTGTAGCTACAACCACCTAATTTAGGAAGTCTGGGGGACTGGCAGGCCTGTGCACTCTGGGACCTTTGATAGGGACCTACCAAAATCACAGTGGAAGTGGGTTGCATGGCAGCTCCTTTAATCTTGCAGGTTCCTCTGTGTGCCCTGCCCCGTTGCTGATTGGCTGAGGGGCCCCAGTGACCCTGCTGCTTGTTGCTGATTGGCCCGGAGGCAAAAATGGCACCGTATTTAAAACCCCAGTTGGCAGGGGGTGCGTGCTGGGGAACCTGCAAGATTAAAGGAGCTGCCACACAGTCCACTTCTGCCAGGATTTTGGTAGGTCCCTATTCATAGCCCCATGACAGCATGCTCTCCGCATGGGAAGTGGATTTCAGGGTCTCCTGCATACTTTCTCCTGTATTTGTTTGGGACGCTGCTTTTGGGCTTGAGTGATTTCCGGGCAGGACTAGCCCAGTGCTCTGTGTTATGGCACTAAATTTCCCATTTTATTCTTTATTCTTAGTCTCAATTTCATATGCTGCTTAGCTGGCTCTCAGGTGATATTTAGGCCCTGGCCTGCAGATATTTAGGCCCTGGCCTGCAGATGTGTCCTAATTCTTTCACCTGGCTCTGGCCCTCTTTGGCTAAAGGAAGCTGCTTCTACATGGGACTTCTTTGCATCTCTTAAACAGTCTCTTTTGCTGCTGCATTTTATTCTATTCTTTGTCATGGCAGGTTCGGTTGATGCAGGAGTCTGTCCGGAGGATAATTGAGGCAGAGGAAGCCAGGATGGGTAAAGAGCACAGCGCACATTGCTTGTTCTGCAGGTTTGGGGAGAGGAAGGGCACCTCTGCAGAGGTGGGAGGGCTGGGGAGAGACAAGTGGGAGGTAGACGTAAGAGATATCTGTGGGTTTTCAGTTTTCATGCTCAATACAAATCCAGAATGCATAGGTGATACGTATACGGGGAGTGGGGGGCCATGTGCCCCCCTGAGAGCACTAGTACCCTGGCTGGTAGGGGAGCACAGAGCGGTAGTGCTCCCCTAAAATTGCCTCACCCCCTAGTCTTGCCCTGCTGATGCCCCCCATGCCAGAATGAGTTTAAGTCCATGTCTGCTGCACAGACAGGGGAAGGCCTGTCAAGCTTATCTCGGGTGTCTACACAGAATGCAGCAGAAGGGAGGGGGGGACACCTAGTAGTGTTCTAACATGTTGCTGGGGGATGTGGTCTGGCTTTGAACTTAGAGCCAGGAGAATTCAGGCAATACTGGATAGGCACCAGCAGCTTTCTCCATTGACTTCTACCCTAAGAGCTGGGCGACCACTGTAAAAAGCCATAAATGTCTGTGTATATATCAGTTGTCTTGAGTCGTGGGGTGTTTATATACATGCTCCGGGTTGAGGGGTGACAGAAGCTTTAATTAGAGCAGTTCCAAGAGCTGCTTAATTAAAGCGCCTGGAGCATCTCATGTATCAGCATTCTCATGCTGAAAAATGGCAGCAGGGGCGCTTTAACTAAAGCTCACCAAACCATTTTTCAGTGTGGGGACACTACTACACGACACATGGGAGTCTTCTGGAGCATGGTAATTACCATGCTCCAGCAGACATAATTACTCGAGTGAGTCTGCTCCAACATGCTGTAATTACAGCGCGCCGGAGCAGCCTCACTGCATGTGTATAGGCACCCTAGGATTCTGTCATTCCAGAGCAACGTAATTTGCCAGTAGACCTTAACTTTGAAATCTAAATGCTGTATAACTTCTTGGGCTTTATGCTTTCAAAGATAACATTCAAAGGGTGAATTGAGTGTAACTGCTGCAGTGACAGCTGCCTAAATCTGTGGACAACCTAAAATCATTGTTCTGAGAAATGTGAACTGCCTCAGTCATCTTCTGTTAATCCTGAACTTAGAAGTAGAAATGCTTTACTAGGAAGGGATTGGCCTGGATCAAAGGTAGTGGTAGGAGGTGGAAGGTATCTGCCTGTGCCCTATTTCCTGCTTGGTTAAGTTTCAGAGGGTCACGGGTCAGTGCAGAAATTCTCCTTTCATTCTGGCTGGGCTTGTCCTGGTGTGCTGAAGGATATGGGAATCTTTCCAGGAAGATGTTAGGTGAGGGCATGAGCTGGGTTCTTTAGTTGCTGCCCAGGTGCTCAAGGCAGCCTTTGCCCATGGAGGTGTCCCTGTGCAAAATGCAGGTCTGATTGTAGTGAATGCCTGGTATGGGAAGTTTGTCAACGATAACAGCCGGAAGAATGAGAAGGTGAAAGTGATTGATGTGACCATCCCTCTGCAATGCATGGTGAAGGATTCCAAGCTCATCCTAACAGAGGCATCCAAGGTATGTGCTGACTGTGTGAGTGCTCAAGGAAACCACAGGGTCTGACAAGGCAGCAGAGCTCTTAAGTATCCATCTAAATTACCATATATTCTGCTCTGGTGGGGGATTTAGTAATTTAGTTGGAGCTAGCCAATCTAGATCCGGAGAACCAGTGTTTGTACCAAGTGCTGTGAGTCATGCTGTCCCTATCTTTGTGATAGTTTTCCTAGTTCTTGAATCAACACAATGCTCTCTGTGGGGCAGGAAGT
>NW_005842154.1:1411996-1418865 GCF_000455745.1 Alligator sinensis | reverse complement strand
CAGGAATAGTTTGAGTCGCTTCAAGATGGGCTGCAAGAGGCATGGTTCTCAGCCTCTCCTTTCATCCCCTAGCAACAAAGCCTTTGTTTCTAAAGAGACAGCTCATTCTGATTGCTGCTTCATGTTAAACTGGGAAAACTGCATCTGGCAATAACAAATTACCTCCAGTCTTGAGCTGTTCTAATCCAAGATACAGTAATTACCTTGTTAAATATTTTTTTATAGGATCTAGCACGTGGATGATGTTTGTCAGTTGAGGCTCAATTTCCAGTTCCACAGGCTCTAGGTCTATGGAAACTGGCATCCGTGCCTTGTGTTCTTAGTGTTCACATCTACTGCAGGCCCCTTTTCACTCCTGTTGTACAGCTTACTCACCAGGCAGAGTGCAGCTAAACTGTCCAGGAGCACAGCCCACTCTAGTATAAGTGCATCTAGGCAGTTTTTGATACTTTCTTCCTTCTTCTGCATGGTCATAGCTTGAGGGAGGGGAATGCCTTAGGCCTATTATGAGCTGTGTAATAAATGCTGTTGTGGGAGAATCAGCCTGAAAGTCACAGGGAGCTGAGATTGGCTTATCTGCAGTTGTTAAGGATGTATGTGGAAAGAACTTTTAATTAGTCTTGGACAGTGATTAGATTGGATATTGGCTGTGCCCACTTTAAAGAGTAGATAACCACTTGTAATTTCCCCACCTTTCTCTGTTGTACCCCAAAAGCTCCAGTGGAAGAGCTGTGAAAGTGTCGTTCTCTTGTGCTTAATTATATTGGTTTTCTTGCTTAAGGCTGGACTGCCTGGGTTCTATGACCCTTGTGTAGGTGAAGACAAGAGTTTGAAAGTGCTGTATCAGTTCCGAGGAGTTCTGCACCAAGTGATGTCTGCTGACAATGAGGCCCTTAGGATACCAAAGCAATGTAAGTAGCCAGGACTCCAGTCTTCTTTCCTCCGGTCACTGGGCCTCAATCCCAGCAGCCAAGAAAGGAACTACCCACCCATGCAGTCAGCTCTTAACACTGGGGTCAATATTACTATGGAGCTGCCAGTTAGGATACCTCAGTTGCAGGGACATTGGATTTGCTAGTTCTGAGGAGTTAGCATGGTCTGGGTGATCTCTATTGATTCTTTCTCATGGTGGTGGTGACGTCAGTGGTGGAAAGAAGAGCTGTTCATATTGACTGGTCAAGATATGGGATGATAAGAAGAGATGGGAGGTTGATATTATTAAGTGTTTGATTTGACTTTGCAACCATCCCCAGAATCATTTTGCAAGGTAGGTAATATAGTGACAGGTTTCACTGTACTTCAGAATAACTGCATTGTGAATTGACTGAAGAATACAAGTCTCTTCTAAATAAATCCAGTATTTCCTTGTAACAAGGATGTATGCATGCACTGAGTGAGTGGTCAATCTCTTATGAAGTTTTCATAAGTGGATAAGTGTCTTGCTTATAATGTTATTTGCTAGTAGTGACATTTCTGTCTGTAACTAGTTTTATGGTAAATATCCTGAACTAAGGTATATCTTTTCTAATGAACATACTCTATCTATGTGTTTTTCCTTAACAGCTCACAGAATTGATGCAGATAGCTAATCTAGTGAGAAAGCAGGGCATCATCTACAGTACCCATGTCAACGGAAGCTGCAAAACCTTCCCCTGGATCTGATGAATTTAAAGAGACATTTTTATTTGTATGGTTCATGTAGAGGGTGGTGTCATACCAATTATGTTGAGGAACAACAAGAGAGTACCTGCTCCGAAGCAGTGCTACCCAGGACTATGGTGTAATAAATAGCAAGGTGACCTGAGACTGTGTGGTGCACTCTGCCTGGGAGGAGCAGCATGGGGCTTGGGCTGCAGCTATCTTTTGATCCAGTCTTTCCTGCTGCAAGGTGACCGCAGCTCATTTGTTCACACTCAGTGTTTCCTTTCACACTGTGAGCAGGGAAGAGGACTCTCCACTCTTCCTTCTTTTCCTTCTGACAGGGTCGGGTTACACTGTCCTTAACTAAAAATGATAGCTAATATAATCTTCCTTAAGAGGAAGTTAAATTTGTGACCACCTCCTAGGAATCTTCTTCATCGAGTCTGTTACTGGAAAAAAAGATATAAAGATTGTGGTGCTTGTCCCAGATCTGAATGAAAAACATGCTCGTTGTTTGAGAACAATGAGTATGTTGGAAACTAAGTTTTCTGCTTTACCTAATCGCATGGACACCTTTCAGCATGAATCCATCCAATTGTTAGTGACACTGATTCTAAGCACCATTATGACACTAGACTAATTATCAGGATTACAACCACAGTCCTTGTCGCGCACATTCTGCTTCTGCTAAGCAAAGAACTCCATGGAATTTTGAGTCTGTTTTGGTGGGGGAGAAACTGAATTAGCTAGAATCTGAATTGTTCGGTTCAGCTGAATTTGCTGTTGCAGTTGTTGCTTTCATTCTAGCAAAAGAGGGAAATGCAGTTGATGCAGGTAAACTGGACCAAAACGTAATGTGCCAAATGGGGTAAGGAGGTGAGAACATGGGAATTCTGCTGGCTGCCTTCAATAGCAGAGGCAGCTGTGGAATAGAGTCCCTGGAATAGCCACAGCACATGCTTGGGACTTACCCCCAGAAGAGGCACTACTGCTCCACCAACAACAGAAAGGTGGAGGACTGATGGAGATGATAGTGTTTCCTAGCTGGCACAGCAGTAAGTTAAGGCTCTTATATATGAAAGGAGCAGTTGGTGGCTTTTAATGGGTCATGAGGGAACAGTTCTGCTCCTGGTCAGTCCTGGGAGAGCCCTCATTTATATGCAAGGGACACAGAAACAAGTGTATATTGACACAGCATTGTTGGTATTAATACCAACAGCAGTAAACATGTTCCTGACATGCATCTTTGCCCCTTGTTTCTGTCTAATTGCCATTCTGCTCAGTCCTGTCACTGTCTTGGTCTCCCACTTAAAAACAGAAAGCCACATGAGCAAGGACTGTTGTCAGTGAAATTATTCTAAAGAGTCAGTTCATTATAGCTGTTCCAGAAAAGCTGGGAAGTCTCTCCCCTGCCTAATCTTACAATCCAGTGATGGTCACCAGGTTTAAAAAAAATAAATCTCCTTGTTATTTGTGAGTTCTCATTACTTATCACCACAGATTTTACGTATATGTTAATTGTGCACTAAACTTTGTGTTTTGAATGAATGTTAGTTAAAAACTACCCCAGGTACCTTTTGATGCAGATTTAATTTTCTAGGCACCAAATACTTCATTTACCTTGTCAGCTGGTGAAGCGGAAAATGCTGGATTGTCCATATAAACCTTTTCCTGATTTGATTCTCTTTCAAAGTTCTATTTTATAAATATAAGTCTGGCCTGTCTATGGCAAGTTATTAAGTAACAAGGGAGAAGGCCTGTGTCTCTAATAAATGTTCAAACCTGCCCCTGTTTTTACCATCTCTCACATATGATTGGAGCCAGGCACTGCTACTGAACGTTATTAGCCATAATAGAAGGATTGTCTGAAAATGAAATGCTCAGAAGTACAAAAGTTATTAAACACATTTATTGTTAATTACAGAAAAAAATGCCACCACCAGGTAGATAAATTTCAATACTTAGACTAAGAAGAAGGAGACATAAAAAAGTCATAAAGTTTGTAAGTAATAAACAGTCAACACTGACCCTCATGTTTTCCTGTGCTTAAATAGTTTTTACTGTCAAAAAAGTAAATCCTTTTTCTTACAGCCTACAGAATGAAAGGGAAATAGAACAACCCTAATACAACTTGCAAACTGGCTTTTTGACCCCTTCACCTGCTTTGTAGCTTTAGAATTAGTTCACAACTGTTTTTTGTTTTACATTTACAGGAGGATTACAGGTGAGATACTTCTGACCACCTATATTTTACATATGGGAGAAAAATAAGTACTATTAACTCTTGTCAAAATACAGGCAAAGATGCCTTAAGGAAGTTTTAAAATTACCCACTTCTCACCGTCAATTAAATGGCATACTAAAAGCAACAGCATCCAAGGAAACTTTTGTAGCATCTCCTAGTCCCCTGTCAATTTTCTCCTTTCCCCTTTAACAACTGTACTAACATTACAAGTACTCAAGCATGATGTACAAGTGTGGGTTTTCATGCGTTCAGATTTCTCTCTCAGACTGTGGGCACTAGTTCTCAGCTCTTGTCCACGAGGCAGTTATGATCTGTGTGAATGTAAAGCTATGCCCAGGGGAAACTACAGCAACAAGACCAAGTCACCTAGCCCATGGGAAAGTTGCACTAGGCAGCAGCCTCTCGAGGTGCTGTTCTTGGAGGTAGAAGAGTGTTTAGAAAGTCAGGCCCAGCACCCTTCCAGGAGCTTGGTTAGCTTGGAGTTCTCAGTGCTCCTTTTTACAAGTTTGGAGCCGCACAAGTATCCTCTTTAGTTCTACACTTTTAACTTTCAGGCATTTCCGGAGTTTTTCATTTTCTTCCAGGGCTTGAAAGAGTTTTTTTTTCAAGGAAGTACAGTCAGCAATGGCATAGCTGTGATCTGAGCTCTGAAGGTGGTGCCTCTGCACTAGGGGCCTGGATTTCAGCTGCCTGTCCTCCGTTTCTGCTGCCTCTGTTGTAGTAACCTGATAAAAGAACACAGGGAAGGGAAAGTGAGAGGAGGGCAAGGCTGAGGCCTGCTAGCAGTTATACAACACATCCCAATAAGAGTAAAGAGCAGCTGTTCTCCATGTGGCAGGTTAGTTATCTCCGTTTTACAGTAAAGAGGTGATGCCACAGAGATGAAGTAATTTGTCCAAGCTCAGTAGAGGCAAAGCCAATTACAGAATCCAGTTCTGAATCCTTGGTTCCTGTTACAACCACTTTGCAAGGAATAAGTGTCCCCTGAACTTGGCACTGAGCATATTTCGTGTGTGACCTTCAGTGCTTAAAAGCCAAGGCCAGAGAACAAGCCTAGCACTGACACGAAGTTCAATACTTTGTATACCTCATCAAAATAGAATAGTTTAAATTTTCCAAGCAACATTAAGCCAGACATCAGACTCCTTCTCTGCAATTCTTGCTAAATGTCAGAATCTCATCTTCATGCCTATGGTGCATAAGGCCCCTGCAGAAGAACCTACTTTGCTTGCAGTAACATAGTTAATCTTGCTTCCCTCTCTTGAGCATTGAGTCCTGAAGTGGGCAAAATATGGCCCACAGGCCAGATCCAACCCACTAATAGATTATATCTGGATCAGGGCTGCCCCTGTGGTGCTGAGTTCTGCACAGGGCAGCCCACACAGTGCACCCACTCCAGCCCCTGCCACCATGCACAGCTTCCTGGCAGGGCTACCACCCAGCTGCTGCACAGCCCTTGCCCCTCCTGAGCTGCTCCAGGCAGCAGATAGTATGAGGAAGCAATGACAGTTGTGAGGACATGTGCTGGGCACTACACACCCAGCCAAGCAGGGTGGGGGAGCTGAAGCCAGGCAGATCCCACTCTAGTGTGCAGGGGTCCAGCTCCTGGCCACCTGCCACCCACTCTGTACACCCAGTGCGATGAGCAGCAAGCTGTGAACAGCCAAGTGGATGAAAGACAGCCCCACCAGGAAGCTGTGCTTGCTGGCTGGGACCAGGGCAGTGCTGTTGATGGGCAAAGAGCAGGCACAGCTCAGCCTCATGCAGTGCCACAGACCAGAC
The DNA here is from genome assembly GCF_000455745.1 of Alligator sinensis. Classification (NCBI taxonomy): domain Eukaryota; kingdom Metazoa; phylum Chordata; order Crocodylia; family Alligatoridae; genus Alligator; species Alligator sinensis. The sequence goes on along the minus strand of NW_005842154.1, from coordinate 1,413,197 downwards.
TGGGGGGGGCGGGGTGCGCAAGAGAGCGAGAGGTGGGCAGTGAATTCTGCAGTACACACCCCTTGCCCCCCTCTCCCCCAGCCAGCCCCTGGGACCTAGTGTGTAGGCAGCCCCCCACATGTGAATCCTCCCAACAATACACCCAGCTCAGCCCCCCACCCCATGCACACAACCTCCCACCCCAACTATATACAAGAGTAACTTTATTTTGAGCTGTTATGAATCAGGACAAAAATATTTTTTGGAATAAAATTAAAATGTTATAGTGGGTGTTTGATTTTTAGTATACAACTTTTTATACATTTGTTAAAATTATATCTTCTGAAAGACTCTGTCTTTCAGTGTGCAGGGAAGCTACACTAGTGCAGCAGGCACCCTGGCAGTGTGTTCATGTGTCCCTGGCCATTTGGTGCAGATCAGCTAGCAACTTCCCCTGGCCTTGTTGCCTGCCAGGACAACCTGTGCTGCTCAGTAACCAGAACTTGGAGAGCTTTCTCAAGAACAAAGATCCAATTTGTGCAATCAATGCAACAGACTTGATTTGGTCATTACTAGGACAGCACCTACATCTGAGCAGTATCACAAGCCATCTTGTTTTCTTGAAGCAATCTCCAGCTCTGCTGAGCTCAACCCCATCCAGAATGGTTACATTATAGAAGCATTGCCAAAACTTGGTTATGTGGCTTCTCAGCCAAAATTGCCCAACCCTGGTCTAGTCCTTTGTTGTGTGTAACCATCAAGAGCAATGCCTAGCTTTGCCCACAAGATGGAGCAGAGAGACTGTTTTACCTCCTTTACTGGATGCTCTGCTGTAGTAGACTGGGGCTCCTGATGAACAGCTTCTACTTCCAGTCTCCTGTCCTCCCAACTGTCTGTAGAGTCCTGTTAGAAACCATGAATGTAGCTCAGACCTGCACAGCTTACTGCCCCTCACCCTCCAAAACCACCTCTATCAACTTCAGCCATGCGTGTTCTCAGAGACTCATTTTAGGAGAATGATGCCCTCCCTTCAGGTTCTCTTTTTTCCTTAATCACTGCATGCAATACATAATTACTAGTCCAAATTAAAGCAGAAGGTAGAAGTGACTGAGGCAAGCTTGCTTTAAACTTTCTCAGTGTCAGACAGAGGATTTCTACAGTCAAGTGGTTCAGTGCATTTAAACAAGTCTGAAAACAGGACACTTTACTGGCAAGATCACAA
>NW_005842154.1:1411342-1411986 GCF_000455745.1 Alligator sinensis | reverse complement strand
CCTGCTGAAAGGCATGGAGGGAGCACACAACTGCAAGGCATAGACGTACTTTTGGCAATGGGGGATCCTCAGCATTCTTCAGAGAACTCTTCCCGTTCCCGATTTGCTGTGACAAAGACAAAGCCCTTATTAGTCCCCCAGACACCGGTGAGCCACGAAAGCGGTTACGGACCTCGGGCCTGAATGTTCAGGTCCGCACGTGGCTTTCTGAGGACGGATGAGTCCGAGATGCAGCCTGTGCCCAGCAAGCCACCCGCCTCCAGCGGAGCAGTGGGCCTGGATGTCTGGCGAAGGACCCTGGGACAGGGCAAGGTGCAGACCTGGGGCCCTCGCCTGGCACCGTGAGGGCTCCCCAGGCCCCGCTCCCCGTCCCCAGGCACGGAACCGCGGTGTCCGGCCCAGACCCGCCCGGCAGGGAGGCAGGCTCACGGCGGCAGCGGGCGGGGCGGCGAAGAGCGTGGGCACGGCGTCGGGCCGGAGGTTGGCGCGGTTGCCGCAAGGGCTGAAGCAGTCGGGTTGGAAGTGCTGCGAGCAGAGCACTGCGTGGCAGCTGGGCTGGAAGTCCATGCGGCCCAGGTTGACCACCCAGCGGGCCAGCAGCTCCGGCCGGCTCCGGGGGAACCTGCGGGGGCAGCACCAAGGCG
>NW_005842154.1:1405960-1410852 GCF_000455745.1 Alligator sinensis | reverse complement strand
CCGGCTCTTTGCTGCCTGCGGGAGACGGGCAGGCAGCCCCAGGCTTCAGGAAAACCCTGGGCAGGCTCCGCCCTGCTTAGTCCCGGGAGGCAGCGCCCCGCCGTCCTCGGGCAACTAGAGCTGGAGCGGCCAGCTGCTGCAGCGACAACTCCAATCCTTGCTACTTCGGCAGGGACTGGGTTGGAGAACTGTACCATTTCACGGTTTTGTCATGGTGAGAATGCCAGCAGGCCTTTCTGGTCTTGCCTCCCGTGCAGGAGCCCCAGGCTGCTCTACCTCTGCCTGGTAGTTTCCTCGGGGTAGTGCTGCACAGCCAAAGGGGGCACTTGACTGCCTTGGCCACCATTAGGATGCAGTACCTGGCAGCCAGCGTGCGGGAAGGCCACACTACCAGGGTGCCTGCTGCACTAGTGTGCATGTGTCCCTGGCCATTTGGTCCAGATCAGCTAGCAACTTCCACTGGCCTTGTCTGCCAGGACAATCTGTGCTGCTCAGTAACCAGAACTTGGAGAGCTTTCTCAAGAACAAAGATCTAATTTGTGCAATCAATGCAACAGACTTGGTTTGGTCATTACTAGGACAACACCTACATCTGAGCAGCATCACAAGCCATCTTGTTTTCTTGAAGCAATCTCCAGCTCTGCTCAGCTCACCCCTATCCAGGATGGTTACATTATAAAAACACTTTCTGGTGCTAGTGCACCCCTAAATCCTCCACAGTGCAGAATGGTTCTCGGATGCAGTTCACCTTACTACTTGCAAAGTCTCCTGCCCAGGATTGTGCCAATGCCAAGTGATTACATTTGTACCCATAACAGATCTGTTAAACCCAGCCTCAGTACTCTAATGGGGACAGCACAATCCCAAATGAGGCCTGTCTGCATTCCTCAGTTTCAGTTTGCTAAGGCCCCTTCTGGTATCAGTGCTTTACTTTAGGGCTGAGAAATGGAGGAGGAGTCAATGTCTCCAAAAAATGGGCTTGGAGCATTGAAAGTGTATCGGAAATGAACAGGACATAGGACTCCACTTGGGAACAGAGTGGATGGGTCCCTCACATCCACACATGTAAAACAAAGTCAGAAAAAGAATTTGATGAGAAAACAACAGCCTGACCAAGGAAGAGAACTGTCACAGCCAACCCCCACCCACCACTGCCTACCTGAAGAGAGGAGAGGCTTTATTCTCCCCTCAAACATATCAGTACATGGAGCAACAGGAAATCATTGTTTTTTACTGGAAGCAAATGCTAAAAACCACAGAACTCAACGAATGCTGCGCCTGCTGCTCAGCCCTGTCAAAGCAGAGGCAGATCACACGCGAGTTCAGTGAGCATTCACACTCACTGTCATGGGCCTTAGGAATACTTAAGATTGTTATATATGGACAAATGGGTGGTGGTGGGGGGGGTCTAGTATTACATTAAAATTAAAACATATGGCCAGTAGCTTTTCAGACTTGTCATACAGAGCTTTTCTTCCTCCTCCCTCTTGGGAGGTGATTGACTTAACACATAGAAGTCTTGCAGTTTCTTAGCACTTTCCCAGTGGGATGAGAATTAACATGTGGCAAAAGTATTACACATTCCCAGACATCATCCCCTTTGTAGTCTTAACTGTTCAAAAACCCCTCTGTACCTGGGGTGCTTCATCTGTCTGCTACAGCTAGCCAGTGTCTAGCAGCAGTTTTGACCAGCAGGCCTCTTCCAGCCTTGGCTGTCAGAGACTTTCTGACACCTTGTGCCTGTTAACATGGACAGGCAGGCAGCCCCCTTTTGCCTGAGCAAATGCAGTTCAAAGGAGCTCTCCTAGACCTAGTTGGCTGGAGTTCTGTGCTTTGCATGGTTAATCTGCTCAAGTGGCATGCTGGTCAGGCAGGTCCCTTGGCTAGTCCAGAAAGCGCCTGCGTGAGCCCATCCGGGAGCGGTTTGAACGGCGAATATCAAACTTGGAGTCCCGACACTTCTGGCAAACATAGACTTCCGGGACATTTGATTTGCGGATCTTGGCGCAGGAGAGGTGGATCCAGGTGTGACATTCATTGCATTCAATCATTGGCCGACCAGCAAAAGGCTTCATGCAGAAGCAGGTGACTAGGTCCCAGGAATCGTCATCTGGAAAGACAAAGAGCAAGGTAAAACTACCTGCCTCCATGTCGCTACTGCATCTCACCTGTACCTCAACTCTTCCCTCGGACATAGCTTGATCTTGAGGTTTTGAAGGCCGATATTGTATGCAGGCCTCTCCAGGGCATGCTGGAAGCTGCAGTCTGCATTGCCACCTGGCACTTTGCTCTTGTACGGAATCTCAGCAGTGCAAGAGGACTGCTGCCCCAGGAGAAGTACTCGGCTCCAAAACCAGCTTCTGACCCGTGTCCAGCTTTACATGAAAATTCATCCCATGGAAAGGGCTCTAGCCTGAGCCTGGACACTGTAATTCAGGCCTTTGGTCACTGAGCAGTAAAACTCTTCTCTGCCCACCTTCTTTTGAAAGAGCTAAGAGGCTTGTGCAAATGCTAATGAATTTAGCTCTCAGCCCCCTCTCCCAAAAGATAAGTCTGCATTATTCCAGATTATACAAAAAGACTGTGCATGGGATCACTAACAGTCTGACCCACTGTCTCCCAGAACATCTCCCACTATCCTGCCCCCCCAACCACATACCTGAATCCACCATGATGTCCTCATCATCTCCAGTGCCATCTTCATCCCGGAACACAACCTGCTTGCCCTGCCGGATGACTGTTCGCTTGCCCACACTGTGTATCTCCACAGCCTGCTCAGAGTTAGCAGCAGCGTAAGAGACATTCGAAGGACTATCAGAGTCCCACACCGAACAGTGGTCGGTCACAGACTGAGGGTCACCCTCAGATGAAGGGCTCATGGGGGTTTCTACATAAGAGTCCTCCACCTCGAGGTCCAGGAGCTTCTCCTCATATTCTTTCTCCACAGGCACTTCTGTTTCCCTTCTCTTCAGTTTTTTCTTCTTCCTGATTTTATCAATTTGCTTTCGTTCTGGCAGGAAACTGCTAGGCGTTGCTCGCTGGAACAGGGAAGCATATGGTTTTGTTCGCTTGAGCTGACTAAAGTTTTTTCTATTCTTGACTGGCAGGGAGACAGCAGAAGGGAGGTCACTGAATCGGGCATCCCAGCTATCACTGTCAATGGTCCCACCAGTGCTATTAGGAGGACTGGGGCTGCTCCTCAAGGGTGTCTCCTATAAAATAGTAAGAGAAGAAAAGTAAGCATTGTTTTAGAGCTGATACCTATCCACCCTATAGTGTTTACCATTTGTTATTCTAGTACAGTTATGGGACTTCAGTCAAGTGCTGTGTGGCAACTTCGAAGAGTTAAAATTCCCACTCCCTTTCATATGCTTTGAAACCTAGGCCTCTGCCAGGAACTCCAGCCCAGGAGAAGCCAAACAACCTCAAAATGAGTAAGCTGAACTCTATGGCCCCAGAGGTCTGGGAAGGGGCAGAGACACTACATACTTCAAATACCTTAAATGTAACCTTGTAGCATTGTACAAAGAGTGCCCACCACCCAAATAATTCAAGACTGGATTTTTACACTTTGTTCAGCCTCTTCAAGCCAAACAAGGTTTGAGACATTTCACTTTTGATTAAAGAGAAACACATACGTATCATAAAAGACCAATTGTTGTACCTTTAAAACTTTCTAAACGTAAGGCTATTTGCTGGCAGTTTCTTTTGGACTATCACATTTCAGTGTGTTACGTTTGACCCAGTAAAAGCTTCCACAGAACCCAACCCCTTTAAACACAAAAACTAGCATTTAGGTATTTATGTTGCATAGATCATCACATTATCTTAGTTTTCTGAGCTGCTGCCAGGAAGACCTTTTCCAACACATGCAGGAAAACCTTTAGCCTCCCACCAGTAATAGCTACATTGGCATGTACCTGTGATAAAATAAGGGGCTACACATTACCTCTTGGGGGTAGGGGATGTAACCAGCATACGCCAAGACAAATGTGCAAAACTTGTTAAAATCTTCCACGGTTCTGTGTCTCTTGGAGCCTGGGGAAAAATCCTGTTAAAAAAATAGTGACCAGGACATTAACTTGAGATTTTGGGGAAGGGCAGTGGGAACAACTTTGTGCAACTAATTGTCCATCTCTGAGAAAGTAATAATAGTAATAGCTCTTATTCTACCATTGCTCTTGTGTAAGTGCACCTTTCATGAGCCAAAATGCAAGGCACTATGAAACCATCCTGTAATTTAGCACATTTATCTGGTCTCTCGGCCACTATCAAATTCTTGGGTGTTTCTAGCTCTTCTTCCAGCTGTTTCCACATCTGTCCCCAGGGTGGCTTCTAACACCTTCAGGGTCTAGTACTGTATGGCATCACTTTCCTAAAAACTGGTACTGAAGACAGTGAAGAAGCTAAACAGTTAGCAAAATGTAGCTGGTCAGCTAGTGTGGAGCCCGTCTCTCCTAATGCAACCAAGGAGTTCAACTCAGGGATTGCTGTTCTCTTCCTAGTGCAAAGTCTCCATCATGTCTCCTACCCAGACCTCAAAGCTGCTGGAAACGGCACCATAACTGCACATACAGCCTCTGCTAGGACACAAGGAGCTTCTTCGGGGCTTGCACCGACACTCGGTCTCGAGACCCCAGCACACCATCTAGCACCCAGGCGGCACAATGCCTGCCCCTACCCGCGACATGCAGCGGAGCGGGGGATGTGGGCGCACCCGATCGCCATCCACGTTCAAAACTAAACTGCCAAGCGCCAAGGCAGGCTCCGGGCACCACCCGCCGCTGCCCCCGCCCCAGCCCTGCGCACGGAGCCCCGGGAAGCCATGCCCGTGCCGCGAGCGCCGCCGGAGGCGGCCACAGGCTCCCCCCCCCCCGGCCCCGGTGGGGGGA
>NW_005842154.1:1399819-1405120 GCF_000455745.1 Alligator sinensis | reverse complement strand
GGGAGACCGGGGCCGCCCCACCCCCATCCCCACGCAGGCTCCTCGGTGCGCCCGGGCCCGCGGCCCTTGTCCAGCGCGTCACGCGACTGAGCCCCGGCAGCGAGCCCGGCCGCGGGCCGCTGGCCACGAAGCCGAGCTGGGGCCTGGAGCACGGCACAGCCCTGAGCCGTGCGCGGGCGGGGCCGTGGCACCCACTGTCCCGGGCTGCGCGGCCCGCGAGCATCGCGCTTAACTCCCCCGCCCGGGATGACTGTCCTAATAAAGAACGAAGAGGTGTAAGATGGGGCCAGCAGGGCTGACGAGGAACCCGCGGATTGGGAAGCTGTTTTCCAAACGGCCTGGCTTCATCTTCTTCACCTTTTCTCGGTAGTCATATCCTCTGTGCCTTGAAGTGGCAGAGCTGCTCCACGTGCGGAGAAAGGTGCACCTGAAGCCATTGCCTATTGAGAAAAAGGAGAGGGTAGAGAAGAGGCATGTGTCAGAAGCATGTGCTTGATTTCAGCTCACAGTCAATAGATCTAAGTTTAGTTTCTGCAACTTTGGCAGCATCCCTCAAAACGTTTACATGCAGTTTTATTTTGCATAGGAGATGAATCACATTAGTGTAGTGCTGAAGTTATGTTTGATGATGGGAAGGCACTGACTGAATCACATGGCATGCATCATTCAAATTACATGAATTCTCAGCTCTCAGTTTACATGATTGTAGCTTGCATTTCTGGGCCAGTGTAGCTTTCTTGCCACATATTGTGTTGTGGAAGTAATATGTCATCACTCATTTAAAGCTGGGAGTGCTGTGGTTAATAGATGTGTTAGCACTGGCAAGGAATGGTATTGCCTTGTAACTGTGTTTTCTGTATATTTGTGTATTTATTTGCCTTACCTGATATGTGGGTATTGTGTGCCAAGACTGTAGTAAGTAACATTTGAATTTATCAAAGAACGAACGGAGGCAGTGTGTGCATCCTGAGTCTTGAACAATAATCAGTGTACAGACATTGGTAAAGAATGCACTACTGTATCAGGGTACTTTCAAAGAACATCTTAATTTGGAAGTAAAATATGGAAGTATTTATGTAAAAGGAAGCTTATTCCTTCTGAGGAATGACAAAGCCCCCCCTTTTTAAAGAAATGCAGGATTTTGCTTCTTGTTTTTTACAGATACATGCCCAGGCTGTAGCCCTGTAAGTACTGCACCAAGCCATAGTGGGCAGAGAATGAGAGATTCTGTTTGGCTGCTTTTGGTCAATTATGTGCTATAACCGTCTTAAATCCAATATTATGTGCAAGGCCCAGCTAAGGCAGGGATTGGCAACCTTTTTGGGCAGAGTGCCTAAAACACTGCAACCTTGACTTGTAAGAAGTTGGAGTGCCAGGGGTGGACAGCGGGGGAGCTGTGAGAGGTCTGATTCTTGTTGTGGCAGTGCAGCCTTGGCCCCTTCCCTGCCGCCACCCCCAAGATGCACATGCACCTGCCATGGGCAAAGAGCCAGGCTGGGGCTCTGTGAGACTCTATGGACCCCTGTGCAGCTGCTGGCAGCCTCCCTGCCGCCTGGTGTGAGCAGCCCCATTGCAGGCAGGAGGTTGCAAGCAACTGCATCCCCAACCCAGCTTGTTGCCAGCAGCAGGTTTATGCACACCGGGGGGGTGGGTTGTAAGGTGTCTGATTCTTATTGTGGCAATGCAGCCCTGGCCCCTTCCCCACCCCCATCCCCCAAAGGCATGCATACACTCACTGCCTGCAGAGAGCCAGGCTGGGGCTCCACGGGCCCAGAGGCACGCATACCAAACATAATGCCTTCACATGCCACATTCTGGCGTGCATGCCAAGGGATGCCAACCCCTGAGCTCAGGTTCATTGTTGCTGACAGCTTTTCTTACAATTGTATCTGGAGCTGGATTTAGAGCAGACAGAATTCTAAACAGAAACCCCATATGTACTCTTCGTTAAAAAAAACTTAATTGAGCAGTTCACATTTAGTATCTCCATGCTGGCTGGCAAAAAAGGAGCTAATTTTCAGTAATTGTGTCCAATGATGACAGGATAAAAACTAAGCATCATTTCCTTGTTCCTATGTTGGCATTGTCTGCAGAAAGGTGAATGATCATTTCAGCTGTGGATACTGAATTTCCCTCTGCCCATTATGGGATGGGAGGAAAGCAACAGTTCTTGTGGAACTGGATTTGGGCAAAGTGCAGACATAGCAAAACTCCTGTGTTCCAGCAGATCCCACAACTGCTTTAGCACTCTGTGTGTCTGCATCATTTACTGATCATGTGTGTGCAGTTATAGACAGGTCTGGACCTAGGATCTACTTGTTGCTAGATCATGGTGGTTCAGATGGTATCTTCCTTTGATCTGTGTATTTTCTTAAGGTGATAAAGTGAAATAAGAATGAGCATAGGAAGGCATAAATCAGTTCCACATTCATGGGAAAATGAAGTTACTCAATACTGGGTGTTATATGGTTACAGGAATGCTATTGAACAATAAATAGCCTTTCCTCTTTGACATTGCTCTTTTTCCAGATGAGGTTGTTCAGCCATGTTGCTGCTCTTAGAAGAAAGAAGAGTGCAGGTTCTTTGAGAATAATTGATAGTATATCTCTTTTGGGTAATGTTGTGAGAGGCTTGCACTCACTGGTGTGTTTTTTAAGTACTTTGGACTTTTTCAGAACGTTCTTCTTCCCGTTTAATCATTAGCAAGTGTTATGCATTTTCCTTGTTCTAGTTTGTCAGCTCTACACAGTTGTATTTTCAATTCTGTCATTAGACTTTTCCAGAATAGGTGTAATCTGTTTCTAATTTGAGACCAAGCCTGTGTCAAATAGGAGCTGTTTTCATGACAGACTCTATCACTATCAGCTGCCATCTCTTCACATGCTACAGCTGTGAACTCTTTCTGAGTGCTTGACAACTCCTGCCTAAAAGCAAGGTGGCTTTCTTTTTCTTTAATTGTCTACTCATTATATTAAAAAATATTAAACACAGACAAGAAATGCCCATGACGCTTTAGCCACTTGACAGTGTGGACATGGCAGAGACCTCAGTTTCAAGAGCCCCAAATACCTGAGTCCCAGCTTGTTCAGAAAATGTTTCCCTGTGGCTAATCGGCTGCACAGCTCCCTGTACCTCAGTGCCTCTTCACTTGAGGCTCAGTTCATCTTCCCATTGAGTCCCCCTCCTTTCTCCAGTCCTTTTCTCCTGTCAGTTACCTCCACTTTTTCTTTAGAGTCCCCGCCTCCATTTCTCTGATGTATTCCCTTCCAATAACGTCCCCTTTTCTCCCCTGAAGTATTGTGGAACCAACATGACACTTGGGAATGAAGTAGCGTGTTCTTATGTTTGCGTTGTCCTTCTGTTCCATCTTTTCTGTTTAGATTATGAATTCTTAATGAAGGGGGACAAGCTCTCAATCCTACTATATTGTTCATAATGAAGCATGATACAAAACTTACAAAAATTCACAGTTTAATATTTGTAGAAACGTGCTTTGCTTTCCTGCCTGTTTATATTATCTGGTATGCTTTTGCTGTATTTCAGTTCTTCAACAACAAACTGAATTTAACATACTTCTAGTTCAAAAGAATCATATTTTTTGTACTCTATAAATAATATATTTAAAACTGGAGAATCATATGGGAAGCCTTTATCCAGAAATATTTATTGCACTGCATATGTTTAGAAAAGCCCTGGAAGGAGAAGGCTAGCACATTATGAAGTTCCACTTGTTGAGTCTCTACAGTACAGGAATGTAGGTAAGAGTGTTTTAAAGACTTTAGCTTATTCATTTTTCCTCACTTGCCATCTCCAAATTCAGCAGCAATGATCTGAAAAGACAATTGAGCCATCTCATTATCCCATAACGAATCAAGTTATGGGGTCCCACAGGGGGTCTCTTAGCTCAGAATTCCCACAGGAGGGACACACAGTAGGAATCAGGAATCAAGTTACAGGACAACTGAGCCATCTCATTATCCCATAACTTGATTCTTCCTGTGGGACCATAGCATAGTATGCTAGTGGGGGTAGCACATACAGTTACTATACACCAACTTAAATCTAGAAAAGAATAAACTAAACACAGTTTGATATTATATTCTGATATTACACTTGTTTGATATTGTATATATTCTGTATTAATGTGCTTGCACAAACTTCCAGCTATTTGGTTCATTATTACATAACATTCTGCAATAAGGTACTTAATTTCACTACATATTAAGGTATTGGCAGTGTCTTAATGTAGATTTCCATTAGGGAACAAGAAGCTGTGTCTCTGTTCATGGTTTTTAGGCTGGATTTTTTTGCTACTTTAAACAGACATTGCACATGGTGAATAAAAAATGTTTGTAGAGTGTGTCCTATATAAAATCAGTCTTTCTGGAGGAGTCTGGTATGAATCAGCTGCTGGCTACACTTACTGCAGCAGGTGTTTGGAGGAACAAAGGAGTGACCATCGGGGTTGTACAGGTTTAATTGTGTATATTAGTTCTCTGAAAATACCCCTCTTGGAGATTGAATATGGTGGAGAATTTAGGTGGCTGCCATTAGCAGTGTGAATAGCATAACAGGTACACCACTGCTTATTTTTTTCCACAGTATTTCCTAAACTAATGATTTTCTGTGTAAACTTACAGCTAAACAGGCAAAAATCCCTGCTCTAGGCTGAACAGCCAGAGATCTTGAAGGCACAGTCCAAAAGGGATGAAATAAGATTAACTTAGTTTGTGAGGATTCCTGCCTGAATTGAACTGACTTCTGGCATGTGTGCTTTCCATACAAAATTTGCTGAATAATGGTGGGCGGGCTTCCTGTTACTGGAGCAAGAAAACCCAGAGCTCTTAGTTTGTTCAAATGCCCCAAACTCGGAAGGATTTCAACAGACTGCTGCTGTGCTTACAGTCTGCAGTGATTTTGAGAAAAGTGTTCTAATGTTTTGTAACAGAGCTTCGGTTTTGCTGCTTGGCCGTTTTGTCAAGTAAAATGCTTGGTTTGTGAAAAACTGTTTTGGGAGTTCCCAAGAGTCTCTCTCTCTCTCTCTCTCCCCCTCCCCCATTAAATTCTGTGCTGGTATTCCGTGTCTCCCCTGGCCAGTGGAGGGGGAGATGACCGTAAATCGGTGACTAGCCCTAGGCTGCGGGCGCGCCGGGGAGGGGAGGGGAGGGGAGTGCGGCTGTGAGCAGGAGGTGCTGGCGCGGCCCCCGCCCCCAGCGCCCAGCCCCAGGGCGGGCTCCGAGCTCAGGGCCCAGCGCTCCCGGCCAGGCTGCAGCTGCGGCCCCGCGGCCAGGCGCGGCGGGA
>NW_005842154.1:1398019-1399001 GCF_000455745.1 Alligator sinensis | reverse complement strand
GGCGGCTGCGACCGCGACTGCGACGAGCTGGTCACGGTTGACTGCTACAACCCACGTACGGGGCACTGGCGCTACCTGGCCGATTTCCCCGAGCACCTGGGCGGTGGTTACAGTATCGCAGCGCTGGGCAATGACATCTACGTGACCGGTAAGGGCAAGGGTAGGGGTGCCTGGAGACGTGCGGATCCTCATGTGCTTTCGCCCTGGCTATGCTGGTGGCCCCAGGGCAGGGAAGCCTGAGCTCCTGGTTGTGGGGGTGGAGGGAGGAGAGACTCTTTGGCCCCTGGGCAGGCAGCAGCGCATCTTTTGCAGTGAAGATGCATCCCAGCTCTGGTCTCCAGGCAGGGTGAAAGGGCTCTGTATGGGGCTGCTCTGCAGCAGCGAGGGGAGGGGGCAACACTGAATGGGGTTTCTCTGCTCACCCTTGGTTGCTGCCACCCCTACAGACTGATTGTTCAGGATTACGGATGGATCTGAAGGCTGCAGCTGGGCAGGGAGGCAAGCAGGCAGGGCCTGTTGCTGCGCAACTTGGCTGGGCAGGGTGAAGAATTAGAGCTTCTGAACACGGTGCTAGTGGGGTTTGGACCTGCATTTCGGAAGACTTAAACATGGACAGAAGTAAAGAGGCAGTTTGCACAGGGCGTAGTTTGCCCTGTTAGCAAGAGCTCTACATTGACAGAAGCAGAAAAGGTTTGAAATTGTCATGGAATAATTTGGGACTTTCCTGCAGCCATGACATTTGGCAGCAGGACACATCTCATTCTTTGTAGATGTATTATGGTCTGAATGTGGGTCTCTGTTTTGAAATGGGGACTCCCCCTCCTGCAGTTATGCTTGTTTAGAGATGAATTTAGTAGCTGATCTCAGACTGGAAACTAATTTGTAATGACTAATACTGCTGAGTATGTAGTTGGTTGTCACAGGCTCTGCACTAGGGTAGCTTTTCCAACTCCTGGCTTAAGACTGCAGGGCAGAGTTCACT
>NW_005842154.1:1374552-1397988 GCF_000455745.1 Alligator sinensis | reverse complement strand
CTGCTGTGAGAAGGCTGAGGCTGAACCTAGAGACATGTAAATAGCTGGGCTTACAGCACAAGCTGTACAGCATACAACCCCTGCATGCTTGGGCCAGCAGCTTACCAGACAGTCTTCCCATGCTTGAGCCCTCAGTAGCATTGCGAACCATTGAGCTGGGCACAGGTGTGTGTCAGGGTGCTGAAAAACAAGAGCCAAAGTGCTATTTTTAGTTCATTTCCTGATTTGTCAGGGGGACAATGAGTCTTTTTTTAATATACATTAAACAACCTAAAATTTGCTTATCTTAAGTTAATTAAAAGTGGTTTGTGCTAACAAATTATGCTTGAATGATACCAATTTAATGAAAATGGCAACACCTGCCACTACCTAGGGTGGATGCAGTGGATATATCCACCCATATATTGTTATACCCTATTTCAGTTCCTGAACCAGAATAATTTATACTAATATACGGCACCTTTTTACTGATATAACTGCATCTAGATTGAAAACATTTATGATTATAATTATGTTGGGGTGCCTTTTTTAATAAATTTATACCATCAGAGGTTTTAAGTGAGCAAACAGGCCATATGTAAATGGCTAACAAAAAGCCTGGCTACGATTTAATGATGATGGCATGAGTGCAATGTTGAACTGAAATGCCTGTATTTTTTTCTGATGCAACTGTGTTAAATCTCTGCTCATAGTTTTAAAAGAGCAGCTTAAGAGGGATTGGCCTGGAATTCTTGATACTCAGCCTTCTGCCACCAGTCCAGTCCTGAGATTGCCAACTTCTGTCAAGAGTCCTGTACTTGCAGGCAGGGTCTGTTGTCATTAAAGATGCTCAGATTGTGTGTTAATTTCAGTTTCCCATTGCTCAGAGAACAGGGGATGCTAAAAGAAAGCTTAAAGAGAATGTTTATATTAGAAGCAGTAATTAAGTGAAGTCATATGTCTTGGATTGTTCTTTGGTTGCTGGAGGTTGGATACCAAGCTTTGCTCCTTGGAAATTTTCAAGCAAATTTAAGATTAGGTGGCATGGTTAGCTTTAAAATTGTCATGAGGTAATGACCATGTTTTTCCCCCTCTTCCCCTACTGTGCCAAAAAAATTGAGTAATAAGGCAGATATGGGGGGAAAGCCTCCAACCTAGTTACACTCTTCAAAATAGTAATTTTTTTAACTACATAAATAGATCTGTTTTGGAACAACCCCTCTTCTCTGTTTCCTTCCCAGACAGTTAATGCCTTGTGAAATATTTATCCTGAAATGTGCTCTCTTCTGTAGGAGGATCAGATGGGTCAAGACTCTATGACTGTGTCTGGAGATACAACTCCAGTGTGAATGAGTGGACAGAAGTTTCTCCAATGTTGAAAGCAAGAGAATACCACAGCTCAACAGTCCTGGATGGACTGTTGTATGTGATAGCCTCAGACAGCACAGAACGTTATGACCACTCCATAGATGCCTGGGAGGCTTTGCAGCCCATGATGTACCCAATGGACAACTGCTCCACCACTTCTTGTCGTGGCAAGCTTTTTGCCATCGGCTCTCTAGCAGGCAAAGAATCAATGATTATGCAGTGCTATGACCCCGAAACTGACCTTTGGTCTCTAGTGAATTGTGGACAACTGCCTCCATGGTCATTTGCACCAAAAACTGTAACTCTTAATGGGCTCATGTATTTTATAAGGTAAGTGATGTCTTTTTCCCCTTGAGATAAACTGCTTTATTGGAGAAAATGTCAATGCCATGCCTAGCTGTGGTTAGAAATAAAGACTAGGGGTGCACTGATAAAGATTTTTTGGGCTGATACCGATAGCTAATTTTAACAAGCCATGTTGGTCAATACCAATCTGATTGCCAGCATGTGGCCCAGCAGCTTGGAGACCAGCGTCCAGCTGGTGAGTCTGTTGTGGGGCAAGGAGGGATGGAAAGGGAGGGGGGCAAATTGAGGCTCCCACAGCGAGGGAGGGAGTGGGGCTGGGTGTTGCCCAGCTCGGGCAGGGTGCAGAATGGAGCAGTGGTTTGTCTGGGGGTTGGGGTGTGCAGGGAGGGAGGGGGGCGGCTTCCACCGCTACACACACTGGGAGGACATGGGGGGAAGGGGGGAGGGTGCCCCCTGGATCTGTGTGCAGGGTGAGGGCGGGCTGCTGCTGCGCACTGGGGCCAGTGCCAGGTTCTTCCTGGCTGGGGGGGCAGGGTTAGGCTGTTCTTGGGGCGACTGGCAGCACTGCTGGGAGGGAGAATATGGGGGGCTACAGTGAATTTTGGGGTGGCTGTAGCCTCTCCTGTTACTCACTTCCCAGAACCATTGCTGCCTGCCCTGAGCACAGCCCTAGCCCAGCTCCCGTGCTGGGAAGAACCTGGTGCCACTCCAACCCCCAGTGGCAGCTTGCCCTTGTGCCACACACAGATCCAGGGGCACACACCCCCATGCCCTCCTGGGGTGTGTGTAGCAGTGGAAGCCAATCCATCGCCGTGCGCATCACAAACGTGCTGCTCACAGCTTTGTCCCATGCCCTGACCTGGCTGTGCAGCACCTGCCCCTGCCCCAGCCCCGCTCCCTTCCTCACCACAGGGCCTTGATCTGATCTTCCCCTTCTCCCACAACAGACTTACCAGTCGGATGCTACTCTCCAAGCTGTGGGGCTGCTCCTGGCCACCTGTGTGCTGCACTGTGTGCATGCACGGGGCATTTATCAGCAACATTATTGGCCACATCAGCCAAAAAAAGCTGATTGCCAATTACATCAATTTTCCTTATGTCGGTGCTGATATGATATGGGACCACTGTATCCATGTGCTTCTAATAAAGACTACTGACTTGACTTTTCTTCCAGTAACTATTCTGTGTCCTAACAAAGCTACTGCATAACTCATAGCTCTTGCAATTTAACCTCAAAGACGGACATTAATATAGTGTACAAGGGTCTAAAATCCACCAGTTGGAAAATGGGGTCCAGGTTACAGATCTGGTTGAAATCAATTACACTTTTTTTTTAAATGGATTCTTCAGTTTTGTTTTTGTTTAGTGCTTGTCATTATGATGCATGTTCATGCACACCACACACACTCTCAGAAGTAAGCCCAGGAAAATAGTAGGTGGGACAGCTGGGTAGTCTATCTGAGCGGAAATAAGAGAACATGAAATAAAACAACTTGCTTACTATTTTAAGCATCCATTAAAATCAGCATTTACTTACTGTCTAGAGTTGCCCTAATAGTTAAAATACTTAAGTTATTCCTTAATTAAAAATAACTGAAAGGCTTGCAATCTCTGAAGCGTATGCGAAGGCAGGATGTTAGATGATATGAGCAAACGTATCTTAGAAATAGCCTCTAGAAGTTGTTCTTATTGCCTCTGGGGCTTGCTTATAGCAGCAAGTTGTAGCTATAGCATTTATGTGCTGTGTTGGGGTTTGTTCTTGATCATCCTAACATCTTTGCGCCAAGCACCTGTTCACAGTTATTGCTTTTACAGTGTTAGCTGAAAGCTAAAAATATTAAGGTTTTCATCATCAAATTACTCCACTGTTATGCTTGCTGAGCCAATTGGACTTGTTGTTTTCAACTTGCTGTTAGCTCAAGGGTCAGAATTTTGAAGAGAGAGTAGTTGACTCTCCCTGGGTGTATCTGCAAGGGTTGATAAGAAAATTACCTGATCCAGCAAAGGACAGAATTGCCCCTGCTCCCCCAAACCACCTGGTTTCCTTGTGCTGTAAATAGTCTGTTTACCTCATGTATTTACATGGGCAGTCACAGAACTGTAGGTTTGTATTCACAGGATAAAGAAGGACACAGTTATTCAAGATGCTAACTTCTATTCTAGTTATTTTTAAGTGACTGATTTATGACCAGCTTTAGTGACACTAGTCACAGCTATAAATAGTTTCATGGCAAAGCAGGGTGGGGCTTCAGTTACTTCCTTATTAGAAACTGTCTTGAGATAGGACAGGACATTCTTTCCCTACTCAAGATAGTATCTGGAATCGCATGTTAGATTCTTCCAGCCATGTCTGTTTTCTCTTTCATTCTTGGAAGTATTTGTCTCCCAAACTGCTT
Source organism: Alligator sinensis (assembly GCF_000455745.1). Classification (NCBI taxonomy): domain Eukaryota; kingdom Metazoa; phylum Chordata; order Crocodylia; family Alligatoridae; genus Alligator; species Alligator sinensis. Next base: position 1,393,939 of record NW_005842154.1, on the reverse strand, counting down.
TTTAATATACTGAATCTTAGAGGCAGCAAAAGTGCTTCTTGGTAGAGATGGCTTGACAGCAGTGTCCCTCTTTGAAAAGCTATATTGCAATGTGTGTCTTTTCTTCTCTCACAATTTCATCTATTTAAAAGAAGAGTTGAGGTCCAGTATGCTTAGTTTAAAATCTTGGGGACTCCAGAAGTGAGAGCTAAATAGGGTGATGTGTAATCATTAGATTTTTGTGAGCATCTTCCTTCCTTCATACATGCCTTCGCTGTCAGATCAGGGCAACATTAGGGCAGGAAGGGAAGGTTTCTGTATATGTATCTTATATGCCATTGACAAATCTTAATCAGTACTGTCCAAAAATAACTGCAGGGCAAAAATGTGAGTTTTGTTGTATGATCTTCAGGCTGTTTCACAGACGTGATGGTAGTTGAACAAATGTCCATCAAGGATGGTGTTGCTATGGGATTCTTGCAGGGTTGTCTTGTTTATTTCATCTTATTGTATTCACATCTGTTCCTATCACTTGGATTGGCTAAGCAACCAGTCGTCATCTCTGTCACCACCAGAGCACATGCTTGTTCAGAAAGACTTAATATCTTGAAGAGAGGGGTGGAGGGGGACTACATGTCTTAGTAATGTCCATCTTAAACTCTTTTTTTCTGCTGTCATTCATTATGTTAACCCTTATTTAAGGATTTTATAGCCAAAAGTAGAATTATGCCATGAGAGATGGCTACACCATTTAAATGGAATTCTGCTAACAGGTTTTCATCAAATGCAGAATAATTTAGATCTTGAAAATGAGTCATTTAAAAATGGAAGCTGAAACTAATCAGTGGGTTAAAAAAATATAATTAAGCAAAAGGTTATGGATCTTTTTGCCTGTCAGTTTTTACCTTATTACGACTTTCTTGGGTTAGCTTTTTGCCCTGACCTTGTTCTTTGCATATCCTTGTGTCAGCAAAGCACATTTGTGTCACAAACACCCCTCACCTGTTGCTGTCACAAGTCTGCCTCATGCCTGGAATGAGTCAAAGAAGCCTTGTGGGATTATACTGCTGTTGCTAGTTCTTCTATTACAGGCCTCTTGTCCTTCCTTTATTTCCCTCACTCCATCTAAACTTCATACTGGTTGAAGTTCCAACCCAGCAGGGATACTTCTAGCGGTAACTTATGGTGAAGAGAGTTTGAATCATGCCAGGACACAGTTGGATTCCTACAAGATTCTTAGGCACTTGCTATTTTGTAAAATGAAGATCTTCAGGAAGCAAGTACAGATTATGAACATGAATAGATGTTTACAAACATGTTTCTGATTGGACTGTGAAAAACCAAGCATGCTGAAACTTCTTACAGGTTCTCTTACAGGTTTCCCTCAATTTATGCAGATTCCATATATGCAAATTCGCTTTTATGCTATCACCCTTTTTCTACCCAAAATTCCTTAGATGTACAGTAAATTCACCCTTATGTGATTAGGGCTCCGTTTCTCTTCACTCACCCCAGCCCCTGGGCTGCACTGTGCCATGGTGCAGGCGGGTGGTGTCAGCTGCTCCCCGGGTCTGCTGCAGCAGCTGGGGTAAGTGGGGAGTAGCAGAGAACCTCTAGCAGAGCCCCTTAGTTTAGAATCTTGGGGACTCCAGAAGTGAGAGCTAAATAGGGTGATGTGTGCTCACAAAAATCTAGTGATTATCTTCCTTCCTCCATAAATGTCTTTGCTGTCAGATCATGGCAGCATTAGGGCAGGAAGGGAAGGTTTCTGCATAGGTTCGGGGCACAGTACAGCCCAGCGGCTGCAGGCAGTTAGCATCAGCTGCTCTTGCAGGGACTGGGGTGAGTGGGAAGAAGCAGAGGCCCTGGGCTGCAGCAGGCAGCAAGGTGGCAGGAACTGTGAGTGGGTGTGAGGGGCGGGGCCGTGGGATGAGAGGGTGCAGCTGTTGCTGCTATGCATCCCCCAGGAGGGCTGCAGGCTGGGGGGCTGTGCGAGGCTCTTCCTGGGGTTGGGGGCAGGCGCAGGCTCCCAGATCTGTGCACGGGACAACAGCAGGCTGCCGCTACAGGCTGGAGCCAGTGGCACCACTGGGCTCTTCCTGGTGCTCCATGCAGGTGGTGGCAGTACTGGGAGGGGGGCTGCTGCCACCCCAAAATTTGCCATAGCCCCCCCCCAAACCTGCCCACTGAGCTCCGGGGAGAGCCTAGTGGTGCTGCCAGCCCCAGCCTGCAGCAGCAGCCTGCTGTTGTCCCACACTCAGATCCAGGGGCTTCTGTTTGTCTCTTGATTCCTGCTCTCAACATGCAACTAGCTGGTTTAGATGGGTAACCTTTTAAACATCAAATGACAAAATACATATAAAAGAGCATGCAGCTTTGACTTGGGAGCAGCAGAAAAATGGTCTCCAGGCTCTTTGTACCACTTCATTAGTACGGAGTCTGGAGGAGACTTAGTATAACAACGTAGCCTAGACGTAGCATAGAGGTCATTGCCAGCCCTTTGTCACTTGGCCCTGGTCTCTGCCTATTTTTTTCCTGGGCTGGCCCTGATGCTGCCATACAAAAAACAGATGCTTGGAGCTAAGGTGAACATCAAACCCCGCATCCCCCTGCAGGTGGCATTTGCTCAACTTGCATGTGGATTTGTGAATGCAACTCTGGAAGCAAAAAAGTAAATGTACCATTTCAGACTGGTTGAGATGGATTTATCACAGGGGTTGGCAAAATATGGCCCCTGGCTGGATCCAGCCCACTAGCTGACTGGATCTGGCCCATGACTACCCTCGTGGAATTCCACATGGGGCCCAGCCCCATCTGCTCGTGCCGGGGTAGCCTGTACCGGGCTCCTGCTGGCACCTGCAGCCTGGCCCCGGCCAGCACACACAGCTTTTGGTAGGGCTGTTCCTGGTGTGACTGTAACCGACCAGGTGCTGCTCTACTCAACCCGTATCCAGTGGCAGCTTCTGTACCTGATCTTGCCCCTGCTTATGTAAAAGGAAGCTCCCTCCCCTCACCCATGGCAGGCCCCTGGGACCTAGCATCCAGGCAGCCCTGCTCCCACACAGATGCCCTTCCTACACCCCCCCACCCCGAGAGCTGTCACCATCCTGTGACCTGGCCCCATGAGCTCAGTCTTGCTTACCCCTCCTGTTCCTGAACACTGCTCCCCACCTGCCCACAGCCCCATAGGGAGTTTTGGTGAGTTGCTGGGGGAGGGGTGCTGACGCAGCCTGCAACAGCTAATCAAAGTTCCTCATGTGGCCCTTGAGCCCAAATAATTGCCCACCCCTGTTTTATCAGGTGCTTGTTGAGGTAGAGAAGGTTTTAGATTTCTGACTGCTGGTTTCCTTTTTTACTTCCACAGAGATGATTCCGCTGAAGTGGATGTTTATAATCCAGTGAAGAATGAATGGGACAAAATACCTCCCATGCTTCAGGTAGTACACTAACAAGGAGTTCATTGTAAAAACTATTGGTAATGGTTGGAAATAATGTCCTTGATTTGGTTTATGAACTTCTCAAGGCAAGGAATGACTATGTATATTCCACGAGGCACAAAGGAAATTCAGTGAATGGTAATGATATATTCCATGCTATACCAAAGCTAGAAAAAGTCTGCTTCAGAGCATTTGCAGTTCAGATAGCAAATGGAGCTACTTAGCCAACCCAAGATAGTGCTGCACAGTGGTGAAACAGTTTTTGCTTTGTCTCATGATTCTTGAACCATAGTTTCCCTAGTGGAAGTTAATGCTGTTTGGCTTCCAGCCAAGCTTGACCCCAGTCAGTTTTGCTGTGATATGCTGCCAGCACAATTATAAGCAGGGATCCTGGTTTTCTCTGATTTAAAAAACAAAACAAAACCAAAAACCCTATTTTTGGATTAAATATATATAATCCAAAAATAGGGGATTTTTTTTTTATCAGAGAAAACCAAGTTCCCTGATTATAAGTGAGGCTTAGAAACCTGTGGGTCAGGCTCTCCAAGGTCAGAGTTTAGTGGGTCTAAATCACCTACTAGTGTCTATTACCACTGTGATTTCAGCAGTTGCCAGGCCAACAGAGAAGTCAAATTAAGACTGTTGGCCAGATTAGATCCTAGGCTGTCTATCAAAATGGGCAAAACTCTTCTCTTTCTAATTCTAGGTTCATGTTGGAGGTAGTGTGGCCGTGCTTGGTGGGAAGCTCTACGTCTCTGGTGGCTACGATAACACATTTGAACTTTCATATGTGTTGGAAGCTTATGATCCAGAAATTCGAACGTGGAGTATAGTGGGCCGGCTTCCTGAACCCACCTTCTGGCATGGCAGTGTCAGTATATTTCGACAGTTCATGCCAGAAACTACCCAAGAAGATGATGGCATCACTCTGGATAACACCATTAACCTGAACAGGCAGCACCAGCATCTTCAGAATCAGAATCTGAATGAATTACGTTAACTGTAGAACCTCTCGTGCCTGTGGCTTGAAGTGCATTCATTACAGATAACCAGTGTCATTTTGAGACGGGGCAGAAGTCAGTTGATGCTTGGAGACTGAAACATATCGATTCATAATTGCAAATAGAGGAGTGAAAATCTTCAGAGATTAAAATGCTGCTGTAGAAACATAGATTGCAGAAAGTTAGAGGCCTCTTTGGGTGCAGTGTCCCTCAGCCCTTTTCTGCAAAGTGAGAAGGTTCAGTGTAACCCCTGAACCAGCTCTGAGGCAAGCTCTGAAGAAAACAGGTATTTTAAATATCACTTGTAATTTAAGCACCATAGTCACTCTTTCAGGGTTGCATAACAGCTTGTGATTAGACACCTTTCACAAGGATCCTGCAGTCAGCATCTTTCCATTTGACACTTCACATTTGCCACCAGATTCCTTTCTTCTTAGTTTGTTCTCTGGAAGTAGACACAGAAGACAGACAGGACCAAAGTCCCTTAATGCCCCAGGCCCTTCCTGTTGGAAGGATGGGTCTAGCATGGTCTGCTCTGTGCCTGTCTCTCCTCAGTGTTCTGGAAGAGGATGGACCCTCTTGCCGGTGTGGTTTGAGAGAAGTTCCTTTCCACATACAAGAAAACATGAGGATTAACTATCTAGCCCTAAATATACTGCACCACCATAGCTTTTCATCACTGTTCAGGCTTTCACTCAGAACATACCATGTGGCAGTGGTGTGAAAAGCTCATGCAGGTTTGAATTGGTGGGATGTCACATTCCCTCCCCCAACCTTCAGTGTATGTGTAATTGACTTTAAAAACCCCACGACACTGTTCAGTCCTGCAGATATGTTTGTTGCTTTAAAATGCTTGCACGTTTCCTGCCCCTTCCTAGGAGGACAGCTCTGTTTCTTTAGAAAAGATTCACATTTTCCTCTCTGAGGCAGGCTGGCAGGTCACTTTGGGACTGGTAGTACATGTCAGTCCTTTAGCAAAGAACCTCTTTTTTTGCATCCACACCACGATAAAGCTGCTGTTTGTATCAAACTGTTTAGCTTGCAGCTGAGCTTGGCAGAGGTGTCTCTGCAGCATGTTCTTGTGTCAAAGTGGGGTTATTTGCTATTTGTTCTTAATGCTAAGTGAGCTCTAAAGACTAACTTGACTCTTTCTTATCAAGCCCTAAGCACTTGTGCTGGACTGAACACTTGGGCCCTGGGCCATGAATACTGTTAGAGGAAGAGGACATGTTCTCATGACTTAGCCACTTTAAGGTGATAGATCAGAATCTTATTCTTGGAGAGGAGGACTTAGAAGGTGATAGGTAGAAAATATAGAAGAGCTTCCTGGGGACCCTACCATAATTCTGAGCATTTGGCAATGTATTACATAGAATTGGATATGTAGATAAACAATATAATAAAGAACTGCTGAGGTAAATGATGATTTAAAAGCTGGAATCTGTGTGTGTTAAAAAGCCTGGGAGGTTTTTTTTGCAGTTTCATCACTGCCATAGCTGCTGGCATTTGAGCAGTTGATCAGTGCTAGCTGGGGGCCTTATAAGGGTATCCACCATCAAAATGAATTCTGTGTAGGGTGCTGTGTTGCCTTTGCAAGTTCTGCTTTTCAACTTAAGTATGTAATATAACAAGCTTCATTTTATTTCCTATATTTGACCCAAACAAGCAAGTTTCATTAGAAGAGAAACTCCCTGCTTCATACCTGGTGGAACATCTCAGATGGTGCTCCTCTAAAACAACTTTCAGTTCAAAAGACAATGTGGCCCAGTTGAGCATCAGCGGGAATGAAGAAGTGGAGCAGTAGGTGAGATTGTAGCTATGGATTTCATCACTAAAGACTTTATGAACTGAAATTTTAAGAACAGGCCATGAACCCAGATGTTCAGTCACAAAGCTTTTGGCTTCTTCAGTTGGAAGATGCAAGTTCACAAAAAACACAGTGTTTTTTTCAAATATCGGTTTGGTATGCAACAATGACTTCACTATGTACTTAAAGTGTGTTCCACATGTCCATGATACACAGGTTGGGCCATTCTTAAATTGTGATGTGTTCTTGCCAGTGCCTTAAAGTTTGAGACAGGGTAATAGAGTAGTTACATGAGGGCAAAGTTTAATCTGGCTCACCCTCAGCATGGAGCACAGATATTAAAAAGCATTTGATAAATGCATTAGGCATTAACTTCTATTTCATATTTCAGTTTCTGTGCCTGCATTGGGCTTCGTGCCCTGAGTGCCAGCCTGAGGGCTGAGAGTGAGATTGTCAGGTGGGCACTTCTACCTGTAGTAATAAGAGCTGTACAGGGTAATACTAGCAACTCTTGCCAATGCCCCAGCTGAGGAAAAGTGAACTAGCTGTCCTGCCTGACAGGTGAGAGAATGCCAGTCACTGGAGCATTTTGATACCATAACCAGGATTTCAGTATGTCACTTTTTCTGGTAACTGGGGAGAGATGGATGTGCTCTCTGTTACTCCGCACCACAGGGTGGGCAAGAGCCAAGTTAAACAAGCCTCAAGACAGGTCCTCTTCTACAGAGCACATGCAGCTGGGGTGGTAGGGAGAGAAATAGTAACTTGGTGGCCAATCTAGTGACAGTTAAAGACCTCTATTAAAGTCCATCTAAGTGTGGAACTATTGCTGCCTATAATTTGACTTACATAGTAGAATGGTCAGGTATTTATGCCAAATTCTTAATATGTATAATATGTCATACTGTAGTGCTTACTGCTGGACTTTGTGTCTTGAAGCTCAGAACCAGCTAAATAACTATATGGATTTGTATTTATTTTTTGTAAATGCATTGTGTCCAAAATAAGTACAATTTAAATGCCATCCTTTGAAGCAAAGGCATTTTACATTGACAGATTTTGTATTTTTATCCTCGTAGTTTCTTTTTAAACTTGAAACAATCAAGCTAAATAAAGCAGTTCAGTATTTTTTTTTCAGTTTTCACTGACTATGAACCTGTTTAGCTTGCCTCTGATGCTACATGACCCACAGCCGGTCAGAGGCGTACTTTTTGACTAAATGGTCACTTTCAAGACAGCTAATAAAGGGCAGACAGTAAAGAGTTGTCCTACTGCACTAGTATGGGAACCAACAGACAAAGGTTCTGTTGCTGGTGTTCATTTATTGCTTATAAGAATACAAAATTATTATTATTATAACAAATCCTCTTTGCTTCGCTTAGGCAGATCCTTTCCTGTCTTATCACTGATGAACTCTTCATGCCAAACTGCCTTTCAGTTTGGCACTGACTGAATCACATGGCATGCATCATTCAAATTACATGAATTCTGAGCTCTCAGCTTACATGAGAGCTTGCATGCAGCTACACATCTAGCTCTTAGGTGAATCTTCTATTATTTTACATGTGAATGCTTTAACAGCACTTGACCCATTCAGCACCAATATCACTTCAGCCATGTGTTCATAGGCACTGTAGTTTGCAGTGTAGAGCAAGTGGAAACCTTTCCTTTCCCCACAGAGCCTGGGTGTTTCCTTCCAGTGGATTCTACAAGGAGCAGGATGTCCCATCACTTTCTATCACCACTAACATACTGCAGAGGACAAAGATTGGTAGAGTGGTAAAGAAGGTGGGGAGGCAGCTATTTGGTGAACCCTCAGTTCATTTCAATAGGACCAAATGCCATCTTACACATTTTGTAGCATGGAAAGTTGGCCGTGGTCTCGTAATGAGATGTGCTGTGCAATAACTCTGAAAAGGACCTAGGAAGTCATAGCAGACAAGCAACTCAACATGAACTTATGCAGTATGGTAAGATTCTTTGATACATGAGCAGGGATAGGAAGATTTTATTTTTTGGTACAGCTGTTCAAACACTGCATCCTGCTCTACTGTACACATTTTCAAGAGGCTATGGAAGAGTTGAGGACAGAAGAGCTAACAATGACACGGTCTGTAGGAAAAGACGTTTAAGACAGCACAGGTGGGTGATAAATAAAAGGGACTACCGGAGTGAGGAACTGTGGCAGTGGTCACCAAGCCAGGGATCCTGATTGACAGGCAGGTCCCAGAGCCTCTTCGGATTGATCCTGAGCTGGGGGGACAGCTGGGCATGCATATACCTACTGCCCCTAGCCCCAGCAGGTCAGTCTGTGGGGGCGGGAAGGGGCGGGGGCCAGATTGAGGCCCCCCCATGGTGAGCAACTAACCACGTGGCCCAGCCAGGAGCAGGGGAAGTTAAGTGGGGCCCCAGCCTGGCTGCCTATGCTCTCCCCCACCTGTGCTTTGGACATGGTCATTGTTGCTATCTAGCCCGCCCCCCCGGGGTGCCTATTTTAATAAATGTACCCCAGCAGCCCCATTTTTAATATGTACCTGGGGGGTGAGGGTTGGTGGCAAGCAGCTGTACATGGGGTGGCGAGTGGTGGCAGCACGGTGTCTGTGAGACCCTCCTTTCTCCCTGGCCCTGCTCCTATGAGGCAGCAGTGCGGGGTGGTGGCGCTCCATCCCCACCCACCCCCGCATTCCCCCTGGGACCTTTCAGAGTACCCCCAGGGGTATGCATACCCCCAGTTGACAACCCCTGCTCTAGGTAGTTGGTGTTTTTAAGTATGATGAGGTTCTGAGAGCCCAGACTCTATGAAACAACCAGCAAGCAGTCAGTCCAACCTAATGCTTTATTTTTTCTGGTTGGCATGGGGATACAAGTGTTATGTTTCACAGTCTTCAGGGATTGTTGTAGTAATTATAAGAGATTGTTCAATAACATCTGTGGTAGAGAAGTCCTCATTTGAGCAGAGTCTCTGTACAGGAATCTCTTCAGCCAGGGAGCTGTGTGAGAGCGATTCCACAATGACTTCTGCAGATCCCACCTCCAGTTCTTGGGGTGCTTGCATTGCTACCACAACAGCTCTCTCATCTTCTATGATCAGGTTCCTCAGCTTTCTCTGGCGCGGATTATAGTTTTCTACCCGGTCATGAATCTCCATATGGCGCCTCAAATGGGCCTTTGTAAAAAAAGCAGTGAGAGTCTGGCATTAGCCACCTTCCCCTTGCAGTTTGTTGAGCTAGGAAAAGAAAACCTCTAGTTGCTTGAAGATTTCCTACTAGATCTGGCAGTAAGCCAGGACAGCCTGCTGCACTGCCATTATGAGGCACACAAGCAAGTGCAAGTGTTAAAAACAGCGGAGCTGCTTCTCAGCAGAGTACAAGCAGCCAGCACACTCATGCAATTACAATGCTACATGTAGCTGAGCTAACTTGAGTATCTTTACAGCACTACTTTGTGTGGGGCAGCCATGTGTGAAGACCTGTCAGGTGATTTGCAGGGATCCAGGTTTTCTGTTTGCCATGGAAAAACACAGATTTTCTCCTTAAAGGAGAAAAGCCACAAGTTTCCCCTTGCAAGCTGGCAGAATTCTGGTCTGCAAGGGGCTGCTTGGGACTGCGGGGAGCAGGGGGCACCACATGGATGTGAGTGCACACATGCACATAGCAGCCAGGCAGTACAGTGGAGACCAGCTCCTGCAGCTCCCTCCAAGTGATTCTATGGGGGCTGGAAGAAGATGAAGGCCCAGGTGAGATGTTGGGGGGGAAAGACGTATGCCCCCACAGATTTCTGCACTTTGGCCAGACCAGCTCCAGGCAGAAGCTGCCTCTGCAGCCCAGCAGGTGGAATCCAGCATGAAAGGGAGCACCGTGCCACCATGGCAGTCAAGATGAGGTGCCTTGTACGCACCCACCCAGCAGGGGGCACAACTCCACGCTGCCACCATCACCATACAGTCCTGAGGGCACTCCTCCCGCACCGGGTCCCACCTGCTGAGCCATGGAGGCAGCTCCTGCCTGGAGTTGGTCTGGCTGGGCTGCAGCCCTGTCAGCCCCCTCCCTGCTCCCCCAACTGTTGTTTGTGTCCCCCACTGCCCCTCACCCTTCAAGTGTCACCTGTGCCCACATTTTCTCTTCCCCACACACCCACTCCATTCCCTACATACTGGGGGGGCTGGGGGCAGTGGGTCAGGAGTGAGGGGCACCAGTAAGGCTGGGGTGAGGGGTAGCAAGACGGGGCCGGGAGTGAGAAGCAACGGCATGGGCAGGGGCAGGGCACCAGCATATCAGGGCTGCTCAGCACCACAAAGCAGCGGAGCCAACAGCCACAGCTGGACCAGCATCCCAGTGAAAAAAAGGGGCAGGGGGAGCTGATTTTCTATATATAATTCTAAATATTTATATATTTTGGCATTTAATTTTTTTTTATTTCATAATGATTGAGGCACTGGAAGGCTTCCAAATTGCTTTAAAATTGCAAATATATCAATAAAACTTTGTGTTCAAGTGATATATATAGAGAGAGATAAAGATAGAGATATAGATCTATATATATCTATATCTATCTATCTATCTATCTATATATATATATACACACACACACACACACACACACACACACACACACACTCCAAAATCTGTGCTTTTCTACAATTAAAATCTAATGCCACTATATCTATATATCTTGGAAAATTTTTTAGCAGAGAAACCAGGATCCCTGGTGATTTCTCATCCTGCACAGCCACAGGACAAGGGCAGAAGACTGCTTTTTAGACTAGCTTTAACTTCAGAAACCTGCTCCCTGTTCCTGCTCTCACTTAGCTTATCTGTGCAGTTGTTTGATTACATTTGGGTCCTTTTGAGGTGTTTGTTCTCTGACCAGGCCACTCCTCCTGCTCCCCTATGGCCTGTTGAGACTGGTTTTTTGAATGTTCAGATTCTGGCTAGCTCCAGAGGAGGGCTTTGTTGATGGGGTCAAGGCCTGGGCTGCCTCAGGGCATACCTACTAATGGAATCAGAAAATCCCCCATACCTGTCGTGTGAACTTGTAGCCACATTCAGTGCATTCAAATTTCCTCACTCCTTTGTGTCTGCGAACATGGACACGCAACTGTTCAACAGCTGAGAAAAAGTCAGAAGCCAGATGTAATATACAGGGAAAGGCAGGCTGGTCTGAGCATTGCAGTCATGAGCCATGGACCCAAACCATGCTGTAAGCATTACCCTGGCAGGGAACAGCCTGCTAACACTGCTCTCCCATGATGTCAGGAAAAGAGATTTCTAGCAGAGAGCTGTGCTGAAGCCTCTGTTTGCTGTGCCAGTCCATCCTAGTTTATCAGTATCCGGCTGCCCTAATTCCCCACCAAGCAGTTGCACATTTGCCCCAAGTTAATACAAAAAGCCTCAGGGCAAGTGGGGTCTCCAGACTCTTACATGGCCCTCAGTCCTGCTGGCACATGATTACCTTTGAAGGTTTTTCCACAGATCTGGCAGAAGTGGGGTCTCCCCTCCTGGTGCCTGCTGGCGACGTGCCTCAGCAAGGGCCCCTTCTCCGTGAACCTCTGGTCACAGAACTCACAGCTGAATGGGCGCTCACCTGTGTGTGTGCGGTTGTGCTTATCCAGGCTCGCTAACAAGAAGGACAGAGAAAGATGGGGGTGGCTCAGCTCTGGGCTGACAGTCTACCACACCAGTCCCCATCTCTCACAGGTTGGCTACCAGGTTCTACCTTAGGTACCTGCTTCTTCCTTAGACTGGTTACAAGCAAATTTTGTACTGTGAGATCTTGCTTTTACAAGCAGCATTCCCAGCATGCTCTTTGGAGAGCTGGCCCTTCACAAGCAGCTACCACCCACCTTGGCTACTGCAAGCCACTTCTTCCTGCTCTCACTGGGTAAGTGCTTAGCTCCTGTTACAGGAGCGTAGGTTGTAGCCGTGTTGGTCTAAGGACATAGGCAGACAAGGTTCCTTGGGTGAATCTGATATCTTTTATTAGACCAACCCAAATAGTTAGAAAATAATAATATAATTATTTTCCAACTATTTGGGTTGGTCTAATAAAAGATATCAGATTCACCCAAGGAACCTTGTCTGCCTAGCTCCTGTTAGACTTTTCAGATTCTACTGCTGAGGCAGCATCAGTCTCAGCAGAGCCCAAACTGGGAAGTGCTAGAGCCAGGAAGAAACTCAGCGGGGTCTGAATCAAGTACCCTCCTCTAAAGGTCTCAGGTTAAGAAAGTGCTAGGGGCAGGGTCCAAGCAGTAGCAGGACAGGCATCACATGGCTCTGCTCCTGAGAGCAGACTGAAAAGCAGCATGGCTGGGCCACTCTGCGTACCTTGCGTGCGGAAGGTCTTCCCACAGAGGTGGCACTGGAAGGGTTTCTCCCCTGTGTGTGTGCGCAGGTGCATGTTGAGGTTGGCCTTCTGGGTGAAGGCGTGATGGCAGAACTCACAGACGTAGGGGCGCTCATTCCTGGAAGCAGCAAGAATGGGGTAGGGTCCTGCCTGCAGAGCTCCCTGGTCAGGGAATGTCCCTCCCGCATTCTCTGCCAGATGGGGCAGGGCCTTGGTGAGTGGTCAGCTTTCACAGCAGTTCCAAAGCTCCTCACTGGAACCTTATTTCAAACCTATGCCAACCAGAGGCACTGGTGGAGGTCCAGGAATGACTACTAACATCCTAGCACAATCTCCTCTAGGCACAAGGAAGTGACCACAGCTTCTTCACCCACCTATGTTGCAGCTAGTTGTGGGACCCCAAATATGGGATGGGAGATGAGGAGACCTGCTGGTGAGCACCAAGTCACAGCTAAGTGGCTTCCATTATAGCCAAGGCCATTAAGGCAATGAGGGCCAAACAAGCTTTAGCTTTCAGGGGAGAGGCAGAGTTGCCTAGGTTTTGCAGAGATGGCTGTTGGCCATTCTTGGTACTACTCTACATGTCAAAGCACACAAGTTAGAGGAAGCTGGCACTCACATCAGCCCCACCTAGTCTATCTCCTGGCTGCTTCAAAATGACCCCCTCTAGGACCCTCCTTTGGGAAGCTCCAGGCCCTGCAGGGAAGGAAAAGCTGACGCAGCCCCAGGTGAAGGGAGTACCTGTGTACAGGACTGCTGGGCGACTCCTTACCTGTGCTTTGCCTTGATGTGCATCTGCAGGCCATTGCGGCTCGAGGCCCTGTGCCCACACTCTTCACAGACAAACAGCTTCTCCCCACGGTGCTTGAATGCCTCATGCAAGCGCAGCTCTGTCCGTGACAGGAAGCACTTGGAGCAGGTGGAGCACTGCAAGGCCAGGGCAGAAGCTGGCATTAGTTAGCCCTGCCACAAGCTCCTCAAACCAAGAGCCAGTCCCAAGGCATCCACTGGTAGGAAGAGTCCTTTAGCATGGAGAAGCAGTCAGCCAAGTCACTGACAGCCCTGAGTGTGGTCTTGAACCACACCTGGTGCCAGTGCAAAGTGTGCCAGGAAAGGGAGCCCTCCTTGAGCAACCAGAGAGGGGCTGCAGCACAGCCTGAACCCACCCTTGGTAATGTGCCTGCTAAGATGCAGCCATCCAACACAGAAATCCCATTTTCAGAGCCTCTGCTCTGTGGCCTGTTTGTCAAGATAAAGGTGTCACTTTAGTGCATGTTATTCCCAGGGGTTGATTCCCAGCAAGACCTCAGAGCTTGTGGCACCCTTCTCTCTGCTGTACAGAGCCTTATTTTCCTGCTGCTCCCAGAATATTTATCACTCCTCTGTTATGCAGTCTAGCACTGACATGGCCCCATGCCAGGTTCTCTCTCAAGGTCCACCCTGCTCTCCCCCTTACCGCATGTGGTTTTGGAGCACCATGTAACTTGATCATATGACTCTGCAGATCCTTTTTCTGCATGAATTGCTGGACACAGGAGGAGCACTGAAACACAGGAAGAAAAAGTCAGCTTTTGTTCATTTCCACAGTTGCTATTACAGTAATTAAAGGAGCTTCTGGCCTCAGTAATGCAGAGCAGCCACAGGGACTCAGCCAAATAGGAAGAAGATAGAAGACAACTCTCCTCCAGGGGCCTCCGACACAGTAACATACTAGACTTCCAGCCCCAGGCATGTCCTAGACACTTGTATCCACCCTACAGCCTTCCTGCACGGTGTTGCATGCCCTCCCAGAGGGACCGTCTCCCTTGCAGGGAGAGGAGAGCAGTGAGGTATAGAGTCAATGGATTCATGATATACAGGGATTAGGGTATCCGCCCGAAGGCCCAGAATAAAAGGTAGCTGCTATACAGGGACATGCACCTAATGAAAGCAAACCATCCCAGAATAGAGGTATGTGATACACTGCACTGCCCTGCTCCCAACTCCTGGAGCCAGTCTGGATTCCAGGAGTTAGTGTCATGATGGGCTGGGTGGGGGCAGTTCCTCCACCCCAGAATAGAAAGGCACATCTGCACAGCGTGTCTCCCTTCCTTTCAGCAACAGCATCTATCAGCAACTCCCAGGAATGCTCAAGGGCACACTGTGCTGACCTTATATGGCATTTCCCCTGTGTGTGACACCATATGTAGCCGTAATTCCATTCGCCTCTTAAATATCTCTTGGCAGACCGAGCAAGTGAAAACCTGAAAGAGATAAGAGGGTAAGTAAATGAAACTGAGGTTAGGGCAGTTCTGACTATGGAGAGGCAGGAAAAGAAGGACATAGATCAAGCTCAAGGGCAGACCATAAAGCCCTGGTAGAGGAACTGAATGCACATCCAAAGGCAGACCTGACTGTTTGGGTGCCTGGTGATGACATTGATTAGCATGTGACATATAAACATTAGGCTTCTTCACAGTGCACAGGACAGCCTGGCACCAGCTAATCTGAAAACTCCAAGTTCAGCACAAGACTACATGGTGACTACCCACATCACACAATGCAAAATGAGCATTAGGCCCAGGCCTGCCTAATACACCTTTCAACACAGACCTAAGCTGCAGCACACCATGCAGGAGGGGCAAAAATTGCATTTGTTTCAATGGTAGTGGTTGTTCCTGCTTTTAGCTGAAGGAAATAGTGATGGTGGCCCTCAGTCAAGTTAAGTGTCCACCAAAATGGCAGAACTAATAGAACTTCACATAAGGAACGCAAGTCAGGCCTATGATTGGTTTCCTAGTGAGGGGACCTTGGTTTATCGGAGGGATTATTTTCTCCCTCTTTTGTTCTACAACAGGAACCTACACAGAGGAACAGGGCATTTATTACACCCATCAGCACATTAGGCAAATGCATGTAACATCCCCTTTTTATGAAATTTGAACAGGGTTTTTTTTTACCCTCTCCTGCCTTCAGCCTCTTACCATCTGACTAAGACACATTCTTAGCAGTCAGGATAAGATTTGCTCTGGGCAGGCAGCTCAGGTTATAACTCCAGGCAGGTGGCTGGAAGCATGATAAATGTGAGTTACTACTTTAACAATGCCATAATGGCAGCCTCCTGCGCCTCCCCTACAGAAGGTGGGCTGCTGGATCCTATAGGTACCTGCTCCGAGCGATTCATACAGTTTCTCGCTTCATGCTCCAGCAGATTCTCCTTCCTAAAATAGCATTTCCCACATTTGGCACATTCAAATGGCTTTTCTCCAGTGTGCTTCCTAAAAGGAATACAAAGAACAGCTGTTAGGCCCTATCTGACAGCAGGGGGGTATTACCCATGATAGGCTTGGAAGCCACTCCCAGAGCAAGCTTAAGTTATACTGGGAAAGTCTGCCTTCAATGGCTCATGGTTATGAAAAGTCTCATTATTTTTTAAAGATAACTGAACATGCCTGGAGGCTAGAGGGGGACTGTTACCTCTGGGCAATCATCACAACATACTTTAAAAAGTGGATTGTGAATTACTGTTTATCTGCACCAAGCTGGGGACCAGGGGATGATAACGCATTTTGAATTCATGCATCAAATATTTCCCCCAAACACATCAGCTGGGATCTGAAAGCTCCCCTCACAGGCAGCTAGCTGTTTTGCTGATCCTATGGTGTTTGGGAGACTCCTTTGTTTCAGAATGCTTTACCCTGACTCCTCCAGAATACAGCCATCTTCTGCTCCCTCACATATGCTGAACTGTTTAACCAAGGCCATGGCACTGAACTGTGTTTGCATTTCAAAGAACAGATGTCCCACCTCTGCTGCTAGAGGGCACTACATTGTATTTTGGCCTTAGTTGTCAGCTCTAAAATCCATCTGTCTCACTTGCCACTCAGAGCTAAGGGCTCTAGTCAGCTACTGCAAGTACTTTTTCCCTTACCTGGTTGTGATAACTAGAGTTCGGAAGGCTCTACGCAGGAATTTGCCCAATACCTTAACAGCTCTTGCCTGTATCTGCAGCCCACATGCTCACAGGCCATGGCTTTGGGATCATAGATCTAAGACCTGTGAGAGCAGGACAAGTCTGTGACATGTTATTTATTCAAACACTTAGAACCATGCCAGAATTAAGGAAAAATCAGCTCCTTTCAGGAAGCTGTTCCTCCAATCCACATTCTCCACAAAGCCAAACAGTGGGGTGCAGTGCTTCAGCAAGCACGTGTAAGGTCATAGGTGAGTGCACAGCTCTGTATGGAGGACCTGACTTCCCCTCCAGGCTTCCTAAAGACACAAAAACATAACTAAAACCAACACCATAACCAGAGGGAAAGGCCCAAGCCCACTGCCTCTGCTCTTCTGGAGCCCCAGCACCAGCATGGTGAGGTTTCCACTCTGGAACTACTTCCCATAGCCTAGGAAGACTCTAGCCTGTAGTGACTGCTCTTGGGGCTCAGTTGCTTCAGACATGCTTATACTGACAAACTTAAGTTATGAAGCAAGTTCTGTAATGGACTCAAGGCATCTAGTTCCACAGCATGAACACTCTGCACAGCACAGCCACGCCAGAAACCTGCTGGAATATAGGTCCCTGACTGGGTAAAAGGTACAGGAATAAAAGTCAGAATGTTTACCTGTTGTGCACTTTTAGATAATATTTGCTGAGGAACGTTTTATGACATGTGGGGCATTCAACTGGCACAGATGTACCTTTTCTGTTCCCAGGAGTCCCAGCCTCTGACTGTTCAGTGTTCCCTGCAGTCTCAGAACTGCTTGGCTTTTTTGCCAAATTTGATTTCTTTTTGGTCCTCAAGTTCTTTTTCTTGGGAATGTAATCTTCATCAGTTTCCTTATGAACTACTCCGTAATCTTCTGTTGTTACATCATCAGGATCTTGAACAACTTGTATTTCCCACTGTGACAGAACAGGGAGGCCATTACCTTAACTCACTAACACCTCATAGAGAACTGAAACAGTGTCTACAGTGGTACAGTAATATGCTATAAAAGCTGGAACTTATGGGAAGTGCAAATATCTGACATGAAGAAACTTAAAATATAAGAATCAATGGGCTCAACTGAACATCTGATACTTCCCAAGAGACAAAGCCTGTTTGTATAGAGGTATTTAGCTTGTTCTGATGTTTTAGGTCGATACCCACCCCAACTAAAAAGCACCACTTTCGCTGCACCTGTAGTTAGCAATCTGCTGAGTAGTTCGATTTAAAAACTCAACCTGCCTTCGCTGTTCCCACAGACTGAAATAATTCTATGATTTTGCCAGTCCCTGGAAGCTATCCTCATCTAAGCTTGCACAGATGCACACTATTATAGCCTGACCCACCCCATTTGTTTTGTTGGCCTCCTGCAGCAGGGATTCTCAAAGTGCCAATGTAAGCTTTACAAGGAGATATTTCTTCAAAGTTCCCAACTTGAAAATTATTTAATGATATTTTATTATTTTTAGAGGTGTCTGTCTCTTCTTTTGTGGATATAAAACCCGAGAATTACAGGCACTGAGGTTTTATTCCTGGAAATTAAAAAAGAATACCAATACAAAGAATACTTTGTGTGTCTGCAGAATCTTCATGTGTAGGATGCTAAAGTGGTTTACAAATGTAATTACTAACACCTCCATGCCTCTGGGACATGGGCTAGCATAATATCCACTTTACAGAAGAGGAAAAAGTACTGCCTCTTTGCCAGTGGCACATGACAGTTTAGTTTCCCAAAGACTGAAAACAATTAGTCTGAGTAAGGTCATATATGAACCTGGGTAAAATTTAGCAGCCTGTGACAGACAAGTAGTCAGACTGAACGGTCTCTTCTGCCCTTGAACCCTACGAGACCATGACTGGGACTGACAGATTAAAAGATCTCCCCAGAGGTCTTGCTACAATTCCGTAGCAGAGCCAGAAACAGAACCCCGACCTGAGCACAAGCCCTGTGCTTTGGCCAATCCCCTTCCTGTCTCTCGACACCTGCTGCATCTAGAGGATTAGCAAGCACTAGCGTCGTGCTTAGCTCTCAGGATCCACTCCCTCCCCACTTCAGCTTGAAGGCTTTATCTTTGCTGATCATAAGGAAATCCCAATAGGACATGCTCCACACGCCACCTTGTTACTGATGTCTCTGTCCTCGGTGCCTCCTCTTTTAGGCAGCCTTTTTAGTTCTTTACATTCTTGGGAGCTCTTTATTTCCCCTGAATTTGTTTTAACAGCCCTTTTAAGCCTTCCCTTAAGAAGAGAAGGGCTCTCACTTGGTCCCTGTGTTAGTTTGGCTCTCCGCATGCAGTGGCTAGGGCTGGCTTCACCAGCAATAGGGGTTTTAGCCGCTGCTTTGGTAGCTTCTTCTGCATCGGAGTCTGCGGCCTTCGAGTAGCCATTAACATCTTCCTCAGGAGCCGGCTCCTGTGGAGGCTGGCAGGCCTGGGCACTGCCCTCGCTGCGTTTTGGCCTGAAGCTCTGGCACAGCGCTATGGCCTCAGGGACACAGAGTTCCTTGGCGGCCGCCAACACCTTCTCCCGGTTCTCGGCCGTCAGCGCCAGATGCCCCGTGTAGAAGAAGTCCATCAGCAGGGCAAAGATCTCAGCGAAGCTCTCTGGCAGGATGATGCTGCTGGAGGGGCCGAAGCCGTAGAGGCTCTGGAAGAAGCAGCTGCAGCAGGCCAGGACGCTCCAGTGCGCCTTGAACACCAGGCCGCCCACGTCCAGGGTGGCGTCGCAGAACTGGCCCGTGGCGCGTTGCTTGTTCAGCTCCTGCAGGACGCGGACGCTGTGCTGCACGAAAGAGCCGTCCATGACCTGCGGGGAGAGCGGGCGCCGGTCACCGAGGACAGCGAGCCAGGGCCTGCC
>NW_005842154.1:1362418-1374380 GCF_000455745.1 Alligator sinensis | reverse complement strand
GGGCGGGCCCCGCAGTGCATGTTGGGGCGGGCCGACTTTGGGTGGGACGTGCGCGGGCCCCGGCGGCGCGGAGCCGTCCGGTGAGTCCGGCCCGAAGCGCGAGGCTCCTCGAGCTAGCGGCCGCAGCGCTCCGTGCCGGGTCGCGGTGCTCAGCCGGGGGTGGCCTTGTGGCCGCTCAGGGAGGTGCCGTCGAGCTTCGCTGAAGCCACCGGGGCGCCCAGGTGTCGCGTTGCCCAACTGTAAGGAGGTGCCCACATGTGCGAGCGGCCTGAGAGCCCGGCTCCTGGCGGGAGCGCCCGCCCACGAGCGCGTCGGGCAGGCCCGCGGGGCGCTGGTTAGGAAGGAGTGGAGCTGCGGTGAGCTCCATCAGCTGCACTAGCTGGGAAGGAAGAAAGCGTGGCCTGGCAAGGGGGACGCGTAGCTCGTGGGGCCTGGATGGAAAGAGATGGCTTTGGGTCCTTGCTCTGGAGCAGAGGTCCGGCTGGGTCCAGGGGCTGCTTGGGAGACTGCTATGGCAGGGGCTCCCTGGGGGAAGGTGCTTCTGACCTGCCTGTGACTAGAGACGTAGATGGCTGTGCAGGGTGCCTGGCCTGGCAAAGGAAAATCTCCTTGTTTCTTTCCTTTGCCCTGTGCTGAGGACACAGTGATTTGTCCCAGCCAGCAGCGAGTGTCATTTGGAAAGGCCACCTGAGAGCAGCTACAAACTAGCGTGTACTGGGAGAATCGCTGCCTAAGATGTTGGGACAAGCTCTCTAGCATGTCCCGTGTGGGTAAGGCCTGCTGGGGGGTGACTTGGCAAATTACTGTTTGTAAGGCACTTGGGGATCCTTGGTGGAGAGTTACCTAGTAGTGCACTGCCTCCTTGGTCTGTGAGTGGCTGGTATCTCACACAGTTCATGATCCAAAACAAGATTGCTGCTGCCTTCCCTTCCCTTCAGTCAACCTGCAGGAGGGCTGCAGGTTGACTAAAAATCCTGCCACAGAGAAGCTCCTGCATGACAGATTAACAATTTGGCTTGGACAAAGAAGTTCACTTCCTAGCTGCAAGCGCCCAGATTCTCTCCTGTTCTGAGGGTGAGCAGAGACAGATTATGTGCTTATTGTGGGCACCTGCTGTACCTAGCCCAGCTTGCTGCATATGTGGAGTCAAGGCAGGCAAGGTTCTTTGAGTAGATGGGATATCTTTTACTAGACCAACTGAGTAGTTGGGGGGGGAAAAAAATTCTTAGCAAGCTTTCAGGCGCAGTCATCCATCTTCAGGCATGCAGACTCTGCAGTTCCGAGACTCCAAGAAATGAGAGAAGCTAAAAGTGCGGCAGGATGTCAGTGAGACTGTAAATAGGTAGAAATTAGAAAGACAAAAGGTGAAAGAGAAGAGAGTAGGGGAGGGGAAAAAAGGCTAACGGGAGTCATTACAGTGATGGAATACAACGTAGAAAATAGGCTGTTAGTAAAAAAGAGAACAGTTGGAGATCAGGAAAACAGAAATGAGAGAAGCTACAAATGTGACAGGATGTAGTGTAAAATAGTGGAGACAAGATAGATATGGCCTTTAAAGCACTGGGGAAATGTCTAACTGGGTTTACCTGGCTCTTCTGAGGGGCAAGAAACGGGGGGCAAGAGCAGAAACAAGAGGCCAGGCTCCCAGTGTGTGGTCATCATGCAGATATGCATGTCTGTCATCTGTTTCTGGACTTTACCATGGCATTTCTGCAAATAGTACACAGCATTTACCCTGGGAAAGAATAATGAGATGGTCTCCTGCTGGCATCAAGAATTGTTCCTCCCTATGAGCTGGCCCTTGAGAGCATCTCTGCTATTTCAGCATGTTGTAGCCTGGTACTTGACAGCATGGCGATGTCTTTTCAACGGTGAGTGATACATAATGGACTTATACTGCTTAGAATAACAGGTCCCAAACCTGGGGATTCCAGTAGCCTGAGAACAAATGGAGAGGATGAATCTTGTAAATATTCTACTGTGAGCAGGCAGGTACTCCAGTAAGCAGGGTTCAATAAATGGGTCTTTGCTGCCTGTTAGTAAACAGGCTCTGGCTAATCCCAGAAGGATCTTAATCATGAATGCTTCCAAGTTCCAAGGAAACTGCCTTTTATATTTAATCAGATCCTAATTGTCCAAATTCTATCTCGATCTAAGGTCAGCTAATGAGTGCAGTTGTTTCTTCTCTTGCAGAACACTCTGTTAGGGGCATGATTAGCAGAACCAGACACTTTACCCAGGTGGAGTCTAGAAAAGCTGCCTTGCTGGGATGGATGAATACAGAGATGTACATGGCAGGTGCTGCCCTGCCCTCTGTTTCTGGT
This sequence comes from Alligator sinensis, assembly GCF_000455745.1. NCBI lineage: Eukaryota > Metazoa > Chordata > Crocodylia > Alligatoridae > Alligator > Alligator sinensis. Next base: position 1,372,056 of record NW_005842154.1, on the reverse strand, counting down.
AGTGTTGTTGAGTAGAGAGCATTTGCTTTGGTCTAGGAAAATGAGGCACCAGTTACTGACTTTGACCTTGGAGCCCCTGCATCTCCTCCATTTCCTTGTCTTGAAAATGAGGACTGTGATGATGTGCTTGCCCAGGGATGTGCTTTGAGGCTGTGTGGGTGATGTGCGTGACTCCTGGTAGCACAGCAAGCCAGGCTTCCCTCACTGAGCTGCATGAGGACTATAGAACCCAGCCAAGAACTTCGTGGGTTAAGGAGCCCTCTGGCTTTTTCCTGCTCCTTTGCTTTTGTCCCAAGTGACAGCAGGAAAACCTCCATAGTGAATCCAACTCTTTCCTTCTAGAACCCCAAAGCCCTTGGCAGGATCAAGCATCCAGCAGCAGGTGCCAGTGGGGAAGGACAGCAGACTTATGGCAGCAGTGTGGGTGCTTGTTGCCCTCTGTTTCCCATGCCATCAACCCATTTCGTGCATTTTGGTGGTAGATGAAGAGCTGGGCCTGGCTGGAGGATAGGTTTGTCTGGCACCCCTGTGGAGCCTGCTCACTGCACTTGGGGAGAGGCAACAGCTTGAGCCTGGGACCTGCCACAAAACAGGCAGTGGAAAAGCTCCTGCAAGGAGGGAGGGGGCCATGCAGAGCTGATGACTAAGAACTTCCTCTCCTAGTGTTCCTCTGCCTAGACTGCAAATGTGCTGGTGTAGGGACTGCCCTCTAAGTGGCTGTGCAGCCGGCAACTGACAGGGCTCTGCTCTTGGCTTTGGCCTCCAGGCACTGCTGGTCTAGATGTAATAAAGTAGCTGTCCTTAGGGGTGAGGGTAGCACACTGTCTAATACTTACACATGTACATGGGGAGCTTGACATCACCTGGCCAGGAAATTTCAGGGATCATTTTTCTGACATGGAAATGCAGCTAGTTCTGGTGTGGCATTTGGCAGCTGTGGAGCAGACATGAGCACAAAACCAGAGTTGGGAGGGACAATCCCAGGAACAGCTGGAGCTGGCCCTGCAGTGCTTATGCAGGGAAAGGAGCCTGCTACACAGGGGCATGGTCTCAGGTCAAGGCAGGTAAAACTAAGGGAAGTCTTAAAAGCACCAGTCAGCAGCATGTGGGACAGATTGGTGACAGAGGACGCAGGCTATCTTAGGGAGTACAGCAAGTGGGCTGATGACCCAAGGTACTGATGCAGTTGCTGACTGGTGTTTCTGTTGCCACATGAGGTGAAGAATTCCAGTAGGGAGAAACTGAGCTGGGGATGGATCAGTAAGAGCTCCAGAGACTGCTGCACAAGGACCTCTGGGACAGCAGCCTCTTTCAGACTGGAGAAGAGAGGCCTCCTGGGTGGATCAGCAGGATCCTGACCCCATGCCCTCATGGGCTGGGTGAGTGTCCATTGTTGGTCACATGTCCAGCTCTTCCAATGGGGGAAGTCCAGTATCGGTTCCCCATTGTCCATCCCCAGAACAGGCAACAGAGAGGTGTGCAGCACTGGGGTGGGACTTAGCCAGGGCAGCTGGCTTAAGCCAGGTATATGCCTCTGCATCCCAGCATGACAGGACTCATGTCTCATGGTGCTCAGTTCCTCTTCTGATGACAGACCTTGTTTTTGTCTGAGGTTCTGCGGCAGCATAGTGCCCATGCCCCAGCAATGCAAGGAGGTCATGTCACTGAGGCAGGGGAAAGGTTGGAGATCTCTGACCTGTTCAGAGAGTCCTTCCCCCAGGAGTGGCTGTGTTTAGAGTTGACACTGCTGCTTGAGTGTCCCTGAATACTGTGCAGCAAACAAACTGCTGAGAATGCAGGCTTCCAGTTAAGATAGTGCTGCCTAGACCTGTGCCACAGGACAGGAAAGAGGCTCTGCCCCTTTTCACCTAGGGCCAAGCTCCTTGTACCTCTGCACATGGAAGTTCCAGCCCCAGAGGCTATCACTGGAGTTCTGGCCTGGAAAGGGACTCCTGTATATGTGGCAGCCAGCACTTTGTCTCTGACTGCCTTCAGAGGACCCCTGAGGGAGAGAAACCCAGTTCTTCTTAGCCTGCCATACAAATCAAACAAGCCTTGAGAACCTTAGCTTGGAGTCTGGGAAAGACTTTTCTGCCTCCCTAGACAAAGTGTTGGGTGAGGGTAGGGGAATTTGAGTGACTGGGGTTGGCTCTTTGGGTGCTGTGTGTAGGTGTTGTCTTCCACTGTGTACCTGCAGCTTAAAAATAAAAGTTTAATTTCTGGATGTGTAACAAAGGACTGACCAGCCTGTCAGGGAGTAGGAGTGAAACAGCTTTACTTGCTCAGTGTCCTGCAGGAATGAATGGGCTGTGGTGTGCCTCTGGGCCTGATGCTGAGCAACAGCATCCCTGAATTCCTGTCACTATTGTGGGGCCTTAGGGACTTATCCTAGGTTAGCCAGTTACTGCACCCTTTCTCTGCCCACCTGGAACTGACAAGGCCTGTGGCTCCAGCATCCTGGCAAGCTGGACCAACCAGCCAACCTCGTAAAGAGCCTCTCAGCTGCTCTGGGTTAAGAGCTCCTGCTGACCTAAAACAGTCCATCTGCTTTCCAAACCTCACCCTGCTCACTTCCACGGGACACTGGCCTCCTGTTCCAGCCTGAAGGGAGCTCCCACTACAGCCATTCCTTCCACTGAGCAGAGACAAAAAAGAAGAGAAGCTCTGTCTCCTGGGGCATAGGTATTTAATAGCCAGGTCACAGTATCAGGACTTGTACCCTCCAGCTATGCTTTTTCCATTGCTCTATTTGCAATGGAGCATTATCCCCAGTCACTCCTCTCCTACACAGAAAGACTATAGAGTGGAGTCACATCATACGTGCATTTAACTTAACGAAATCAACTATAAGCGCTTGGCAAAAAAAGAAAAGTAACAATTTAAATAGTGCGGGCGATTCCGCCTGCCATTCCACTCAATGAGTTCCCACCTCTCATAGCGTGAGCGTCTTGCTGTGCTGAGTAATTTTGACTATACGTGATTTTCGCCTTATGCTGACTCTAGACCCTAACCCCCGTGTAAAATGCGACTCCACTGTACCTGCTGTTGTCTCCACTGCTTGTGGCCTGCAAGACCAGAGCCAGGCAACTTGTGGGTAGTGGTGCCACCCTGTGGCCGTGAGAAACCTATGCAAGGGAGAAGGGTACTCCATGAAATGCTGGAAAGGACAGGCCTGATAAGAGCTAAACTGCAAACAGCACTGGTTGATATGTGACCTTGTGGCCCAGCAAGCACAGGGTGAGAGATGATGCAGTCATGAAGCTGGTACAAGAATCTGAGGGCAGGCTTGGGAGCATCTTGTATGTTGGGGAGAAGCAAAGACCAACATGGGGAAGAGCATTTTCCCTCGGCTGGGCTAGCCCAGGTGCTCTGCACCCATGCTCCTTCCCACCAGACTGCAGATACTTGTACCTTGGAGCCTTGCCAAGGTCCTGTACATGGCTTTAGGAAGGGTCCAGCCTTCTGATTTGCAGGGACTGAGCCTGATGGACAGGTGAAGGACTATGATAGGCAACATGTGCCCTACCCAAGAAGGTGCCATGGGGCTTTGCCAGCATGAGTAACAAAGCTGGGAGTACCTTGATCAGCCCTGGCCTTGCTGTTCTCAGAGTAGCTACTTCTTGGAACACAGAGCATTCCCTGCAGTGACCATCACCTGCCTTCCTCCAGCCCCTCTCACCTCCCAGGCTGGCAGGTCAGTTACTGTGGTCAGGGTAGAAAGCAGTTGCAGAGCTGAGTCCAGCTTGCTGTACTAGCTTCTGAGTCATGCCCTCCCCATCACACCAAGAAGGTGAGAGATCTGGAGGCCTCAGAGGCCAAAAGCAGGGCTGCTGTGGGAGGTACAACCCCAGCATCTCCATCCCCTCTTCTCCAGCTCAGGCTGAGCGCCTCCTGGTGGTGTAGCTCTGGATAGACATCTGGAAGTACTCAGTGGTGTTGAGATCAGCTCGGAAGAGGATGATGTAGCCTTTGGGGAGGAAGTAGCCTCCAAAGACCCCAGCAAGGGTGCACAGCAGGGAGAGCAAGTTTATGGCCACCAGGTACTTGCCCTGGTAGATGCTGTAGGTGGTGAAGTAGGAAATGGAGCAGGTGAAATAGATGAGCAGGCTGAAGGTGATGCACTTGGCTTCACTATAGTTCTTAGGCAGGTCTGTCCCCATGTAGCTGAAGACAAAGCAAAAGAGGCTGAGCAGCACATTGTAGAACATTGCCAACATGAGAAGCACAGAGTTCTCTTGGGAGCACTCAAAAAGGATGAGTTCTGCAACCCTCTCATAGTCCTTGTGAGGTACTGAGGGGTTGATCACGAGCAAAGTCAGGCTCAACATTGCTTGGACAGCTGTGCTGGCTCCAATGAACAGGTTGGGCCCATGGTGTTTCACCCAAGTCTCATAGAGGGCAGGCCACTTGGCAGCCAGCTTGAAGATGCAGACTATCTGGAAAGAACGGACAGCCATGCAAGAAAGGCAAATGGAGAAGCTGATGGAGAAGACTGGCAGGCGCAGCTGGCACATTAGCCAGGTGGGTTTGCCAAAGTGGCAGTAGAGGCTGCTGCTGGCACAGGCCAGAGCACCAAGCATGAGGAAGCACATCTTGCCACCAGCAGATTTGACCACAGGCGTGGTAATGTTCAGTGCAAAGATGATGGCTGTGCTCATCAGAAGCAGCATCAAGAGGGTGATGGCAGTCAGCAGTGCCCAGGAAACAGGCTCAGCCCAGGACAGGAACTCGATATACCGTTCAAAGCAGGTTTCACTGTGCACTGGGGCCCACTGACTTTTCTTACAGGACTGGCATGTGTAGAGGTCTGTAGAGAAAGGAAATCCACAGAACTGATGAATTTCAGAAACCCAGCAAGCCAGTTACAGCCTGCCTTACTAGAACACCTCGCATAAAAGGATCCGGTGAGATGCAGCTGCTTCTGGGGAGTAATGCAGCAGCTGTCCTGCAACACATAGAAGGTGCTTGGGGTCCTTGGGTGACACGAGAACACCTTGGGGTCCTCAGTGCCATGGGTTCTGTGTGCACAACCTCTAGGAGACAGTTCAGGGAACCAGTCAAAAAGGTGATGGAGCCTAAAGCCTTGGGGCAGTAGCAGCAGCTCAAGTGACCTGGCTAGTCTTGTGCAAAGGCAGCTGAGGCAAGTGAAAGGAAGTGTTCTGGTCTTTGCAGCCATCTCTGCAAGAGCCTACCTCAGACCGGCACAGCTCCTGGGGACCCAGTTGGGAAAAGGGGCTTATAGGCCTTGTGGCTTTCAGCTGGAGTCCTGGCTCTGGCACTGCAATGAGTTGCTCCTGGGATAGGGAAGGCACGTCAAGGTTTCACCAGTGCAAGAGCCCCAGAGTGGGGAATACATCTGCAGCAGCTGCTCTCTAGGTGCAGGGCAATTAGCACCAGCTGGCTGGGCAGGTGCTGGATAATTTTCACTGCTGCCTCCCCATTGCCTGGGCCTTTAATCCTTGGGGAAAGAGCATGCCTGCTTGCTTTTGCTGAGTGCAGAACAAAGGGGCCAAAGATGTTTCTTGCTTTGGGTTTGTTTGTGCAGCTGGCTCACTAGGCAGACTGTCCTGCAGCCAACATAAGGCCCCCCAGGACAGAAGTATTTCCATACCACTCCTGCTGTCCCAGAGCAAACACCAACTGAACTGCATCAGCACTTTGCTGCCATCTGGGGCTGCTCCATCCTCCCTGGAGACAAAGACAACTCTGGGCAGGTTCTTCCTCCCAAAGGATGTGGAGCAGGCAGCAGCTTCTGAATAAGCCTTCCCTTCCCCAACCTCACCATGAGCAGGAAGGAGAAGAGCATCTCATCAGCTTAATCTCACCTGTTAATTTGGCTGCATCAAACCACAGATTTATAGCCCCCCAAGAATGTGCTGGAGCAAAGCTGGGTTTTGCATACCACAGCAGCCCTTCGGAAAGACTACACAAGTGGGGAAGCCAGAGAACAACCTGTACTTGGCACATTTGCATCTTAAAGCCTGGTTACTGGGACAGCAAGAGGAGGAAGGGGAAATGAGGAGGAGGAAGAGGACTCAGTGGACAGAGGAGGGCAAAAGCAAAGGTAAGGACTTTAAAGAACCCAGGAGCTAGAGTAAGCATGGAAGAGGAGCAGATGAGTAGGGAGCCAGGCACACACCATGCTAGATTGGAGGGGTGGGGATAGCTGGGGCAGAGTAGGACAAGCTGCTTGGGGCTGTACTGACCACTACTGTTGAGGAAAGTTCCTGCTGGGCAGGCGTCACAGTCGAAGCAGCAGCGGTGAAGCCCCACTTGTGTCCTCTTCTCTCCTCTTTCACAAGACTTGGAACATATGGAGGCAGGAACCTAGATGGGAGCCCAGCAAAGGTCAGGCCTACAAGGAACTGATGCCTGCCAGCAGCCTGAACAGGCCTGCCTACTGTGGGCAGGAACCAGTTGCTAGCCTGGGGAATACAGCTCTGACTGGAAGGTGTGACACTAGTGAACCATAATAGCAGAAGTGGGGCCAAGCCTCCCTTCCCCCAACCTCCCAGGGACCTATTCTCCAAGGCCATCTTCCAAGAACTAATTCTGAATGACAAGAAATACTCTTTGGTGCCAGTACCAGTACTCTGTCCCACTCCCCGTGCTCTGGGCACCTGATTATCTTCAGTGTGCCATACAATTCTGTCCCAATCGATGCTCAGCCTGTCGGGGTTGCGACTGAAAGATCCAATGGTATCAAAAGACCAGGCTGGGCCAGTCCACTTCCACATGATAAGGTCATAGCCAGTCATGGGATCCCCGTTGACATCAAAGTATATCCAGTTCTTATGCAGGCTGAAATTCACCTGCTTGATTTTTTGCAGGAGCTGTATACAAAGAGCAGAAAGAAAAGTCCCTTGTTATGGCAGAAGATGCCTCCAGGTCAGGGCAAGTCTGGCAGCTAAGAACCATTGATTTTTTTGAATGAGCTTTAAGTAGTGTTGATGGCTGAGGATTTGGCTAATGTCTCCCACATTAGTACCGTGGTTACTGGAGCCCCCTTCATCTCTTTTGCATCTTTCCAGGGAAGAGTAGGGCCCTTTGGCAAGTACTGCTGGAATTGTTCTGTGGCTAAAACTAGATCAGCACACAAATCTTATTGTCACCTGCCTGGCTTGCAGATCTGAGAACCACATGAGTTCATCTCCTCTCCTCTGATGCTTCCACAGCCCTGTGCTTCCTCTTTGTTCCAGCCCCTTGTTTGTCTGCACAGCAGTCACGCCTGTTGGGAGCTAGGCCTTACACAGAGGCTTGCCAGAGTTAAGCTTCACACCCCAGTGTGGGCAGGGGGAAGAGGGCCAGTTTAGTTTTGCACTCACCTGCCAGGGGTAGACTTCGTCCTTGCGGCATGCTCCTGAGTTGCAGCCCAGTAGGCTGTGCAGGCCATGAGCCACAGCATACACTGCTGAGTACACATTATAGGAGGACTTCATCGCCCGAGCATCAGGCGTAGGAGGGAGCAAGTGGCACTGTGTGCATAGCTGATTGCAGCTTGAGCTAGTATCACTGATGTTAAGGTGATTATTGCTCCCAGTATCCCACCACTTCGCCTCCAAATCAGAGGCCTTGACTGACATTCCAATCACTGTACCAACCTGGTAGATGCCAGGGACATCCGAGACCAGTGGGGCTAGCAACCAGTTCTCAGTACCCACCCAGACTTTTCCTGTCACATTCTCCTGAACTACTACTTCAAAGAAGACCCTGGCGCTGCGTCTGTCAGAGAAGACGATTGTGACGTTGACTTTGGTGCCTACAATATCTCTAACCATATTCTTCAGCTCTGTGCTGCTGGCATTCTTGTTTGCAGGGATGAGTCCTCGGTAGGCAACACAGATGTCACGCTTAGTCATTGCCTTGTACAAGGTCTGTATCCCCTTCCTACCATAGTCAGTGTCACTGCCAACCATGGCAACCCAGTTCCACCTGAAATCCTGCATTAGAAGCACCATGGCCTCCACCTGGACCCTGTCGCTGGGGATGGTACGCAGGAATGAGGGGTAGATATGCTTCAAGCTCAGCATCTCCGTGGAGGCTTCATAACTAATCTGTTGAAGGGAAACAGGAAAGAGTTATGCCTTCACTGAACTGCAACAGTCGGGACAATAAAAGGGACTGGCACCAAGTGGTGGCACCAAGCAGGGCAAAGGGGGTTGCTGCTGAGCAGTGTCTTGAGGAGGAGTCCACTTGAGCAGCATTAGCCCTGGTGGGGTAAGAACAGGTATTTGGGCCGTGGAAGGGCTGGCTGTGCCAGTCAGCACTGTCACCAGATACTTTCAGGAAGCAACCCTGCCAGCAGAATTTGCACAAGCCTGCAGTGCTAGGACTGGGAGTGCAACTGAGCCTTAGTCCCAGCTGTTGCAAAAGGATGTAGGGTTTGCCTTGTCTGCTCAGAGCTCTGATTGTCCAACTGCTTCCTGTCAACTACAGCCACTCCCTGCAGTCATCATTATTAATCAAATAATCACCCCAGGGCTACTGTCCCTCTTTACAATACATCTGGCACTACTCCAGAGGAGCTGTAGTTACCTGTGGCATGAGGAAAATGCTCAGTATAGTTGCAGATGTGAGGGCAAAACCGCTGCTGTGTGGCCCAATCACAGCCAGAGCCCTGGGCTGGTAGTGTGAAAAGTTGCTGATCATCTCCACACGGCGCCGCATGCTCGGTGCGAGGACACCCAGTGTTGCATACATGTTGGCAGACTCTGAGCATACGTCATAGATCTCATAGCCCAAAGTGATGTTGGGGAGGAGGCTGCTGGAATTGTTTATTTCTTCAATGGTGAATCGCATGGTTTGGAAAAGTTGGTGGTCGTGGCTGCTCAAAGTGTCAACTCTGCAGAAACATAGACAGCACTGAAGGGGGCACCCGAGAGAGGATTACTTCATGGATCAGCCTGGTGGAAGTCAAATCACTAGAGTGCTTGGGCAGTGCCTGGCACAGTACTGTGGTCAAACTGATGCACTGAGTCCTGGGAGGCAGGGGGACTGGAGTCTGAACGCTTCAGTGCAGGCACATAGGCAGAACATCTCTCTGTTTCTACACCTGTATGCTGGCTGCCTGGTTCCTTGTTTGTAAAGCGCATTGATAAAGTGATGTAGTAAAAATTAGGAGTCATTATAACACAAGGGAAGAAAGTCGGACTAGCAGAACAAACAGCCTAGGCTCCTTTTGTACACCGCTCCACAGTGCAAATCAGCTCTTGCCTGTTAATCAGATCCTCACTACCACCTTGGCATCGTCCTGTGGACAATGTCCCGTGGAGCACATTTGCTGCCCTGCTCTGACTGTACAGGGGAAAAGCAACCACCATATCCCTGCGAGTCCCTCAGCAGAGCATCTGGGAGCTGTCACTTGTGGGGCTTCGTGAGACGGCCCTCCACCTACCGCAGCACGAGCCTGGGACGGCCCCTCTCACGGAGGGACAGAGGGACTCTCCTGGCGGGCAGCGGGAGCGCGGGGCAGCGAGCAGATGGGACGGGGCAGTATGAACAGGGCCAAGGGAAAGCCAAGGAGCAAGTCCGTGCCGGGACCTTAGTGAGCAAGTGTCACGGCTGAAAGGCGGCGGCGACCCGCGCCGCTAGAGACGCCGGCTCCGCACTGCTGGCGGCTTCCCAGAGCCCCGCAACCC
>NW_005842154.1:1349725-1361415 GCF_000455745.1 Alligator sinensis | reverse complement strand
CTGCCCGCCCCCGGGCCCGCAAGGAGGCGCGCGCCGCGCTGCGGGACCACGGCGTGCCCCGCGGTGAGCTCTGCGCTGGCCGGGCCGGCCGCGGGGGTCTCATCTCTGCCGCCACCCTCGGCTGCGCGGGGCCCAGTGCCTCCGCTTTGGTGTTGGGCTCCCATGGGGGCGCTGCAGGGCAGGGTCTGAGAGGCCTCATCCCTTTGCAGATGCAAGGCGTAAGCTCATGGAGCGTTTTGACCCTGTGTGTTCGGTGGTGCTGTTGGAGCGTCTGGACACCCCAGTGACAAGATTCATCCTTAGCTACCCAGATTTCTCCCACCTCTTCAGGGCAAAGGTAAGTGCATATCTGTTGTCTTGGCAGAGTTCAGTCTCCTTAGCTTCTGGGCATCTCTTGGGAAATGTCTGCTTGTGGCTTTCACTCATTTTTTGACTACCAAAAAAATAAGAGAGTGGTTCTTGTGACCGTGACCGGTCAGAATGTTTTTGACACTATGGATTCCTATTTGAAATCTTGGGGTATATCTTGCAAATCACATGCAAGTGCTTGGACACCTAACAGTGTAAATACTGAATAGCACGCTGTGGTGTGATCTCACGGTGGTCTGGTTGTACTCTCTGATTACCTGATGAAACTTACCCAGGATAATTGTTTTAAGAGGATATATATTTGTCACGGCTTTGCAAAGAAGAGCAGTTATAGAACTGTAAAAATTTTACAACTGTGAAAGTATGTTAGAAATACGTCTTAAATTAACTTCCAGGGAAGTGTGGATTATGCGGCTGAGATTCCTCACTGATTTATGGTCAGTAATGTGACAGCATGGTGCCACAGTCTGGGCAAATACAGCAGTAGATGAATTATTTTGCATGTTCTATTACATAAGCTTCTGCTTAAAACATTGTTTACAGATGTACTTGTTGACTTCCAGAAACAAAGAGTACCTTGCTTCATACCAGAGGATGCAGCTCTAGCTTCTGTTGGCATTTTAAAATGTGATCCTGAGAGTGGCCTGCTTGTGTCAGAGAGTACCATCCTGGCGATTGAAGAGTTAGTCCAAGCATGTCGTGGTGAGTACATTAAATCGATAGATGTTCAGTTTTTCAGTTGTTCAAAGAAAGCAAAACCTTGACTGTTTCATAAATTGAAGCCAGTGAAACTCGGGCCCTGGAAACAGTAGACCTTAAGTCCTGTTCCTTTAAAGCGTTTTTTATCTTGCATTAGCTGAATTGAGTGTCAGTTGTCTCATTTTGATGTAATCAGTGAGACAGGATGATATTTTCTTCTAAAGTGTCCTGCCGATTTGCTACCAGAACTGAGGCAAAATTTAAAAGGGTTGATTTTTATGTTGGTTTTATCCCTTTGTTAAACACAAGGTAGCGAGTCTATTAATCTAAGAACTGTAGTTCTCTTTGTACGTGTAAGGCAACATACATACCAACAGCCATTGCTACCAATGGAGGCTGAACTGAATACCTGTATTGGCAAAGCATCAGGTATCATGAGCATGCTGAGCAAACGTGTGTGGAACAACAACAAACTGACTGTGAGGACCAAGGTCAGAGGATATTATGCTTCCATCATCAGCACCCATTTGTATGGCAGCAAACCCTGGACTACATTCTCTACTCAAGAAAGGGGCCTCAATAGCTTTCACTTATGTTGTCTTTGCTGCATTCTAGGAATTTCCTGGTGGGACTAAGTTACCTACACTGAGGTCTTGGAACATGGCAACCTTCTAAGGATCCGTTCTCTTCTCAATCAGCATTCAGGACTGTTAGATATGAATGTATCAAGTGAAAATGCTGAAGGGACAGTCATTCAAAAATAGGGCTCTACAGCCACACACGCAGATATTCAATAAATTGATGCCTCAGTCGGTGCAAATCTGTTGCCTTATGAAACATATATATGTATATGTATGTTTGAATTTATTTATCCTGATGAAGCAAGACATTTCCACTTCACAAAACTGCTATCCATGAAAATATTTGATTTTAGTATCCAAGTGAAAAAAGTTAAAATACAGTTAATTTTCTAACAGGACACATCAGACTAATTCATAATCATTGTCCATTTCATTATATGTTTTTTTTTCCAGAGGAAAATGATGGTATCCCTGTCATTCTGGTGTGTGGTCCAAAATGTGTTGGAAAGTCAACATTTAACAGATACCTTATTAACCTGTTGCTGAATCAGTGAGTAAGGTGTTTTTGTTTGTTTGCTTTTTAACTTAAGATTTTAAATTAAGCATCATATTATGGTTTTGACAAAAGAAAAATGCCTGTTATGATTATTTGTAAATAATGTGGCTTGGGATTTTTAAACTATTTTAGCCTCACCTTACTTATTTGAAACCTATTTACTTAATCTCTTCCTGGTGCCTGACTAGTTTGAATGTTCCCTAGAGTATTCAAAACCTTTTCAGCCACCAGCCTTCAAGGCTGAATGAGAATCTATTTTACAGGTGGAATATTTTGAAGCTGAAGGTTTTAACTTACCCAGTGTTTCATGCTTCTTGATGAAACTAGTCTTTTGCCTTTTTATTGTATGTGTAAAATAAAACTGGTTTTTGTTTTGAGGTCCCTGTTGATCTGAACTTTGATTAGGACCAGTTTAGTAGTCACTTCTCCAGACTCGAGTGGTACAGGTCTAGTGCATACAAGTCCTGCTAATGGTGCCTCATGCTATCAACGTTAGATTCTCCCCCACATATTTTTTTTAAAAAAAGGCATTGATGCTTGGGCTTCTGTTGTAGCCTCCCCTGTGTTGAGTATTTGGAGTGTGATCTGGGACAGACAGAGTTTACACCACCTGGCTGCGTGTCCTTAATGAACATATCAGATCCTTTTCTGGGTATGTAACTTGCTTTGTTTTTAATATCATCAGAAGTATATTTTGCTTTCTTAACCTAACCTATGCATTATTTTTTATTCCTATGCCTTCAAAGAGCCTAGTCCCTCTACCAAAGGTTAAAAGGAAGAAAAACAATTGTTTTCATGCAGCAGGGGACTGAAGTCCAGCAAGGTGATATCTCTTAAAACAAAAAAAAAACCCCAAAACCCAAAGACAGAAATACAAAGCGTGTTATCCTCCCAGCTTCCTTCGTATATTTGAGAGAAAGAGGGAAGGAGGATCTCTTAGGTAGAAGGTGCTGAACTGTGACATTACAGAAATGAATTGTGGCGTAGATTTCTTGTGGCTCTTAAATCTCTGCATTGCTCTGCCTAGTTTTCCTATCTGTAAGAGTTAGTGTTTCTGCACTTCAGTGAAGTAATAGTGTTTGCAGGATGGGCAGATACAGTGATATAAGTCCTAGACGTCATCTATTGGAAGTGAAAAGAGTGCACAATTTCTTTTAGGCTTTGTGCTTTAAAGAAATCTGTGTGCACAGTGTTGTGGGGTTTTTGTTTCCATTTCTCAGCTTGGTTTCATAATGAGAACTTGATAATTTTGGAGGGTAAATAGGAGGAAAAATATTGTTTAAAAAATCGCAAGCGATGTCTGCCGGCAGGTGTGACCTTTCATGTCTTCAGAGCTCATTGGTACCTAGCTATCAAAATGTAAGATGTATATTCGTCTATTTTTTGAATAGGTATTTGACTTCGGCTGTTCTTTCATAAAGGAGGGAAGAAATTAACATGTTCACACAATGGCATTTTAACTTGCACCATTCTTCTGTTATTACAATTTAGCATGTTTCTTCTTTACTTTTCTTCCCTTAAACTAAATGCTGTTCAAGATGTCTTCTAGAATAGTAAATGATTTATAAACTGTACTGTTTAAAAACATGATAGTGGATTTATATCTTTTGACACCCAGACATGCAAACTAATCCTCTCATATGCACTGAGACAAGTGCATTGGAATAGCTAGAGAACTTTATTTTTAAATAAAAAGCGTCATATTCCAAAACAGTGTGCACATTTTGATGCAGGATGTTGGGGAGTAATTCCCATGAGATAAGAGAGCTCAGTATAGAAGTAGGGACCCACTATGTGCTTCAGGAGATGAGGTTTTTTGCTGACTTTTCATGGCAGCTCTTTGCTGCAGTTACGGAAATGCTTCTTTATATTTGCTGTTCATCCTCTGGTACTTTTTTCTCAGGTCCTCCATTCACTCATCAGCGAACACCACGTAAAATGGTCTATTATGGAGATGTTAGTTGTGATCAGGATACTGAGCGATACATTGATACAGTGAAATATGTGTTTAATTCCTACAAGAAGGAAGTGCCTTTAGTCATCAATACCATGGGCTGGGTGAAAGGTGAGCCAGCAGAGGTTTAGCTTCGAGTTACAGAATGAATCTTCCAGTATAACTCTAAAGTATGCATGCTGCAATGCTCTTTTATTTTTTTTAATATTGATTGAGACTACGAGGTATGACTAATGCTGTGAAAATTGGTCTTAGGTCTTCAGTAACTAAGATTCAAACTCTCAAGCTTTTTCCCTGGTGTCACTGTATTACCCATATGAAAATGGTGTTTATTTCCCCTTTCCCAAAGGTGTTGGATTGCTGCTGCTGATTGATATCATTCGACTGCTGTCACCAAGTCACATTGTTCAGATTTCAGCAGAAGACTTTAAGGATATGCCTCAGTTTACCCCAGAGTATATTCATCTCACTGCTGGCCTGCACACTAAAGGCAAACTGCAAGCCACATGCAAGAGCATGGATATGGGTGGAACAGAGAATTGGCAGCCCTGTGAAGGAGAGAGAGACTTTCAGACATCAACTCCAGGGCATAAATTATTGTGTGTTAAACCAAAGTTTCCTGGAGCAGGCGATGCTGCCAAGGCGTAAGTACACAGCTACAGTCATGGAGTATTTCCAGCAGCTTGAGTTATTGAGTTTCATAAACATAGCTTTTATGTTAAGAATAGTTGTTACAGAATGCTGCTTTTCCAGCATCTGGCCAGATCCTTTCACTCTGTTCTTTGAGGAAACTTACTTTTAAAGAACAATTGCAACAGAAAACTGTGTTCCTTGTCGCTCATCTCATCACCTGAGTCCTATTTTTGTAATATCAGGGGGATAGCCAAAGCCTCCAATAGAAAGTAGATTAATAAAACTTAACTGGGATAACTAATTTGCCCAACAATTTTCTTCTGTTTTCTTAAAACTAATTAATAAAAAATGCCACTGCACATCAGGCTTGGAGAAGAGTTAAAATCTAGAAGTGCTGCATTTCTTTTACAGCTAAAATAAATTCACTTGAATTCTGGGAACTGTCAGGTGGTAAAGCATAGCTGTAAGTTGGTCCCAAGAACAGACACTGAAGTTTGAATCTCTCTAAAATACTGGCTGTAATAAACACTGCATGGCATGTTCTGAAATGGGCACTTCAGAGTATTTGTGTTTTGAGTTGCCAGAGAACAGATTTTAATCTCTGCTTGATTTTTGTTGTGTGTGTGTATGTGTGTGCACTTGTCCTTCTAGACGGGTCCATAGCAGTATCCTACGGGATATGGCAATGTTGGGTTACCTTGGCCAGCTGCAGCCCCTGGAAACAAGATCAGTGCTTCCTTTACACAGTCTGGTCCCCTATCAGGTAATTGAAACATACACCTGTTTTGGTGAATACATTCAGAATGTTGGCTTACAGTAAGCAAGAGCCCCATTGTAATGTTTCATGGTGGGAAAGAACATTTGTAGTGTGTAAAACCTCAATCATCCAATTTTAAAATATTATGCATCTCTCAAAATAAGTGCTAGAAAACTTGTATCCTGTTTGTGTCCTATTCAGCCGTTCTGTGTTGCATGCCAGAAATGCAGGGTTCACAGTGTCACATTCAGATTGTGTGCTGTGACAGTGTTTCAAACAACTAAACCAGCATTGTCTGAAAATCAAGCTGTTTGAGCTGAGCTAATGATCCAAGGGTTTATTTTCTAGGTACCATTTAGTGCTGTTGCACTCAGGGTTATTCACACAGATGTGGCTCCTAAACACATCATATATTCAGTGAACGCTAGCTGGGTCGGTCTCTGCAGGATACCTGATGAGGTCAGATGCCAAACTGATGGGCCAGTCTTGCTGACACAGACACCAGTCTGTGATTGTCTGGGCTTTGGTGAGTCCCTGTGTTTAATTAAAGTAAAATTCCCATTTCTGTTCGTATGTTGACACTGCAGCTGAAATAAGTCTTTTAATTTTTAAGTAATGGCTTTATTTGCTCTTTTAAAATTAACTTGAAAAAGGCATAGGTAAAAATAAACATTTGCTACTTTTCCTAAGCTTTTTATTTCCACTACAACCCGAGCTGGGAGACCTCTGTCTTATTTTAATTAGTAGCAATGGTTACAGTTAAAGAAAACTGCTTTGTAACCTAGTTGCCTATTCTCACTTACTCTTTAACTTTCCAAACTGTTTACATTTGGTTTCAATTCTTCAGAAAGACTTCTGCAAAATCTGTCCTGCTTTTTGGGCCTGTGGTAGTTTTAGGTACATGCTCAACTCAGAGAAAAAAAAATAACCACAATTCTTGAAAGAGGGCAGTCACAAAAATGGCTGCACTCCTGCCCCTTACCTGGACCTGATCCTCATTAAGTTCTCATTGAGTTTGGAAAAGCCTGATTTTGATGCAGTAATTGCTGTTGGTTATCTCTGAGGAGCCTCCTGGGCTCCAGCAAACAATGAAACTAAATTGAAAAGCCACAGTCAAGAAAACACAAAATCGGAGCCAGAAGCAAAAAAGGTTTGGGTTTTCCAAAATGCTGACTTTCCTGCCTTATACATATGTACAGTTCCCCCCCTTGAGCAAGTTTTTGTTTTATATGCATTTAATGATAAACATCAGTGTGTTATCACCAGGGATCCTGGTTTTCGCTGTTAAAAATGGGAAATTCTCTGATTAAAAAAAGCCCGCAAAGTCTGTTTTTTCCGTGATTAAAATGAAATGCCACTATATATAGGTATCAGTTGAACACAATGTTTTATTGATTTACTAACATTTTTAAAGCAATGTGGAAGCCTGCCAGTGCCTCAATCACTATAAAAAAAATTCTAAATACCTATCTATTTTGGCTTCTGTTTTTGTTTTTTTCACAAAATCAGAGCTCCCTCTGCTCCTTCACTCACCAGCATACAGGTGCAGCCGTGGCTGTTATCCATCCCCCCCCCCTTTGCTTTGTGGTGCTGAGCAGCCCTGATATACCAGTGCCCTGCTGCTGCCATTGCCTCTCACACCGAAGCCACAGCCCCCCCCCAGTCCTTCCAGTGCCCCTCACTCCCAAACCACAGCCCCCTCCTGGAGGGGGGTTCCAGCTGCCAGGGTATGAAGCAGTGGACCTGGGTCCACAGCCCCCTGCCTCCCCACAGCAGCATCTGAGCCCCAACTGTCGCTCATGAGAGGTAGCGGCTGCTGCAGCCAAAGCAAAGCCTGGCTCCCCCTGCTCTGCAGGCAGCATGACTGGAGTGGAGTCTTGAGTGGGGCAGAGTGCAGTGCTGCCTGCTGCAGACTCAGGGCTCCCTGCCCTGCTGCCCTCCCCCTGGGGACCTCTGCAGCCCAGCCGGTGAAACCTGGCACAGGGGGACAGAGCAGAGTACAGAGGCTTGGTGCTGTTGCTGGAAGCCCCATGTCTCCATGGCAAGGCACCCCCTGCCCACCCAGGAGCAGTGTGGGGCACAACTCTACGCTGCCACCCCCGCTGCTGCCAGGTGGGCAGGGAACACCTCACCATGGCAGTGCAGGGCTCCTAGCAGCTGCACCAAGCTGAGCCTCCCCACCCTGCTCTGCCCTGTTGGGCTGGGTCCTGCCTGCTAGGCCATAGAGGCCCCCAGGGGGAGGGCAGCAGAGCTGGGAGCCCCCCTAGGTCTGGGGGGCACATGTCCCTCACGCCCCCCCAGAATGTACGCAGTGGCAGGCAGCCTGACCCCCGCCCACAAGCCACCTCTGGCTCCATCTTGCTCCCCAGCCAAGCCCTGTGGCCACACATTCCAGCCCCAGATCTCAAGCCCCTGGCCCCACACACCACTGCAGCTGGATAGTGCCCCCAGCCCCAGCACAACACCCTCCCTCAGTATGGGGACCTCAGTCACGCACCCCTCCTCCTCCCCCCCCCGCCCGACTTACCTGGAGAGAGTTGTAGGAGCTGCCCTTCATGCTGCCTGGCTGCCCGGTGCATGTGTGTGTGCACACATACATGTGTGGCCCCTTCCTGATTGCCCTCCTCCCCTTCCCCCCAGCCCCTGCCAGCCTGCAAGGGGAAACTCGGAGTCTCCCATATTTTAATCCTTAAAAAGAGAAAATCTGTGTTTTTCCATGGATTCCTGGTTATCACTCACAACAAAAGAAGTTGTTACTGGAATCTACATCTTTGTATTGTGTTATATGACTTCTGGCTGTTCATTTTTGTTCAGAAGTAACCAGCTGTGTTGTTTACAAGTCTAAAGATTCTGTTACTGCCCATAGAAAGCATCAGCCTGGAGTCAGTATCTAGGGTTTTGGAGTTTGATCAGGATCAGAACAGGCGAGAGCTTACAAATAAAAATTGCACAAAAATTCTATTACCAGTCTTATCAGGAGCCTGATTCTTGTTTAAATGAGAGCTACTGCACTGGGAAAGTATCATTCCATTGAGGGAGTTTCAGTTGTGCAATGACTACAGTCTGCAGAAGGTTTCTGACTGAATTTTTAATGTGTTTTAAAGGAATTGTTCGAGGAGTTGAGATGGAGAAGAAGCTTTACCATATTCTGACTCCAGTGCCTCCTGAAAACCTGAGAGTAGTGAACTGCCTGTTGCTTGGGAATATTGCCATTCCCAGCTGTGTCCTCCTGAACCAGGTAGGAGGCATTTGCATGGGTAGATTCCCTGCAGAGATGTTCATAAATGTGATATAGCTTTTGCTTTTCCTTGCATTACATGTACCATATTCTGAAGCCTGTATGAATCAGCACTCTTACCGCCCTTAGCTGGTTAGAGCCTTGAGATCTTGTATGAAATCATGACAGTGTTAAAATATTTAAACCAACAAGTGGAAATGCTTAAGACTGGAAAGTGAGCTGTGTTCAGAAATGTGGTGTTCAGAGATGATTGAGTGGCAAAATTGATACAGTCAGTCTGCAAATGAAAGGGAACAAAATAATGCTCAGACACCATGGTGACTTCAGTGTGTTCCTGTTTGTGTGTTTCAGCAGGGCATCGAAGGGGAGATCCCATATGTTACTTCTGAATATAATTACCAAATTTCAGGAGCGGGGAAGCTGAAAGTGAAGAAACACCTCCAGAGAAGAGAATATAACAGGCCATAGTCTCTCCTCCAAGCCTTCCATTGCAGGACTTCCTTCACTAAGAGGCAAGTCATGTTCCCAGGAACTTGACCCATTCCTGGAAGACCCTGCCGCACAGACTGTATGAGGAAGATGGAGTGTCCAGTTGGGATGTTGTTATGTTCTCCTCCCAATGTTGTTCTTTTATATTTTTATTATGTACTTCTGTGTTTTATAGTAAACGTCTATTAAAAACATCAGTTTGAGTTATCTGTTTCAAACTCTGCACTGATCCCCACATACAGAGAGCAGCTCACTTTCCACTATCCAAGAAGGGTGTATTTTAGGGGAAATTCTTCAGTGTTCTGTGAGCTGTACGGAAAGGGAGTTGTGGAAGGAGTCTTTCCTCTGTTTGGCTTTTTAAGCTCTCTGGCTAGCTCCAGTTCTCTCTGCTGAAATGCTCATAATCTTGAGGCACCCCAAATTTCTTCCTTTTTGTTGGTGTTTACAGTGATAAACTGTTTCTGGATTTATATCCAGTTCATATCTTTGGATCATCTACAAAAAAAATGTTTTGTAACTTTGTCGAAGGTAATAACTTCCTACATGTGGCCACTAGAGGGGGTTGAGTTGTGTCAAATGCTGTGGCCTTAAATGTACAGCAGGTTGAAAACGGTGCTTATATCATTCAGTGATGTTTGCTATTAAAAAGGTAAATCTAGAAAGAGGTGATTGACCAACTTTGACAATGTCTGCTATGAGCTTAATCAGCTTGTATGGCATCTTTTGTTCAAGCCAGCATAAAGATGAAACTGTTCTACTAGTAGCAGATATGTCAGCTGGAGAGGTTTACTCCAAAAATACTTGCTCCTGAAAAATAATACTGAGAAAATGCTCTTAATATCAGGGCTGAAACAAGAAATACAATGTAGTTCTAATTGATAGGTTGCAGTGAGTAGGGTGTCCTCAAGTCTTCACTAGATGCATTGCAACACACAACAGCTTTTAGGCTCTGCACTTTCTTCCTGTTGTCATTTTGGAAACTTTTATCCTCGCTTGTTTTGGCTATCGGGTTTGTTTGGAGCATGTTTTTATTGTTAAACCCTGAAAGCATTTGTCCATTTACTCTTGCTCCATCTAGCTTATGTGCCACCAAGCTTTCTCTGAATCAGTTGTGCTTGGAAAGGTGAACGGCGATACAGGCAGTCTTTGACTTGCAAAGTTTCGAGTTACAATGTTTTGCACTTGCAACATTTATAAATTGACACCCTGTTTCAACTTTATGACATCAATTTCGACTTAGGACGCTTGATCCGATGCAACGCCATGCCAGTGAACATGTTCTCTGCGTCGCCTATCTTCCTGGAGAATGTCTGTCCAAACGTCCTTGGACACTTGCTTTAAGAAAGCAGCCAAGACTCCTGAGAAGACTCCAGCCAAGAACCCTTTAAAAAGTCCAACCAAGAGCCTTTCAAAAAGTTCAGCAAAGTCACCTCAAAGAAGTCCTTTCAAATCAATATGATTGCTGTTTACAATATAAATACATTAATGCAGCTGTAATTTTACACAGGCTACTTTCACACGGCATAGATTCTGCTAAGAGAGTTAACATGCCATCTCCCAGGCAGGCAAGGCCTGTGT
This sequence comes from Alligator sinensis, assembly GCF_000455745.1. Lineage (NCBI taxonomy): Eukaryota > Metazoa > Chordata > Crocodylia > Alligatoridae > Alligator > Alligator sinensis. The sequence goes on along the minus strand of NW_005842154.1, from coordinate 1,350,561 downwards.
GTCACCACCAAACTTCAGTTGGGATCAGGGTAGCTCAAAGACAAAAAATTGTTCCTTTCTGCAGTCTGTGGGACTTGTATCCCGTGGGAAGGGTCTCAACTCCACAGAAATCCAAGCTCTGAAAGGAGGAAGCGTGTGGTCTTCTGCTGAATGTTAGATTCTTAAACTGGCCTGTCAAACCAGCTCTGCATAACCCAGCAGCACCCTAAAGGATGACTTCTGCCTAGTCTGTCAGGAAAAGGTGCTGACACCACTAATGACCCAGAAGCAAATGCATGTAAATAAGGAAAATTCAGTAATGCGGCCAACTTCACTAGAAAGGCCCTGGACAGTCTATCTACAGCATTACTGCCTTTTAAAGAGTTAAAGCTTTAACTTAATCCGGTCTTAATTCTCCCCATCTGGCTGGATCTGGCAGCACAGGAAAGACTTGGCTGGCAATCTAGCCTGAACAGTGGCTAAAATAAATATAGAGGCCATCTGTGCAGCAAAGGAAAAAATTGCATGTGAAAGCCAGGGCCTCCTCAGACAGACCCTGCTAAGTTAAATGCATACCCAGGGCTTTCTTGCAAAACAAGGGCCAGTGGGGGAGGTGGGGAGAGCTCAGAGGAAACAAACTTTCAGTTGTGAAAGGTAAGTCTGCTCTGTGAAATGTCCGTGCTGAATAAGCCTCCTATCCAAAAGGGGGAGGGAGGGAGGAGCAAGGGGCACAATGATGCTTCTCTGCCCTGGAGCAGCTTGTTGCTGTGGTAACCCATCCTGCTGCTGTTGTGATGCTCAATGGCCTGTGGTTGGAGCTTTTCTAAGGGATTGGGGCTCAGCTTCAGCCGGATGAT
>NW_005842154.1:1316591-1349667 GCF_000455745.1 Alligator sinensis | reverse complement strand
AGCAGGATGATGAAAATATCTGGCTGGGAGGGGAATGTCTGGCTGCACTCAGCTGTAAAACTTCAAATCCTTCCTACCTTGCAAGTGACAAGAAACTATGGGATGGAGGCTGGCAGTGCCTGAACTATAGTTTGTCTGGGGAAGGTGGGGGTGGAGGAGGGGTGCTAGAGACAGCAGAGAAGGATAAAAGGAAACTGCGGATGCAAATACAGTGTCTTTGAGAATCCGGTGCTAAAATATACAGCACCCAGAGGGATTTGGGTCTCAAGGAAAAAAATTGGCAGAAGCCAAATGCAGGCTGTTTGTTATAGCCAAGTGGAGTAGCCCACAGAAGCAAACTCGCGCTTGAATCTGTGGAGGGAAGCGGAGCAGAGCAGAGCCCCAAGTAAGTAGCTTCCTGGGCATCCAACCAACTTCAAGGACTCCATTCTGTGTAGACCCCTTTGCTATATTAACTGGGCTCCTTTTGCTTCCAGGGACAGCAGGAGTGTGCAGACAAAGGACCTGCATCTTTCCTCCGCTGCAAGAACACTATGAACTCAGTCTTGACCAAGTATGGTTCCCCCCCTCGGAGCTGGCTCAACTTGCGCCTGGGGATGAGTGAGTAAATCATCTTGGTACCTGCTCAGGGAGGGAGCTGCCATCCTCCATAGTACTTAGCACTTGACAACCATTAACTAATGAGTGACCTGCTCTGCTTGCTATCAGCAGCTAATGACTGCTGGCATCTCCCATCTAGTGTGCACCACGGTGCTCTCATTAATCAGCAGGGTAATAAGCTAATGGTGTGAGAGCTAAGACCATTGCAAGGCTGCAGAGGGCAGTTTGAGGAACTAGCAGTGATGAGATAAGGGCTGGCTCTAAATTCTGGGGATCTTTTTTCAATGGTATGGAAGGGGCTAAAGGCTCCTAGGTAGTTTCATGCCCTTTGATGGATAAACAAGCAGACCTTCATTGTGGAAGGTTAGAGACAGATGCAGCCTCTTCACATGATCAGTGAAACCTTGCTGTTCTGGTGGACTGGACTCCTAGCCTCTGCAGTACCTAAGCCCCTATCAGCCCCCTTCAAGGGGAAGAGGACAATTTGTGATAATTAATGTGTTTGGAAAATAGGGCTCAAGACTCAGCTTCATTGGTACATCACTGTAACAGAAGCTGCCTCTTGATGGTGTGTCTCATCTTTGGCATGGGTGATAGTTGTTTGAGCCCCAGACTACCAGAAGCCAGCTATTAGGGAGGGTAATGTTTGTCTGCAGTTTGAGTAGCCTGGTTAGGTATGTCTCACCTGGACTTTATCGGTCTCTTCCACTGGGAAAGCAGCGGTGATTTGGACTGTATGGTATGCACAAGTCATGTTTTCAGATTGGGATCTCTGACAGTGGCTCTCAATGCTGCCACAGCTCATTGAACTGATCGTTGACAAAGTTGGCTTCAGAGCATTCAGACTTCCACAGACCTCCTGGCAATTGACACCTCCTTCTGGAGGCTCCCAGAATGGACCTGCATGACAGACCTATGGTTCCCCTGGGTTGTGGCATTCACCTGAAGTCCAGCATATAACAAGCAACTGGACTTGGTGAAACCCAGAGCTTCACAACACTTACTCAGTTCTGACTTCTTGAATCATAGTCTGCTGCAGCTTCTTGCTGGTACAAGAGCCACAGTAGAGCCCATATGTGTTGTCCATGGTCCCCTACACGCATAAAGAGCTTGTACATAGCTAAGGGAAAGGACAAGGGCTAGCAGGTTTGACTTGTGAGGGTATCATCTGAGGGGTTGTATGCAGTTAGAATCATAGAGAAGTAGGTTTGGAAGGGACCTCCAGAGGTGGTTTAGTTTAACCCCCTGCCTGAGTCAGGACTGTCCCTATCCAAACCATAGTATCCATAATCTGCAGACTATCTGTAATCTAAACTCTACATAAGAGTACCATCAGCCCTGATGCAGCACAGACCTAACACCCTAACGTCACAGGTAAAGCACAGGAACCACTGCAGTCAATGCCCTGCTTCTATAAAATGTTGTCTATATGTGCAAGAGTTCCTGAGTAGAGGGATCACTGCTAGTGAAAATTGGGGCCCACTTTAATGACTTGCCATGTTTGCATCTTAGAGATTGTTGTGTATCAGGGATGCTTCTTGATGAAGTTGAGATGCTTCCCTTTGAATTTAGTCACTCTCTATTGCTATATTCTTCCTTGTCTCGGTTTGTCCCCAGAGTGGCTACTCAAGGAGTTTGCACATTTGGTTTTTTCTCCCCTCAGTGCTGACATTGAAAAACCTTCTTGTTCTTTCTTCAGTGTTAAATGTCACAGGTCTGTTGCTGAAATTTGCTTGGAGGAGAAAGTGTGCATTGGCAGAGAAATAACGATAGTCAATAGTTCAGTTGTACAGCGGAAGATGTAGGAAGCATTCATGGTGCAAGAGGCTAGAATGCCATTTTTGGGTTTTTCTCTGTGGTGGAAGTTCTGTCCTGTCATTTTTTTCAGTTCGTTTTACTGGCATCAGTTTAGTCTGGAGTAGTGAATACCAGAGCTTTGTGCATCCACTCGCAAGTTTCATCATCTGGATAAGGGGTTCTCTAATATTTGGAGGAGCAGATCATTCACCATGAAAGCAGAGACTGTGTGTGTTGAGGTGAGATAGTATCTGACATATATTAAGAATGGGTGTGTAACTTTCAGAGCTGATGCCATAAAACAGTGTTTCTACATTGACTTCCATCCCTCCCATCACATGCTCCTTTTCCTTTCTTGTCCACTTTGGATTTTGCCAGTCTGGAACTCTCTCACCTGTCATTTGGGTTGTGCTGCCTGCTGCAGCTCTGCAAGTCCCCAAAGGAGAGAGTGGAGGGCACTGTGGGGTAAGGTCAGGGGGTGGGGTGGGGAGACGGGCAAGACAGGAAAGTCCTGAATGATTTTTCCACTCTTGTTTTCCAATGCGCTGAGCACAGCATCCACCATTTCCCTTAAGGGACTGTCCTGAAATTGAACAGATCTTGCAGTGAGGAGGCTGTTTGATCCTGAGCCTTGGTTTTCTATTGCTCGCTCTGGCTCTTTCCTCTTACTTGCACATTCTAAGGGCTGGGGATGTGTGTGCGCTAATTCCTTTTTCTTTTGTCCTTGGGGTTTATCCTTGCTAAACTCTTGGAAGCTGTAGCTCTGTCTCTGTGTAGGTTGGCAAAAAATGTGCATTTATTTCTCTGTATCACTCCTAAATTGTGAGCCAGCTGACCTTTAAATAAAAATGCAAAGGCATGCTTTCCTGGTACCTTTGGCATCCCAGGCTCTGAAATCTGAAGCTGTTCTGCACTTCAACCTGTGAAACATAATGCCTTCTAATCTCCACCTTTAAAAATGCTGAAGTATCAGAATGAATGCTGCAGAATTACTCATTTTCTCCACCGGATGCTGTGGTGAGTCTATGCAAACTCTCGCGCACTCGCACAAGGGATGAATAAAGTGTTGTTAAATTGCTGTGTAGATATACCCTCTAGATAGCATTACCAGTGCAGCAGTTGATTAGAAGTTGGTGGCTGAAGTTAGTAATCTGTGCACACATTCTAGCTATTATATAAACTTGTGTGGTTTTATCCATAATCTGTCATTGCTTCACTAAGCACATCTTTGTTATCTGAATAGAGTCTCTCCATGGTGTGTCTGTCTGTATTTGTAAAAACCCAAGTTGAAAAAGCCTCCTTAAAAGTTAAGGGCAGTGCCCAGGTGTATCTTTTCCCTAAACATCATTCTGCTGCTGACAAAGCAGGAGATGCACATATAGTAGTTAGGGGAAGAGAAGAACGCCTACAATAGTATATAACTTTCAATCATGTAATGATCTTTGTTAGTTTTGCACAGTAGAACTTTAATGGTGGCAAAGAAATCAAAATGAAAATATAGGGCTTCAACACTTCAGTCTGGCTTCTGGATAGTTTGGTGAAGAATTGACTATAAAATGGGAATGAATCATTTTCAATTTAAAATATTTTGGAGGTGTAGTAAACTAAACAGGATGTGTGTTTGAACTATTTTAGCATATATTCAGCTTAGGTGGGGAAACAGAAGCAAACAGTGAAGCTCTGGTTACCTTTTTGACAAATGGTACAGACAATAGAGCTATTTTGAGCACGTTTATTTTTAAAAGAAAATAATAGAGATACTGGAAAAAAAATTATTGGTCTGGAGTATTAATAGTTTGTCCCATTTTTCCTCCCAAGCCTTTCTCCTATTTTAGGGAGTTAGAGTTTTTGTCATTCAGGAATCCAGCTGCCTTAAATGTCTTTATTTTAGTTCCTTATGTAACTACCCGTGCCCTCACCTGAAGGGGGATCCTGGGGTAGCTCCCTGGGTAGCTGTTGCAGGGTCCCCGAGCAGAGAGCCTCCCCTTGCAATCAAACAGCCTTGCAGACTGTTATAAAACTATTTACAGGATTTAATTATTTACAAGGTAACATACAACCAAGGCAATAGAACAAATGTTACACTGCATGACCTGGTGATGGTGGCTTAGGGATTAATGCTTCTTGGATACACATACACTAGGGGAAGGTATACAAATTACCCACAATAAGTAAGGAACCAATAAATAAATACACTGATACTCCAACTAATAAACCATCAAGAACTTATTTATAGTCTATAACTTGTACACTGTGTACTGAGGACCCTGTGCACAGCCCCTGGCTGGGTGTCTCGGGGAGCAGGGCTTTGTCTGTGGGCCATCCCTGGTGCTGGCACCCTTCCCCGGCTCTGCAGGGAGCAGTGTCTGGGCTGCAGGATGTAACATTTTCCTCTGCCCAGCACAACCTGGCAAACGCAGCCCCTCCCCAGACCTTTCCTACCCTAGCCCAGGGCTCTCTCCAGCACGTGAGCCTGTCTCCCCCCAGGGCCTTCTCAATCACAGGGGAACAACAGGGCAGTCTCCAGCCTCTCCCCTTGGCCCTGCATCCTTCTCCCCTGCTATGCTCACCCACCCACACAGGGGCTTACAGGAGGGTCTTCCCAAGCTGTCTTGTCCTGCCCTGGCAAGGGAGGGATAAGGGACACAGTGCAGCACTCTCGGTGCAGCCTCTGCTGCTACTTCTGCAGGGCCCTGAGTGCCAGGGGCTCTCAGAGGGGCAGCCACAGGGAGACCCCTTCCCTGGTCTCCAGCCTCTCTCTCACCCCCTCTGTTCTCCCCTCTTTTAACCAAGCCTCTCAGCCAATCCCAGGCCAGGGCTTTTCCCCGGCTTTTGCTAACTCCCTCATTCAAACCTTGCTGGGATTACATCACCCTTCCCACTTCCAAGAGGGTTACTTCCAAAACAGCTTCATGCCCCCTCAGGGCAAACAGTGGCCCTACTGGGACAAACTCTGTCTTCGCACTCTGTTCCTGTGCAGGGCAGCCCTTCCTATTCCTTCAGGTGGGTCCATTTTTAATGCTGCTACACTTAAAAAGTAGAAAAAATGAAACTTTTCCTTAGTTTACATGTCTGAATCTCTCCCTCCTTCTCTCTCTCACCCCCAGCCTGCTCTCTTTTTAACACAATCTGAAAACACCCAGCAGTTTTAATGCTGAGAGCAGGGTAGCCAAAGAGAAAACAATGTCTGGGCTTGTTTCTGGAGAGTTTGAGGGTAGAATCATTTCTGTGTACTTTGTGCTCTGCTCCAGGGACTCTGTTTGGTTTCAGATTGTCCATGTTTCAAATGTGTTTCCCTTGGTGTCAACAGAAGAGTAAACTTCAGGACAGGTTTTTGCCAAGCAGCAGATAGGAGGCACGCTCACGAATGAGTAGGATAATCATCACACATCATTCTGCAGTTTTGTTTTGATTCAGGAGTTGAGCTGTGCAGAGGCAATAGGACTCTTGGTCCTTCTGCGAAATGATTCAGCAGCCTTCACTTTCTTCTTTAATAAGTCAAAAAGAGATGGTTTGTTCACCTCTGCACGGGAAGATTCCTGGCCCTTGTGGTTGATGTAACCAAGCAGAACTGTCCTGTTTGGTCAAGGACACAGTCTAACTTGACCCCTCCAGTCAACCACAACTCCTTTCTCCCCAGGATCCCCATCTCCTCATGTTATTAGCTTGCTTCTATCGCCTTTGAGCTGTGGAAAGTAGGGTCTTAAAGTAGCATCACATAATTATAACCATTGGGCTGAGATGCTGACAAGGAGAGCCTAAACAGGCATGCTTGCTGCACTTGGCCCCAGGACAGGGGCAGATCCAGGGACAGTACACTGGTGCAGTTGCGCACCCCCCCCCCCCTGCAGCCCCACTTTAAATCCTAGTCCATCCAGAGTTTAAAACCAACTGCCTGGCAGCAGCAGCAGCATTTCTAGTAAGGCAGTGCTGAAGGAATCAATTGATTTCATGGCTCATAGTCTACCTGATCCCTTTTAAACTCTTTATTCCACAAGTGTTAATGACCCTCTCTTTGTTTTAATCGTCTTGATGTTCCAGCAATCTAGCAGTCCTTAATTCTGTAATTCTGCTATCTGTTAGTTGCTACTGGTAATGAAGCTCCTATTTCACAGCCCTGCAGATTATTTTTTTTTAACTCATTCCAATGAAGTTATTTTTTTATTTCCTTCAACTTTAAATGGAATAATACAGCCCTGGACCCCTAACATGTTGATAAAGCTTCTAGTTTATTTTTAACTAGAGAAAAATATGTGTTGTTTTATATATGATGATGCACCTCATCATCTGCACCCCCCTTTTCAAAATCCTAGATCTGTCTATGCCCAGGCTTATCTCTTTTTCTTCCAAGGCAGTATCAAGCGAAGCAAAGCTGCTCTCCGCTGCTGGTGATATGGTAGAATGAAACTGGCAGTTCTGCCCCAGGAGGGCAGGGATTAGGAAGGACCTCCACCCTATTTGATTGCATGCTGATGCAGAATCTTTCTTGTATTCCTATTCAGTGAGGGCTGCTCTGTAGCCCCCATACAGGCTCTGGCAGGCAACTGACAAGCTAAATCCCAAGTGACTTCAATGAAGAAGTATCAGTTTCTGCCTGCTGAGAAGCTCTCTGGAAACTCTTCCAGCCCCAGGGCTGCCAGTGGCCATGGCATGGTAGGTGTGAGTGTATCTGCATTTCCAGATGCCTTTTGCTCTTGCATGGCACACTTGCCTCCATCTGGTCCATTTTTCATTCTCCTTGGTGAACCAGGCCTAGAGCTGAGGCTGTCTGCTGGCACTTTCTCTCCACACTGACAAGCCAAAGAAGAAATTGCCAAGACCAGCCATCTGGGAGCCTCTGCTTTCTCCTAAACACTCCCAGAGGCTGAATCTGGGTGAGTGAGTCAGGTCACCCACATCCTCCTGTGTCAGGCTTCAAACCATCCCCTGGAGCTGGAGTCTCCACAAGGGAGCCGTTTTCAACTGCTTTCTGCACCTCCTGGCATCACAAAGAGAGTAAGTTCAGCTTTTTTTGCTACTAATGGAAGAAACTTTTCTGACAACCCAGACTTTGGAGGCAGGCACCTCTGCCTGCAGCCTGGCCTGGAGGCAGAGCCCTCTCTGTCTTGCTCTCCCAACTTTCTAGCAAACGCTTGCTCTAACCTGTTGGAGCCACCGTAGAACTTGTGCTTCGTCTGCTAAAGGTTTGCACTTTTCTCCCTGTCATTGGCCAGTGCTAATGCTGTTTCACTGCAGCACATCTGGCATTGCTGTGGCAATCTCAGCTGGGGCCAAACCAAAGGGGGGAAGTGAGTTTTGTCTATCGTGCTGGCTCTGCAGGCCAAACCCTGCTCTTGATGTGTTCAGCACAATGCTGCGGCCTTTGCTGGGTTCTCCCAAGCATTGCTGCTGATGCAAAGGAAAGAGCAGAACCCAGGTTTCTGGGTAGGATAAAAAGCAGCAGAAACTTACTTCCACCAACGAAGTCAGCACACAGGACAAAACTGCTGAGCGAGACAGGGCTGTGTGAGAGGAGTGGGACATGTAGAGCAGCACAGCAGGTTTTCCACACCTTGAGAACACTTTCCCTTTGTGTGGAGCTCTGCACCGCTGCAGTGTGCGCAGCGTCCACAGCCAAAGGAACCTCAATGCAAACACTGCTCCCTTGCAAGGTGGCTAATTCACATCAGACGGTTTCCATTTAAAGGGACATCTTGGCCTTCCTGTCACCAGGTATGCCTGTTGCAGCAGGGGAAGTGCTGGGAGGCTGGGGGAGTGGGAGGAGGGTTACATTAGCTGGGCAATGCTATAAACTCAGTAATCAAGTCCTTGAACATTACAGCAGGGAAGGGGCTACCTAGGCCACATATTAGCAAGTGCTGAGTCTCTGCTGGGCTGTTGGAACCAGCTTCAATTAAAGTGGAGGCAGAGACCAAACCCACAGCCAGAGCTTTTACTGACGTGTGAGAGCTGGGGGCTTTGGAAGGTGGGACAGAACTGAATCGTTATGGCACTGGGTACCAGTGGCCCTCAGGGTTCAGTATTTGGACCAGTGATTTTCAACATGTTCATCGACTATTTGGATACAGTGATCCACCCTGACGATCTTCAAAAAGCATCTTGACACCCATCTTGCTGTGACTGGCTTTCAGGGCGTGCTTGTAACTCTTCTTTGCGCTACCTGACCTCGATGGCCAGCCAAAGTCTCTCTGATAGTACTGAACAGAGCAAAGTGGGAATGGGCCCCAGTGAAGGCTGACAGCATTAGAGGAGCAGTGGCTGGTGCTGGTGCTGAGGTCCAGCCCCAGAGTTGTGTTCCTATCCAGGGCCCAGCTGCTTTGCGTTTCACAACAGGTAGGCTCCCAAAGTATGTAATAGGCATCCAGAGTATGTAATAAAAGGTACAATTTTGGAACCAAGAGTTCTAGTTTTTTGTATGTCTTCTTGTCTCAGCCCAACACGGCTACCAAGTACACCCCTGAAACATGGAAGAAGCCAAATTTTAGCCAATTTTGGATTTTAAAACTTCATTGCAGAATAACAAGGAAGTTTTTTGCCTCCCTGCCTGTCATCTAACCACCTCCAAGGAAGGAATTCTACCAGATCTACACATCAAAGAGCTACTCAGCACAGCTCACAAAGACACTCTCATGGGCCCAGAGGAACAGCCTTCCATTTTCAGTTCCCTCTCTGCAAAAATTAAGTTTATTTCGTACATATGGGGACTTTTTACCATCTTATACCATCTACACTTTTACCAGAGCCTGATGAAGGGACTTGGATCCCAAAAGCTTGCAGAAAAAGGACAGTTTTCTTGCAATTTCCCAGTTGGTCTAATAAAAAGTATCATTTTAGAACCAAGAGTTCTAGTTTTTTGTACGTCTTCTAATAGCCATCCTGTGTGTTGTTCCATATCAATCGCTGGCTCTGTCAGAGTTTCCATTCTTGCTGGGGTGTCATAAAGCCAAATGGCTGCTCGAGTGGATTTCAGGATGCAGTCTGGTGCTCTTGGCTGCTGCAGGAACTCTCTCTACAGCACTGATCAGAAGGGTTTTTCACAAAATGCGTCTGAAAAAGTCCTCATGGAAGGGGTGGGAGCCAGCAGAACTTATTGCCTGACGACTGCCAGTGGAACCAGGCAGAGACAGATGTGCTTCATGGGAGCCAGGTTGGCAGAGGCCCAAGCCAAAGTGGGAACTAGCATGAAAAACATTGGACTCGGGGGTGTGAGGGTCCCAATGTCTCAAAGGACCTCCTTTCCTTTTCATTGTGGTGGTCAGAGCAGCCAGTGTCAGAGTACCAGGGAGTGGGCTGCAGGGTAAAATGTCTGGAGTAAATGGGCAAGCCTCAGGCAGTGCCTGTGAGTGTCTGGCAAAGTAAATGATGTCCTGGACTGGGACTGTCAGAGGAGCACATGGGTGCTGCTTGTGCCACCTTTAGGAATGAGCCTTGAGGCCTGGTCCCTGCACATGGCTGTAGCAGCATGTCTCTTAGTGGGAGATTTTCAGTGGATTCAGCTTTGTGGTGCAGCCCCTTATGTCAGTACCTGTCAATTGGGATTAGTTGGGCTGGTACCCATGGAGTTTCAGAAGAAATCTAACCTAGTGTACCCATTTTCAAGCTGATGTGAGGGTGTCTGTGCAGGGAGTTGCAGCTGTTTAGCGAAGTTGGTATGTAACCTGCTGTGAGTCACGCTGGGTTTGCTGCCTTGTGTGGACAAGGCTGAATCTCTTCCATGCCCCTGCATGGCAGACTCCCAAATACAACTGAAATTGGAACAGCCATTGCCATCTTAGCAAGACCAGCTATTTCCATTGAGCTATTTTGCTTTGGGGGAAGCAGGAAGCTCTTTGGCTTTGTTCTTATTCAGAACCAGAACAGATCTTGGTGCAAAAATGCCAGTTGTTTCTGTTTTCATGCAACTCTAGACCCTGTAGATCCTGATTGCTGGTTCCTCTCTGTCTCTGGGCTGCTGGAGGGCATAGCTCTTTACAGATTGCTGAGGTGCTCCAGGGCTCTGGGAGCAGGTCTTAAGGGGTTGGGGTCACAGGTGATGTTTTTCTCGATCCTCCTGGTTTTAGGCTATGAGCTGAGGAGGGAGAGGAGGATTGAGGTAGTCAACTAGAGACTGCGGCGCTGGCATCATTGTGAAGGCTTCAGTTTCCACAATCACAGTCCGCTGTTTGGTGAAAGAGGCAGTGGTCTGCTGGGAAGAGACGGCCTCCACCTCACTCTGCTGGGAAGGAGGCTCTTTTCAGCCAAACTGGCTGACCTGCTCGACTGGGCACTAAGTCCACCGGAGGAAGTGTGGATAACCGCCAATGCAAGCCCACTAGGCAACTACTGCATAACCAGCAAGCTCAGGAGGCTTGTTGTCAAGGCCCTAAGGGATCATGACTCAACAGGAAGAGGAGTCCAAGAGGAGTGGTTGCTCCTCGAGGGAGCGATCCTGACAGCACAAGGAACCCGCAGCATGCTTATAGGCTCGGCAGCGCTACACTTGCTAGCACCATGGCTGAAAGAGACTTGGGGGTCATGATTGACCACAAGATGAACATGAGCCACCAATGTGATGTTGCAGCTGGTAAAGCAAACAAAACTCTGGCTTTGCATCCATAGATGCTTCTCAAGTAAATCTCAGGATGTCATCCTCCTGCTTTACTCGGCCTTGGTGAGGTCGCAGCTGGAGTATTGCATCCAATTCTGGGCTCCACAATTCAAGAAGGATGCCAAGAAGCTTGAGAGAGTCCAGAGGAGAGCCATGCATGTGCATGATCAGAGGACAAGAGAATAGGCCTTATGATGAGATGCTGAGAGCCATGGGACTCTTCAGCCTGGAAAAACGCAGGCTCAGGGGTGATCTTGTGGCTGCCTATAAGTACGTGAGGGGTGTGCATCAGGATCTGGGGGAATGTCTGTTCACCAAAGGGTCCCAAGGGATAACAAGGATCAATGGTCATAAACTCCTCTGTGACCTTTTTAGGCTGGATGTAGCAGGGCACTAAGGTGCCTGCTACTGAGAGAGCTGGGATAACTCCTCAGGTGCCGGTTGCTGAGCTAATTGGAGGGAACTAATGATCCCCACCTGCCTAGCCAGCTGAAGGAAGGGGCAGGGTCTGGCTCCTATATAAATCACAGGCAGGAGGCCAGGAGGCAGTTCCCTACCAGCAGCCAAGGAGGAAGGAGCTCCCTGCCATGTAAGAGAGGAGAGGATTGATGAAGGAGCAGCGTCTGATACTGCTGAGAGACGAAGGATCCCCAGTAGGCTTGAGCATGATTATAGCCGGGTGGCTTCTGTTTGTGTTGTAGCCAAAGGGGCTTGTGTTTGTGTTGCTGTTTTATTACCGGTGGGTGGTTTGGGTGAGGCTATCAGGGGTTGGAGGAGGCCTCATAGGGGACCCACAGCAGTGTGGGAACCTTAGCACCAGCGAGGGCGCAGCATTTGGGGTGCACTGACTCCCCAGCCCCAGAGAGGGGCAGTTGAGAAGCCCCAGGGAAGGGGGCATTGCTGAAAAGCCCCAGTGCGGGTGTGGTGAGCCCTGAGAGAGGGCAGCATTACTGCGAAGGCCCTGAGAGGGGGCGACATTACTGCGAAGGCCCAGAGAGTGGGCGCAGAGAGAGAGAGAGACAGGACTGCAGAGAACCCGAGCACCAGAGAGGGTGTGGTGAGAGAGAGACCTAACAACGTCAGGCACATCTGCGAGGCTTGCGGCATGGTACAGGGGTGGTAGGAGCCACGCATAGCCCATAAGGCAGGAGTATACAGAATACTCAATACTGGAGAAAATCTAGAGATAGCAGGAGAACCGTGGACAAGCAGACGAAGGGCAACCTCCCTATAAAATATATAAGATCAAAGTTGTGGTGGGCGAGAATTGGAGGGTGCTAATTGGTAACTTGACACAGTAAAGGAGGCGGCAGGGGGGAGCACGGTGACCCTGACCGTCTTCCTGTTACACTGGACATAAGGAAAAAATTCTTTACTGTCTGAGCCCCCAAGGCCTGGAATAGACTGCCTCCAGAAGTGATGCAGACACCTACTCTGAACTCTTTCCAGAAACATTTGGATGCTTATTTTGATGGGATCCTTTGACCCTAGCTGACTTCCTGTCCCAGGGGCAGGGGGCTGAACTTGATGATCTTCAAGGTCCCTTCCAGCCCTAATGTCTATTAAATTTATGAAACCTATAAAAACATGGATCTTAAAGCTCTTGATCTGTTTCCCCTTCACTACTCAGTACGTTCCAGAGAAGAGAGACTTGATCCATGTCTTTGGTCCCATGGCTGCAGTGAGAACACTGGCATCCCAACCGCCAGTGCCCTGGTCAGAGCACCAGACTGGTTACTTCTGTTTGGATAAGGTCAGGCAGAACTAGGTGTGTAGCAGTAGTGGAAGAAGGTAGGAGGCAGAGCAAGCTGTGGCTGGGAGCTCCTGTGCCCTTCTCTGCAATTTCTTTATCCTGAACTAAGAATAGATTTTTGCCCAAGGCTGTTCTGAAGCAGATAAAAGAGGTTTGAGGTGATGAGCAGCCTTTTGTGGCAGGCATTCATCCCTGTGGGCTCAGGGGGAAGCTGTCTCTGATGTGAACTAGTGCCTGATGACCTATGAAAGTTAAATAGAAAAGGGATTGAAGCTACCTTTAGAGTGCAGAAAGGGGCTGAGCTGCACTGGGCAGTCCCATGGGGCTTGGTAGGTCAGTGCATTATATGTAAACAGATGTTGCCTTGGGCAAGAAGCAGATCTGTTTGTTTGGTTTTTTTTAAAGGATAATCTAAGAGTGAGAAGCAAGGTTTGCCCAGAAAAGAGCTACTGTAGGGAATCGCTGTTGTTATAGGCAAGAGCCCACTCAAGCCCAGAAGCAAAGTAATTCTCTTCTCACTGATACCATGGCTGATGAAGTTCTCGGGTGTCTTCTCACTTATACTGTTTGCTTTGAGGAGGAACAGTTGGGAAAGGCCTTCCATTGTGCAGGAACAGACTGCTAGGTGCAGCTGGCATCAGCTAATTTGCTGAGTCCATTGTGAATGTGCAGAGCATGGGGCAGGCAGCTCACTTGCTGATGAGTGGGCCAGGGCCAGAGCAGGTACTCCTGGTTTGTGGCTGTTACACAAGTGCACCTTATATTTTTTCTGTTATCTTGTCCTGCTAAAATGTGGTGACTCATGCTGCTTTCTCCCTCTTGCACCCTGCAGCTTTGGTCCTGATGGACCTGGGCTGAGCAAGTGCAGTGGGATGCTCCAGCTGCTAGATTTCTTCCAGCTCCACTGCAGAGTTGTGCACAGCAAGGTTTGCGTTGTGCATTGGGAGCTCTTTCTGGAGAGGGGCAGCCTGACTTGGTTGGCAAGACCACAGGTGCTTATGGATTCTTCCACGCTTGGCCATGACTAGGAGTGTTCACCCCTCCTGTTGATAATCCCTCAGTATGGATAAGGTCAGGCAGAAGTGTTCTGCACCCACCTTCCAGTGGGGCACAGCCATTTGGGTCTCCACTCTCTGTTCATGTTTTCTCTACTAAACTCACTCAATCTGTAGTTTCATGGCTCACCCCCAGTTGGCACTTCCAGCCTTCTGAGACTCTGGATTGTGGTTGGTTCTCTTTGAAATGCAGCTGTGTTCTCCCATCACTTGTTTTACTGGCTGTGAGTCTAGCGGGCTGACTGTCGTGGCTGGTCTGGTGTACAGGGTGGGGGAAACGGGCCTGTTCACCCCTGCTCCAGTACCAAACAGCAGTCCAGGCTGGCCTTCTTATGTTGTATATCCATTGTAAAGACAGAGATCCAGGTGTGAATACTTCACTTCTGCTCCTGGAGGACTCAGTTTCTCGGACAGCATTCAAGGCAGAAGAAAAGCTGGATGCCGGTCACCTATCTGCAGTGGATATGCTCCAGCCCCCCAACGCACGCACATGCACCATCATGCAGGGTGTTTCTTTTTCCTTTGCATAGGGTCTTAGGCTAATCAGTACAGGTTTGGTTCTGTCCTTCTGGGCCTGGGCTTGCCTTAGAGTGCTGGTGTTGTCTGTCAATCTGAGGCAAGATTGAATTTGTATCAAAGAAACTCAGACAAAGCCGAGAGGACTGGCCGGAATAACCAATGAGCAGAGAATATGAAGCTGAAAGAAAAGCTTGTGTAATCTGCACAGAAGAATGCAGGCACAGAGGCTTTGGATCTTCTCCGTGGCAGAGTCAGTGTATGGAAAATGTGGTTTGATGTAGACAAGCCTATCACAATAAGTCTGGGGCAACAAACCAGAAACAAAGTGCACTCTCAATGGAGTGGCTGTGCAGCAGCATAGCTTCCCAGGGAGGGGATATGAAGGTGGTTATAAAAGAATGCTCTGAAACAGCCAGGCTGCAGCATGGTGGAAATGCAACAGATATATTGTGGGAAGTGTAAGGGAGGGACTGCAAGTGGGAGGAAGAGGCAGGCAAAGAGCAATGGCAAACTGTGGGGCTGGTTGGAACAGCATCTTCCCAAGGGGCCATTCCTTGGAAGCATGCTGGCCACATCAAGTCCAGAGCCTACCCTGTCTGGGGCATCTTCTTCCTCCACTGCTTTCTGCCCACCTCCCTTGGAACCTGACTCATTCTCCGCCGTGCTCTCTGCCTTTATCTCAGCAGGACCTTGGGTCACTGTGTTAAAACTGCCAGAGCGTGTGGGCTTGCCAGAGTACAGGCAGGTTGCAGTACTCTGAACTGGGGGCACCCTGAGGAATGAGAACTGAAGGTCATAGCCAACGGAGATGGGAGAGGTCACAGGCAAAAGTGCAAAGAGTGACAGAGAAGCCCTCGGGTAGGGACAGGGCTACTGTGTCAGAGTAGTTTACCTGACAGTGTTTGGCACTCACTGGGTGTATGGTATTCCATGCCACCTTTTTACAGGGAAGTGACTGGTTGTCTGCATCTGTGACAGAGCATTCTGGAGGAGCCCTTGGCTGGAAGGATCTGACAGGCAGAGCTGAGAAACTTGGGAAAGGAAATGATTTTCCCATTGAGTCTGACCTTTGTGCGTCCTTTCTCCTCACCAACTTGTTGGTTCTTGCATTAAACTGTTATTAGTCTGTGATCAGGCTGTTGGGGCCTGGCCTGGTGATGCTAAGTGCATATGGTTCACAATCTAGCACAGCAAAGCACTGCATGTTAGGGAGATGGTGTGTAGAGGTGAAGTCAAAAAGGGTGAGCAGGTTCTGCCGCTGCCTTGTCCTGTTCTTTTGGTTTCTTTGTCAGAGCCCCCTCCCCCCCGCTGGAGGTAAATGAAATCTGCCTCTGTGCCTGCCCCTGGCCCAGAGCAGTGTTATGGTCCCCAATGCCAACCCTGGGTGCAAAGTGAGCATCTTGCACTGGCACAGAGGCCAGGTCCCAGTGCTGGCCGCCCAATGGGAAAAGCAGAGGGGGTCGAGATGTCACCTTGGCAGGAAGTGCTGCAGAAGCCCTGAGCACTTGAGCTCCTTGTGTGCTGGGCTGGGAGCAGAGGGCTCTGTGCCAATGTCATGAGAGCACATAGCTAGAGCTCAAAGGCCCTCGGGAAAGTTGGCCCCCCTTTTTTTTCCCAGAAACATTTTTCTTTTGCTTGCCTTTCACGCTGATGACCCTCAGAGGAAAGACCCGGACATTGGCATGGAGTCTGCCAAGCTGGTAGCTTGCCAGAAGCTGGAGGCTTGTGCCTGATTTACATATATATGCATAATTGTCTTGAGTGCACACAGCCACATTTGGTGCCTTGTTGGCTGGGTAGACCTTTGTCTGATCAACCTTTGTGCTTGTCCCGCAGCCCTTCAAAGGGAATGACCCAGGGGCTGGGTTCTTTATGTCCTGGGTTAGGTGCATCTCTTTAGCCCCAGCCCATGCTTGCAGGACTTAGGTACTGTGGTGAATGGCTGACAGGCCCTTGCATTGTGTTCCCTGGGGAAGAGCATATTTGGGACTCTGGGGGATCCAAGGAGTTTGTGAAGGGCTGTGCTGCAAATCTGATCACTTAGCGGAAGAGCTGTGAGCAGTTGCTCCATGGTGACTGCAGGTTTCTGTGGTGAGGGCCTGAGTTTCCTGACTATGCAGTTGTTCTCACTGTAGCCAGTCCCTCTGTCTGTGGTCTTCCTTGTTGAGGGGACAGAGAAGCTGGTGGGAAGGGGGAAAGAGGAGAGCAGGGTGGAGCCATGGGAGAAGTCTAGTAAAGGAGGGTTCCGTCCCTTGGCACCCTGCAAGCTCCCTTCTGTCCCCCCAGCCTGTGGGAGGGGAAGAGTTTGCCTATCTCAAGCTGTAGACATTTGTGCTTTTAAGCTCTTGAGTTCTCCAGTTGACTATTGCACATAGACAAGCTGGCAGCTGCCACACAGCCCCACTCCAGACACGTGTGGCAACCTGCGATTCATAAACCAACTGTTCTCTTCCGTACTCACATTCTCACAGTGGCACCCAGCTCTCTGTGCCTGGAGCATTCACACTGCATTTGCACTTTCCTGACAGCCACTTGCCCCAAAAGCACATGGACCAGGAAGCAGTCAGACCTTGGTTGGTCAGTCCCTTCTTGTTGCCCTCAGAATTTCCTATGGCCGGTGGCTATTCCAAACCCGGCAGGTTTGGCTGCCATTGGGTGGACCTCACTATAACCCCTTATTAAATAATAGGATGGTATAAATTCTGGTCAAGTAGGAGGTGGCTACTGGAAGCCTGAATGCCTCCCACAGCCGAAATGTGGTTGCTTATGGCCTGGGTCTGAGTCTCCTTAGCTCTTTCCTACCCTTGTGAGACTTGCCCTCATTCAGTTGTGCCTCCTGGTCGCAGGCTGACTCCAGGCAGGAGAGAAGCAGCAGAATGAGCAAGCTGCAAACCTGTCTCCATGCAGTACTGCAAACCTGTCTCCATCTGCGTCCTCTGCCCCAGAACAATACTTCCCCGTAGTGCTTTGCGGTCTCCCATATCATCTGATTCTGAACAATTGAAAAGAAAGTGTCAATGAATCTCGCATAACTAGGGAGAGATGACGGGTGTAGGTTGTAGCCGTGTTTGTCTGAGGACACAGGCAGACAAGGTTCTTTGGGTGAATCTGATATCTTTTATTAGACCAACTTAAATAGTTGGAAAACAATTATTAAGCAAGCTTTCGGGTTCAAAAACCCTTCGTCAGGCTAAGGAAGTTTCTGCAGTTGGTGCGTGCTCTTCCTGGATGGAATGAAAAGTAAAGAAGCCAGAGGCTGGTCGGGTATGCATACAAGACAGGTAGTCAGTGAAAATGCAGATCGAGGAGTCAATGGGTGAGAGACAGGCTGGGGGGGAGAGAAGGGGGATGAATAATGGAGAGAGACCTGGGGAGTCAGATGTCAGGCAGGTTATAATGTGTCATAAATCCAATGTCTATATTTAGTCCATGATTTTTAGTATCCAGGAGGTGGTTGAAGTGGAGTTCATAGGCTTGTCTCTGGGAACCAGAGCACATACCAACTGCAGAAACTTCCTTAGCCTGATGAAGGGTTTTTGAACCCGAAAGCTTGCTTAATAATTGTTTTCCAACTATTTAAGTTGGTCTAATAAAAGATATCAGATTCACCCAAAGAACCTTGTCTGCCAGGGAGAGATGCATATTTGCAGTGCAGCTGCTGTGGGTGTATCCTGAATTGCTCTGGGGTGCTGTGGCCAGCAAATGGTTTATCTGAAAGGGCAGGCCGAAGTGCTCAGCCAAGCCAAAAGGCGTCCTGAAGCTGGTAACCCAGAGGGACCAGGCGGTTTCAGTATGCAAGGGAGGGATGTAAGTGGCATTGCCTCCTGTTGCCTTTGGTCCTGCAGACTGAATAACCAGGTGCCCATTTGCATCCGGGTCAGCCTTTGACAGGAATCCAGAGTGGGGCTTGAACTCTTGCTTGTGGAGTCACAGCAAGAATGAAACAATCCAGCCCCATCATGGGCAGGATCTGTCTGCTGGGTGGTTGGGGTTTCTTGGGGCTGCAGAGGACTGTGAATTGTGCTGTCATCCCCAACCCTGTTCCATCACCAAACTCCCTAGAAGCTTTTTGCAGACTGCTTCTGAAATTGCTTGTCAAGAAAATCTGTGGAGAGGGCCTGGCCCACGGAGCTAGCTATGCACCTAGCCGGGTTTTAGACCCTGCACAAACCTTTTCCAAGTGCTCATACTGAAGGGGGAAATTCCATTGTGTGAGCCAGGGTGAGCTGGAACAGAACTCTACTGCAGTCTTAAAACTTGAATCGCAACCAGGTGTCTGAACAGAGTGGAAATTGGGAGCATTAGTGATGTTTGCTGGTGCCTGGAGCATGTAGTTTAACCGTTGTGTTGCCAGGGTCTCCATGCTGGCAGACACTTGCTAACCAATGTAGTGTTCCCGACACCGTGGCTTGAGCACCAAGGTGAAACACCCTGGTTTGTCAAGTCTGCCACAGGGTATTTATCTAGACATGGCTTCATGCTGTCATGAATCCTACCAGTGCCATGGGCGGTTGTGACTTCAGCATTGTCAGATTTTCATTTGTGATCCCTGTGATTGAGGATTTAGGACACTGCTTGCAATTGCTTCAGGCAGCAGCCTGGATGGTCAGTTCCAGTGAGCTGTATTTTAGCTGCCTCTCTTACTGCTCCCACTCCCTTTCCCACAGCTGCCTCTGGCTCTGGCATGTACTCAGTAGTGCTGCCTGATTCTCTTTACTGGATGCTCAGAGAAAGGGGACCAAGCCACTTATTCTGAGATGTTCTGGCTGCCTTCCTATTCCCTTGAGCCAGGTGGCCTTCTTCACTCTCCAATGCTTGCTTCGGCCGATCTTCCCACATGCCTGCTCTCCATCTCTCTGCAGCACCTTGTGTGAGGCAAGAGGTTTCCCCCTACTGTGCCTGGCACCTGTGGCAGCCCCCAGGTCCTCTGTCCAACCTGTTCCAAGTCTTCCCTGGAAAGGTCCCTCGCTTACCCCCTATGTTGGAATTAGCTTGTGTACTAATCCCAGCAGGCATTATTTAATGGGACAAAGGTTGGAGTCAATTCTGTCTGAAGATGCCTCATCATCATTGACTCATTCCTTTTGTGATGAAAATTGCTCCTGTTTTGCTAGTTGGGCAACCTCAGCCATTGCCCACGGAGCAACCTTCCCATCCCCACAGCAAAGCCAACCTACCCCCAAGGTCCTCAATAATATCCAAGGTGGAGCTCCAGGAGAAGCATTCCACTGCCCCATATTCCAGCTCTGTCAGAGATGTCAGGAGAGCTTCCAGCTCACACACGCCCTGCTTCTTCCAGTACAGAAACATTGCTCTAATCCAGAATTAGATGGGTGCTGATGTCCTGCATGTGACTCCGTAATCTCTTAGCTGGGAGGTCTGGGTAGAGCAGTTGTTCTCAACCTTTTTGGACTCGAGGCACCCCTCACTGGGCTTGAGGTACCCCCCAGAACTTTTGTGAATTGAGTGGTACCAATTTCAAGAACAAATGTAAACATTACCGTGGTTACTTCCTTGCAGAGGGACCTGGCAGTGGGCATGGGGGATTGTTCAGGCGGGACAAGCCTGAGCCTGTACTTATCTGCCTAGTTTATCTACTTGCCTCCTAACATCTTGCTTATCTCCTCATAACTCACAGCACCCTTCAAAAGATCTGGCAGCACCCCAGGGTGCCACATCACTTTGGTTGCAAATCACTTGGGTTGAGCCATCCCAGAATTCTCCTGGTGGAGACTCGGCTCATAGCAGCAAGAGCTCGTTCGCTGGAAGTGCATGACCCAGTTCCCGTGGGGTGACTGTTGCAGGGCAAGAACTCTCGCTGGTATAACCGCATCCACACTGGGCTGCTACCAGCATTATTGTGTCTGTCAGGGGGTTGATTTCTATGCAACTCCTGACAGAACCATGCCAGGAAAATTCAAGTATGGGCCATCCTGAGCACCATTAGCAAGGGAAAATCTAGTTCTTAGCACTCTGCAACCATTGGCTTCTTTGGGCCCTGCTGTGAGGTGGGTGTTAGCCCCATTTGGCAAAGGGTACCTGAGTTGCCATGGTACTGTGAGCTTCCTGAGGATCATGTAGATTCATGGTTGTAGGACTGATGTTAGGCCCCAGACTGCTGGCTGTGAGCTGTCCCAGTTTGTTCCCAGGCCCTGCCTGAGACCACACACAGGATGTGACCACATGAATGGCAGTCACCACAGTATAGATGTTCCCAGACTTATTGGTTCAGGTACTGCTAGCAACAGCTCTAATCCCTGTTCAGAGAACTGGGCAAATGCTGGGGTGAGTTGGTATCAAGCCCCATGCTGGTGTGGTTGCACCCAGATTGGCCCAGGCACTCTGCACAAGATGCCCTAATTGCAGCATTCCCAAGTGCTAATCCTTGGCTCAGGATAGGGCTGGTCTCTGGGGTGGGGATAGTTGGTGTTTCCTAGATGAGCCAGATGGGGAGTGATGGCTGGAGCTCCTTATTCACTGTTCAGGGACTGAGCTCTCTTGTCCCATCTGGAGAACAGCATGGCTAGGACTCTTCCCTTCTCCAGCATGGTCTCTCCCGTCTTTCACACAGCTGCAGCCTGCAGTCCACCCACCTGACACTGACCCCTCTTTCTCCAGGGCTGGAAATGGTCAGTGACTTTTCTTAATGGTAGCAAAATGCGTGTCAAAACGGGCACTGTCCATACCTCATGCTGGCTGTTGCAGTTAACGCTGGGTTTGCACTGTGAACTTCCTTCCTGGGGAAAAGGTGCAGGAGTAGGGGATGGGGAGACATTCTTCTTTTGGGAGGTTATTGTGCGGGTAGAACGGCTGAACTGCCCTATTCTTCCCAGTGGCCAGAATAATCACATACGCGTCCTGTCCCCTCAGCTGATTTTCTGTCTGAGATGGTGGAAAGTGAAATGTGTGCAATGTCTGTAGGAGTCTGAAGAAAGCCCCTTTGTCTGCCCCTTTGAGCATCGCCCAGGCTCAAGCAGCACCCTCCACCACTCCAGGACTCCCGCGCCTCAGGATGAATGCAGTGCTTGTCCAGAAACCGGGACCTGCTCTGTGCAGCTGAGTTCCAGTCTTCTTCTGCTAGTCCAACAGATGGTATTGCTGTGGAAACATGCTGCGGGCACCCTTTCAAGCAGCAAAGAGCCATAACCCTCTTCTGGTTGTTGGGCAAACAAGGAAGAGACCCGAGCCTCTTCAACATGTTTCTGTACTGGAAGAAGCGGGGCGCATATGAGCTGGAAGCTCTCCCGACATCTCTGACAGAGCTGGAATATGGGGCAGTGGAATGCTTCTCCTGGAGCTCCACCTTGGATATTATTGAGGACCTTGGGGGTAGGTTGGCTTTGCTGTGGGGATGGGAAGGTTGCTCCGTGGGCAATGGCTGAGGTTGCCCAACTAGCATGCACATGCTGTTCCTGCTGCTGAGAGCCAGCTGGCAAAGAAGCAACCAGCTTTTCCTTCATAGACATTTTGTGGGGGGCTCTGCCCCAGCCCTAGATGGGTGACTTACATTGCACTCAGCAGGTGTGAGAATGCAGGTCTGGCTTGCCAACCTGCTGTTAGCTCTCTGCAGCTCTAGGCTTGCTCCCATGTGGGGAGGGTAAGGGCAGGTTACAGATGAATGCTGGGATGGAGCATGGAGTCACTTGCCTCTAGTGCTAGGAGAAAGCTCTCCCAGGAGGTATGGATATATATGACAACTCCCAGCACCTGGTTTCTGTTAATCGAAAACCAATTGCTGGGGCCTCCCTTGCCCATAGTGCCTGCTGTCTGAATGTTTAGTTTCAGTCCAGATAGGCACCGAATTCTGGGGGTGTTTTGTGAGATGGATAAAGATAGTGATGAATGCACCTTCCTGTCTGGGCAGTGTGAGGGGCAGGACTTGGTGCCCTGCCACCACTTTGCTGCCGTGTGTCACCTGCATAGTAGGAGCATGACTTAGCTGGCAGCACTTGGGTGTTCAGAGGGCTGATGCTAAGGGCGGGCAGCCTGTCTACCTGGCTTAGCATCTGACATCCACCTCAGCCCACAGGGTGTGGGCAATGAGCTGCTCATGGTCTGAGCTGTGCAGGTCTGCCTTGCTCTGGGGTGAAGACTGAGAGAACTCTCCCACCAAGTCTGGAATTGGGGGCTTTCCAGGTAGACCCTGAACCAACCAGGCATGGTAGCAGGAGAGCAGCATATGTTTTCCCTAGAGTCTAGAGGTTTTCCGCTCGGCACTTTTGGACTTTGCTCTTAGCATAGAAATAAAGGAAAGATCTGGCTTTTGGGTGGGGTTTGGGATGAAGCTCCTGTCCCAGCCTGCATCTGATCCTCAGATTGGGTTTGGGTTTGTGCATTTTCATAAAGCCTATCCCCATTGCAACAGAAAGTCCTGGGTCCCCCTGAGGCCAGGCCATAACTGATTGCCAGGATGAGGCCAGCAGGGCTCCATCCCTCTTCTCCTACCTGCAGGGCAGAGCTGTGCTAATGCAGGCCTGGCGTCCCGGGTTTGGCCAAGGGCTGCCTGTCCCTTCTCTGTCTGAGTTTTCAGTATGTTTAAAAAACTTCCTCTTGCCTGCATGAAAGAATTTCTGATTTGTGCCCATTATTATTCATAATAGGTCAACTGCAATGATAATTCCAGCAGGCCAGCCAATAGGGCTGCTGTTACTAAGCCACCAGACACCATGGCGATGCAGCCTCGGACAGAGTGGTTATTGTGTTCTCCAGGGACTGGTTTCAGCATGTGGGCAGCAAAGCTTCACAGCAGGCACATTACTCCCATCCCTATCCGATAAAGTCATGAGTCTGGCCCCGCTCACCCTGGGGCTTATCACTAGCAGGAGCCTGTTCCCCAGAGCTGTGGGCCTCTCCTCTCCTGGCCCTTGTGCTACCCATGGGATCCTGTCCCCACTCTTGTGGTATGCATGTCCCTGGCTGCTTCCAGGGGCTGTGGCTGCATGGCAGTGCATTCCACTGTGGCAGGGGAGTGCAGATGGAGCCACCCTGGCATCTGACCTGGGGAGGGGTGAGGGGCAGCTTTGAAGCAGCCCATCATGTGGAGGAGCTACAAGGGACAGAGACTAACCTGGCTTGAGCATGTGCAGTCTTAGGGGGCTGAAGAGGGCTGATATCATAGGCCTGGGAGTTCTGGTTGGGGTCGTGGTGGCTGCTGGGGTCAGCTTTCATGACGTAGAGGCTGGGGTCAGCTCACACAAACTCTAATTGAGCTGTTGATACAGGGGAGAAGGGAATATGCCTCAGGTCGCTCCTTGCAATCTGGTCTCAGATGTGCTGAAGCTCAGCTTGGTGTAGCCTCTCCTCCACGTACCAGCATACAGCCCTCTGGCCTCCAACTGTCTGCTGCAAGGTCTCCCCAGGACAGCCTTCCTCTAAGCCCTATGCTGCTGCAACTGAGAGACTGGAGGCTTCAGCCCACCCTCTCAACTGGCTGTCGCCAAAGGATGTGTGGCAGAAAATGGCCTGTTGTCCATCTGCATGCACACACTAGTACCTGCTATGGCCTGGTTGGCCACATCTCTGCAGCAAGGAGGTGAAATGCTCCTCTGGTTTCTGCAAGGCTCAATGCTGCCAGTTTCTGTTGGCCCAGAGAATAAGCTGATCATCTCTAGCCTGACCAGCACATTGCTGTGTGTGTCTGCTGCTGGGAGCCAGCACATCGTGTCTGGATTCTGCAGAAGAAGGCATGAGCAACTGGTTTCTCCTGAGTCTGGCGGGGGTGGAACTCGCAGAAGGTGGTGGCAGCAGCGGCAACCCTGTAAGGGGGGGCATGTGCCCCCTGTGCTCTCCTACCAGTCATCTATGGAAGGAGGGTTTATTCTCCCAGCAGGAACAGTGTTAACTGCTCTGTCTGTGTTTGTGCGTTCCTCCTTGTCAGTCTGTGGGGATCCCAGTGGGAAGAAGCTTCTGCAAAGGCATGTGCAGGTTGAGGAAAGGGATTGTTAGAAGACAAAGCTCAAGTAGTTCCTGCTCTGGCCCTCAAAATCAAATGGTATGGACATGTTTGTAGATACAAGGAAGCTCCTCAGCTTTGGGATCACAGCCTGCTGCTCTGGACTCAAAAGCAAAAGACAAATTTGTGCTTTTGAGGCAAAAAAAAAAAAAAAAAGGGCTAAGGCCCCAAGCATGCCAAGCATGGGCTTCATACACCTGAATGCCCTCCGTGTCCCATGCCCGCTTGCTCCTTGGACTTGGTAAGGCCCCAAGCATGCCAAGCATGTGCTTCATACACCTGAATGCCCTCAGTGTCCCATGGCCGCTTCCTGCTGAGCAGTGGTATTGCTAACTGTGCCACTGAGCTGCTCTCCTACTCACTAGGCATGCATGTGCACTATCCTGCAGGCCCTTGGCATTTGATATGGTGAAGGCAGACCCATGTCCAGCCCCAAGAAGCATACAATGTACAGATAAGCCAGGGAGAGAGGCAGCCTGCTGACAGCTGACCCAATGGATGACACAGAGCTGCTGAATTGGGCGTTAGAAATAGGAAAAGAAAGACGAGAAACCACCTCTGGCAACACGGAAGTGGCGACTCATGGATGCTGCATGGAGGCAGAAACCAGCCCAGTTCTGGGAGACATCTGGGCTCTGGCCCATCATGGCAAACCCTGACAGGTGACTGCAGGCCGTGAGTGAGGCATTTTGGCCCACCCCTACAACACCACTTCTTACAAAGGAGCATTTGCTGCAGAATGTGGTGCTCGTTCCTGAGATGGAAGCTCCTAGTTTCCGTGGCATTGCTCCCTCACTTGGCAGGGACTATGGCCTGTGTCTCGGGCTCTCTCAGTGGCCTGGGAAGAGTCAGTTCTCTCCAGTGTGTACCACAGTGTCCTGAAAATGGAAATCCATCCCCCTTTCTCCTCACTGCCCTTGGTGGCTCAGTCCTATACCAGCCCAGCGACAGTTCTACTTGGATTCTCGAGCAGCACTCAGGTGTTGGAGGAGATACGAGATTTTTTTTGGCCAAGAGCAAGGAGCACTGAATTGCTGGGGCTGGGAACTCCTCCCCGTTGCCTTAGCTGGACTCTGGTCTCCACTGATTCTGCTCAGGGGCCTGAGGCTTTGGGGGACTGAATTCAGGCAGTCCAAGAGAACAGTGTGTGTGGCTAAATATGTTTTGTTACTAGTTCCTAGGATGTCCGTCTCTTCTAAGCACCACAAATACCCCAAAATATTAATGTGATGGGAGGTGGAGGGGCTGCCAGCCAGTCGCTGGAAGGAATAAGCACGCTTCAGTCAGATTAAATGAAGGAGCAATTAAATCATAGCAGAAACTCCAGGGTCACCTTGAGGCCAAGTCTTGCCTGATTGCCAGAAGGAGGCTGGCAGGTCCTTTTTGTGGTGAGAGCTGAAGCAAGGTACAGGCCAGCATGGTGAGTACCAAGCAGTAAGTAGCCAAGCGGTGAGAGCTGAGGTGTTTCTCTGGCACTAGTCAGCGGATGCAGGAGCGGGGGCATCATTTGGTTTGCATGTATGTACCCTTGCCTGTGCCAGAGACAGGTGGCAAGAGCAAGCAGAGAGCCAGAGAAGCAGTGGTGAGCATGGCTCTAGGAATAAGCTGGGACTCAGAGCTGCTTGTGGTCACAGGTCTGGCTGGAAAGGCAGCCTTGGCTGTCTGGGCAAGGAGACTGCTTGCTGTGTTCAGGATTTGGTGCAAATAAATGACAGTACCCGGAATTGTCTGACTCATGGGAGAAGTCCAGCAAGGCCTTAGGCATTGGTGAGCTGCATGAGCCTTTAAGAAGTGTTGATGGTCTAAGAGTCTTCATCAGTCTGAATAAAGGAGGCACTTGTCAGTGAATCCTGCTCTTAGCCAAGGCTGTCCCTTGCCTCTCCCACAGGATTCAGCCTGTGAGCAGCAGCTGAAGCCTTGGGAATCTGGGCAGGTGGCTGCCTGTAGGACTCCATGAGGATGGATGGGAAGGATTTCTGTGCAGAGGCTGGGGTACATGTTTCCTTTCAGTGACATGGCTCAGCCCTCATCGGATACCACATTCAAGCTGGAAAACTGTCCTTTCCCAGGAGATCAGCTTCATGTTGGTCTCGCTCCTGTTGGGTCACAGCTCTGTCCGTTTCCTGGCTGAGGTGGATTCTTTATTCTGGCTTTGCCTTCCATAGCAGGGTGTATAGGCAGCTGCTTGAGATGACTGGCCTTGGCTGTGAGATGCCTTGAATGAAATGGCCTGACCCAGGCCCGTGTGGTCTCTGTCTGCTCACCCTTGCCTATTCCTCTCTTCCCAGCAATGGGGTGACCTGCACTAAAGGGTGTGAGCATGAAACTTGGCCAGCAAGGGCATGCTCTGCTGCAGAGTTGCTAATCTGCCCCCATTCTCTTGGGGCGGTGTGTTCTGGAGTGAACTGTCATGTTGCACTGGCTAGTCTGGGGTCAGGGAGTGAGTGATGATGAGTCATTTTGTTTCAGCCTGGGAGCTGCTGGGGCAGGGAGGATGAAGCCTTAGAGTGGAAACTATAGCCTTATATTTGTATTGGCCTCACACAGAGTGCCAGAAATGCTGTGTTAGGCTAGTCTTTTTGGTGGTTTTGAAAGGACAAAGACAGCTTTTCCACAAGCAGTCTTGCCCTCATCCCGGCTGACGTGCTTTCCCAGTCTGGCCAGTGCAAAGAGCCATTCTGACCAGTGGTGCTGACCAGTGCACATGCTACCCAACCAGGGAAACAGAGGGGACAGCTCCTGTCATTCCTGGAGTTCCTGCCTCATCTCCAGGCCACAGAGCACTGCCACTGTTCCTGGGTACTGTGGGGTTAGCCCAGCACCAGCAAGTCCCATAGTCTGTACGGGTGGTATGGCTCCTTGGCGAGAGCAGTGCTGGGGCAGAGCCCATGGGTCCCAGCACTACTGAGGGTCCTGCTACTGTCCTTGGGATTTAGCTGCTCATCACATCTTGCGGGGGGGGGTTTTGCCCCGCACACCATGTGGGGGGGGGGGGGGGAGGGGATGGCCTTCCTCTGTAGCATGGGTCACAGCCCACTTCCTAGGGTGATCACCTTGTGACACCTTGGAAATTCACAGTCTCCATGCTGTCTCCCAGTGCTGCCCTGTTGTTTTAGAGGCCTCTGGATTTCGTGCCACAGACTTCAGTGTGTGTTACCGGGAAGTGGGGTGTTGGGGGCTCCTGGAGTGCAGAAGAGCAGGTATGGGTGTTTCTGCAGATCCCTCTTGGTTTGCAAGGTTGCTTGTGATCACATTGGCTGGGCTCTGATCCTCCTAGCCCTGTGCAGTCCTGTAGGTGTTACCTGTGCAAAGGAGGATCTGCCTGACACCTGTCAGTATGTAGTGGTGGTGGTGGTCATGGCGGTGGTCGTGGAGCGGGGATTGGCTCTTGGAGGAGCAGGACTGGTTTACTAGGGGCTAGCAAGCAGCCCTGTCTTGTCATGTTCAGGGTTGCCAAACCTAGTGCCCACAGAAAGCCGTTGGAGCAGGCAGCTTGTGGGGGTAGGTCCCTTGGCTCACTGGAGCACAGTGAGGCTCCCTCTTTTGTGTCACTGTGCTGGGGGAGAGAATTTGCCCCTCCTCATGGACTTCCTGCCCACTTGTCTCCTGGGTTTCTGCATGGCGCTGGTCATTTGCTTTTGGCTAAGTAACACACAGCTCCTGATGCCAGACTGGGAGGAAAGTGGGGTTGGGGAAGAGGAGACAACGATGGAGGCTGTGGCCTGGGCATGAGCTGAGTGTCTTAAGGAACTAGATTCCTCATTTGTCTAAGCATCCTTCTGGCCCAGGCAGCTCTGCCATGTGGAGATTCCATGTTCCTGTTGTGCCTGTCGCTTCAGTGGCTGCATTCAGGTCAGGCTCAGGATTGAGGTCCCCTATGTTCCTGCCTTGTGTTAATACAGTGCCTTTCCTCTACAGCACAAAGTCCCAGAGGAGCTGGGTGAAGCCATCTCTGACTGGAAGCTCTGGCTGGTGGCTCCATCCCTGCACAGAGTCAGAAGCCCCAGGCTCAAGAGTCTAGTGCCCTGCATAGACTGCAGGGCACTTCCCAACACGGTGCTCCAGGTCCTTGCAGTCTGGGAGAGGGGCTGGGATTCCAGAGAGCTAGGTCCACCTTCCTCCTCCACCACTCGCTCCCTGGGCCAGTCACTGCACTGCGGATCCCCCTGGCTTGGACACTGGCGCTCTCCCTCACAACCAGCTGTCCTTGCAAGGGTTGGAAAGCACCCTACAAGCATGGCTGCCTGCAGTGAGAGGGCAGCAAGAGGCCATGTAGCAGGCTGGTCTCTGCTCAGCACAGCATTCCCTCACTCAGGCTGCTGGGCTTGGCTCCCTGTGTGTTGCCACTGGCACTGAGGCTGTTCTTCATGCTGCTTGCCCTGATTCCCCATGTCCCACACACCGTACCCTGCAGAGCCCCGTGCTTTGCTGTCTCTGTTCCTGCTCCCGGCGTAGACTCGGCTGCTTGGGGCAGGGGCTGGGTGGGTCTAGGTGTCCCGTCCATGTCAAAAGACACATGGGGATGAAGGAATGAGTGCTCCAGCCTCGACTAGGTCATGCTGCTGTGTGTGTGACAGGAGATGCTGACACCCTCAGCCTGCAAAGTCATGCTGGGGGATGCAGAGGGGTCCTCTGGGGGAGGCAGAGCTCTCCATGCCTCACCCTGTCCTCTTGTGCTCTACTCCCTTTGCATGTGCTCTGTATTGTTGCTCTGCCTGGCCTTCTCCTACTTGCTATTTTTTTTCCTTGGTTCTGTCAGCACCTGCTTTTGCCTTCTGCTGGATCCTGTCTGCCTGGCCACATCCTTCCTTGCTTAGCCTGCCTCCTGCCTTTGCTCCTGGGTTCTTCTCCTATTGTGTAAACAAGGAGGCCCTGAGGGAATGGCCTAATGATAACATCTCCCTACTGGGGTATGGGCCCCTCTCTGGGTTTGAGACTAGCAGGTGGAGGTGGAAGCTGGTGCTCCAGATGTGAGTTAGAGCCTAGGATCAAAGGTAAATTCTTTGATATACGATCAAGTTGGATGGAAGCTTGTGGTCAGGTTGGCAGGAACAGCCTAGGCCTTGGCTGCAGGCTTGGGAGTGAGATGTTAAATATAAACTCAGGCCACATTTCCTAAGCATGGCAGCCACACACACTGCCACCTGCACAAAGAGCAGCCCTGTTCTGACTCATTTGTTTGAAGCTTAATGTCTTGAGCCAAATCAGCCAAATCAGTTCTATCAACTGAGCACAGCCTAATTGTTCAAGTCTGTGTGGCATTACCACCAGCAAGTATCCTACCTCCTAGACATTTTAGCCTGGGGCTTCTGACTCTGTGCAGGGATGGAGCCACCAGCCAGAGCTTCCAGTCTGAGATGGCTTCACCCAGCTCCTCTGGGCCTTTCATTGCAAAATTGCTGGAAAACAGAGCTGTGGCCAGTGCTCAGCTGTCTGCGTCTCAGGCATGCTGAGCTATAGCTGCATACTAAGTTACTGCCATGTTTGTCTTGGGGACAGGACAGGAGAGTTGGATGGTGGCCAGGTGTTGTGGGCTGGGCACCAGCACATGTGCAGCTTGAGGCTGCCTGCATGCTGGTGGTTTTGCCTATGGATGCTGGGGTTACCTCTCCCAGGGTCCTACCCATTGCTCCATGCTCTTTCCTGACACATGGAGTGTTTCCGCACCCCTTGGGCTTGCCGCAGGCATGAGAAGACTCCCTGGGGCCCCATATTCTCAGCTCTCAGGGTTATCATCATGGGGCAGTTATACTGGCATTGGACCAACCTTGACTGGGATGCCCTGATGGGAACAAAGCCTTTCTGAGGGAAACTGTGGACTGCAATCATTGCATTAACCCATGAACCCCAGGCCCTTCCCAGCCTGCCAACCCCGCACATTCCTAAGATGCCTGGCTGTCGCCTCTGCAGGCTGATGGGCGGCAGCAGGACAGCCTGAATTATACTCAGAACCACTCTGGGGAGCAGCCTGTCTGGGTGCAAACCCTGCAGTCACCTACACTGGGCACCTAGGTGCAGGGGCACAATGGAGATGACAAGTAGGAGCCCCAGGAGCCTTGAGAGAGCAGCTCTGACGAGGTGCCCTCTGAGACCACGCATAACCATCCAGAGTGCAGAGATCCTAGACAGCCCCTTCCTTCCCCTCCTTGGTGCGATCCCTTCCACCTGTCATGTCTTTCATCGCATCCTGCTGCTCCTGTTTTGGTGTTCATGTTTCATGGTAGTGCCTTTGTTCGTATGTATGTGAGAAGCTCAGCAAGTTGGATTGGGTCCATACAGAGATGTGTGGGGGATGTGCCCCCTCCCCTCTGTTCTGATGAGCCCACTTCAAAGTGGAGTCTGATGCCTGAGCCTCAGCCTGCAGGTGGGTCATCCCACTTACAGCTGCACTTAACCCATGAGGAACTGAGGGCTGCTGCTCTGGCAACGCACATTATTACCTCAAGGTGGTCTTGGGCAGGGCCCTGGGAGTGTGCTAGAGGCAGAGCAGCCCTGCCAGGGCCCCCACAGCCTTCAGGCCGGTCTCAAAGGGACTGGTCTCAGAGGGCACCTCCTCAGAGCTGCTTTCTCAAGGCTCCTGGGGCTCCTACTTGTCATCTCCATTGTGCCCCTGCACCCAGGTGCCCTGCACACGTGCTAGAGGTCACAATCCAAAAACCAGCCCCTTTGAGACTGGCCTGAAGGCTGTGTGGGCCCTGGTAGGGCTGCTCTGCCTGGCTTAGAGCATTTCACAGCATGTTTAGTAAAATGGGAAGACATTTGTAAGCATGAGGCTGCAAGGGCCACATTTGGTTTGGAAAGGGTGGAAACAAGCTGGTTTAACTTGTGTGGAATTTCCTTGCTCTTCTTCAGTGCAAACAGTTTGCTGAAACCAAAACAGATTTCAAACCCTTTCCTTTCAGTATTGTCAGAGCGGTGGGTTCCTCCAAGCAGAACTTGGTTCTCGAGCTTTGACAACCTCTTTGTGGCCTTGGAGCCCTGAGAGCTGGGGGCTAAGCACTGTGCAGTCTTGGAAGCTGCTGTGTGACTGGTGGTGGGATCCTGGAGGAGTGGGGTAGTTCTGTCTGCGCCAGCACTGAGGTTGTGGGGGCAGCTGCAATGCCTGCCAGCAGGACCAGAGGGACCCTGCTACATTCATGTAGATTTTCTCTGCTAAGCCCAGCAACTGGGGTAGGGACAGCTCCTTAAATTCCCTCCAGCCTGATTCCTGGGGCTTAGGGTCCCTACAACAAGCCACAGGACTTGGCTTTTCTGCATTGATTAATGGCCATAGAGACCAGGAGTTGGTCCTGACAGCTAACACAGGCAACCCTGCAGCTCAGCCATGCGTTTGCTTGCCCCAGGGCAGGTATCCACAGCCTGGATGAGCAGAGCAGTCCTGGGGCAGAGGCACCAGCTTACCATGGCTCCCCTGAGCAGGGTCCAGTGCACCTGGCTGAGACAGAAATTCTCAGTACCCACAGAGCCAAGACGCCACCTTGCCCAGGAGGGCACTGTGCATCTGGCATGCCTAGCTGCAGATGCCTCTTAGCAAGGTTGCGGCAGCATGGCTTGTCTGTTGAGATCATAGCTCCTTTTGCTGCCCCCTCCCTGGATTCCTGCAGGGAGCTGCAGCTGAGCTCCAGCTCTTGCTTCTGCGTGATTGTGTTCCTAGGCAGTCTGTGATATACACACTTCTTCAGTGTGCGGTTGTGTCTGTATCTCCCTGCTGCGCTTCTCGTTCCTGACGGGTGCTCGCCTTGGAAACATTCCTGCGGCTGCTCTGCTCTGGCTTCCATCACTGATGGGTGAGTGTTGGGCTCTTTATGGGGGCTGGGAGCAGAGCAGCTCAGGTCTCCCCTTCTGCAGAGGGCTTGGGGCAGGACCAGCTGGCTCTTTATCACAATAGGCTCATTAGTAGTAATGCAACATTGAGAAACCACACAAGGGAAAGAAGATACTGCTAAAATAATCCCTGCAAAGTCTCTGAACAGAAAGACTGCACAGTGGCAGGATGGGACAAGATGTGGTGTCTGGAGTGCAGTGCCATGCAGGTGTAGAGGAAGGAGCCTATGTATCTGCTTCCCCATCCTGCTGAGTGAGCCCTGGGTACCTGGGGAGCTTCTTGAGAGGGGGCAGCCTCTGAGAGCCTTGAGCACTTGTGGGGGCAGGGGTAGACTGCTGTATTTTGTCATGTCCTGTTGCCTACCATGACAAGAAATGACAATGTGTGCATTGTCCAGCTGTGCTCTCTGAATGGACTCCCAGGGCATATGTATCTGCTTCTAGCACAAGAGCAAACTAGATAGGACACGATAAAATAGCTGGGCTGTACCCTGTGCTTGTACCTTGTGGGTTTGGTACTTATGGGATGGTCTTTGAGCCTGACTTCATTGCTCAACCTCTGGATAGTAACCTGAGCTGGAGCCTGTGCCTGCACATCCCTGCAGCAGATCCAGAAGCAACCTTCCATGCCTGAAACCACCCAAGTGCTGCGGTTGCCCAGGGTGTCTGTATTTATTAGCCAGGAGACGGATCACACATAATCCAAGTGACACAGTTCTACTGTGCAGCTTACAGAAGCTGAGGCTGTAAGGTAGGATACAATGGCATTGATGTTGGCTCTCTGGGCATCTCCTTTCCCTGCTTTCAGGATGCTGTACAACAGTCAGGATAGGTAAGAGAGCATCTCAGGATGGTGGGAGCAGTGCTGAGCCAGTGCTAGTAGCACCTCTCACAGGTGGCCACTCTGGGGGCTTTGATCCCAAGAAAACACTGTATTTTGATACAGATCTGTCGGTAGTCACCTGCTATTAGCAGCAGCCATCATGTGA
>NW_005842154.1:1313211-1316560 GCF_000455745.1 Alligator sinensis | reverse complement strand
GGGGCGGGGCGCTGGTTGTGAAATCCACAGTTTGGATCCCCTGAGAACTGAGGGCTCTGACCTGCTCTTGGCACTAGCAGCCTTTGGAAACCTCCCCTGTGCCTTCACTTGTTTTAGTTCTGGGGCACCCTGAACCAGTGCTACCAGGGCTGCCATGCTGCCTTCTATCACGCTACTGATTCCTCCATGCAAGGACCCCTCCTGTGCTATGAGGGAAGAGAGAGGGTGGAT
This sequence comes from Alligator sinensis, assembly GCF_000455745.1. NCBI lineage: Eukaryota > Metazoa > Chordata > Crocodylia > Alligatoridae > Alligator > Alligator sinensis. The sequence continues at coordinate 1,316,329 of NW_005842154.1, read as the reverse complement.
AGAAGTGGCAAGTAGGTTTCGAACCGAGCTGGACACAGCTGTTGGATCAGGCCTTTCTGTTCTCACTAGAAGAGGGTCTGTCTGTAAGGCTTCTGAAAAGGCCTGTTGGTCACCTTGAGAGTGATGGGTGAAGACGAGCAGCCATGAGCTGGCTCTCAGGAAGCCAGGGGCTGCAGTTGGCTGGACCCATAGCTCTGAGCTACCTGTCAGTGCTAAGGGTAATGGCCTTTTAAACGCTCTGTGTTTATGGTATCTCTGCACTGCATAATCAGAGCCTTAACACTTCAGCCAGTTGTAGTCTTCCAGAGCAGTTGGCAGTGAGGTCAGAGGTTTCCTACATGAGGTTGTGCTCCAGCACTGAGCCATAGGAGTTTTGTTCCAGCACTTCCCAGCACAGCTGCTAAAAGCCTGCTCTGGGCTCCAGTGTTTGCCAATGCCTTGCTGCCCTTTCTTTGTGCAAGTCCCAGACAGTGCTGGGGTCTGTGGCACTGGCCCTTGTGGTACTTAGTGCTACCAAAAACAGGTGCACCCGTGTGTAATGCAGAGGCAACCTTTCACTGAGACCTGCTGGGTGACTGCAGAGCAGGGTAGGATGTTCCTGGCCTGCAGTGAGATTGCAGTTACCTTGAGAGGGGCATTGCATCCAGAAAGAACAAAGGGGGAATAAGTCTCGCACTCAGCCTCTTGGAGATCTCTCTGCCCCCATTGCTGAGCTGAGCCAGAACCACTTCAGGGGCTGAAAGGACTGGACAAATCCTCCTTTGCCTGACTGCTTCTATTTGTAGGACAGGGCCAGCATGGACACCTGACATGGCAGTGATAGTGCCAGGTGAGGGTGCCTGACTGCATGTCTCCACAGGATGCCACAGTTATGCAGTAATATGGCTGTGCAGTAATGCTAATCATCAGCTTGCTGCTAGTGGGTCCCATGGGGGCTGAGGAATGGGGTCTGTACTGGGCTGGCCCCATCACTGAGGGTTCCCAGGCACATGCCTGTGGCAAAGGGGTGGCCATCTCTAGGCAGGAGAGGGCAAATCCCTCTCCAGACAGCCTTGCTCCCCTTTCTTTGCTAAGGGCTTTTACTGACTCAGGACCCAAGACACCAAATAGAGTGAGTGGTACAGTTCTGTGCCCTCAGAGCCCCACCACTATGCTCACAGCTTCCCCAGGGCCAGGGGGCAGGGAAGGGGCTCTTGCACTGGTCAGACTAGGCAGCTCCTTGCTGAGTTCCTACAGTTTTATGACTGACAACTCCAGCCCCAGGGGCTAAGCAGGCAGGAGACAGGTCCCAACTCTGAAACAGTTTTCATACTGTGTGCAATCCAAGGCCCCAGCCAGCTGCTCCAGCTCTGCTCTGCTGTGTAGAGAGGACACCTGTAGGCCAGCACTGCTGGTGCAGGGAACAGAGCAGCAGGAGCAGGGTTTTTGGCACACTCCGTCTGCGGTACAGATTTCCTGTGCATGGGTGCCAGCTCTGGTTTAATGGTGTTGTGCCCCAAAGCTGATGCTATCCAAAGGGCGCTTGTGAGTATTGGACTTGGCTGGCTCCTGAGTTGCAGACCTGGGAGGGAGCACTGTCACCTGAAAGGGAGTGCGGCCTTCCAGGGAGCAATCAGAAGCCTCGCCTGGCGGTGCCTGATGATTGCCTCTGCAGCCCAGCTCTGCATGGCTAACTTCATCTTCCTTCTTCTCCAGATGAACGGACGGCAACGGAGGAAAAGGTTCTGCATTGCCAAAGCCTAGATTGCATTGACAGAAGGAGAGCGGTCAGGGTAAGGTTGCAGCTTCTTTGCTTGGGAGAGAGGGCTCAGGGTGTGGCACTTTTGGAGGGGGTAGTGGGGAGTGCTTGCTGGGTATAAGGAGTTTCATTGAGGAGGGAGACAATGTTCTTAGCTCTAGGACTTTCTGTGACTAGGCCTACCCTTGGAGTTGGCAAGGCCAAACCTTCTGGGTTATCTTGTTGGAGGTTTCTGCACAGAGCTTTGGGGCTGCCAGAGCTTTCAGTGGATATTAAATGAGCTCGAGCGTTCTTGGTGGTAGTGTTGAGGGAAGTAGCTGTCCATGGACACAGCCAGTGCGATGGGGAGCCTGGTGAGACATCATGCATCGCAGGGCTGTTGGGATGCAAGAGGGATAAAGGAGCATGAGGGCTTTCCCTCCCCTTCCTCCTGCTGCAGTGGGTCTCACATAAGGTTTTTCTGGTTGTTGGCAGAGTCACATTTCCAGGCTGCCACAGGTGCCGGCTGCTACCAAGCCAGTTGTTTAAAGTCAGTTATTGGGCTTCGAATGTTCCTTGCAAGAAGGACTCTTCCTCTGCATGGAGCTGAGGCACAGGGAGCCTCCATTCTGGGGCCAGCTGGCCTCCTGCTGCTTTTGCCTTTACTAGAGCAATAAGGGGAGTGGCAGGATCCCAGCAAGCGCAGGCTGAGCACAGTGCCAGGACCACTGATAAGGTAGATGCAAGGGCATACAGCAGGGGCAGGCAATTATTTTGAGCGGATGGCCACTTACTGAGTTTTGGTAAGCCATCAAGGGCCACATGACAGGCAGCCAGGGACAGATAAATATTAATTTTTAAAATTTTTTAGAGGCCCCGCGGACCAGATAGAATGGCCTGACGGGCTGCATCCAGCCCACAGGCCACATTTTGCCCACCCCTGGCGTACAGGGACCCAAGTTCCCCAGCAATGCCTGATGCTGACATATGACTGGCCTTAACAGTGTGTGGGAGCAGGGGAGAGGGAGGGGGCCATGTGGTAGGGTGACCACCTTTTACAAACTGGAAGGTGGGACACATGTCCACTTCCTGCCTCCACTCCCCACCTCCCCCCTGTGGCATGGCCAGAGCAGAGCGGAGCAGAGCCCATGGGGGGCAGGGGCAGATGTGGGCTGCCTGCTGCAGGCTTGGGGCTGCCCGCCCTGCTGTCCTGCCCCAGGAGCCTCGCACTGGGCGCACTATTATGCTGAGGTGCCCCCTGCCAGCCCAGAAGCAGTGAGGGGCACAACTCTGTGCTGCTGCTGGGCGGGCAGGGAGTGCCTCACCATGGTGACACGGCCAGCCCCATGGGCAAGATAGCAGCATGGCAGGGAGCCCCAAGCCCAAATCCTCACCCGCTCT
>NW_005842154.1:1311072-1313201 GCF_000455745.1 Alligator sinensis | reverse complement strand
GGGGGCCGCTCCCCCCCCCCCCCCCCCCCCCTCCAATGCCTCCCTCCCTGGGAGTGTGCCCAGCAGCAGAGGTGCTCTTCCCCACCCCCTGGACAAGCCACCTATAGCTCCATCCCGTTCCCTGGCCAGGCCCTGCTGCCACACTTTCCTGCCCTAGGCCCCATGCGCTGCCTCAGCTGGGCAGCAGCCCCAGCCCCCAACCCTGCCCCCTCCCTCCCTCACCGCAAGGACCTCAATCTGTTGTCCCCCTCATAGACTTAGCTGCAGGCAGCTGGGGGAGCTGCTGTCTACCCCTGCCAGGGACGTATTCCTGACCCCAGCCAGGGGCGTATTCTTGCACGCACACATGCACGTGGTTCCCCTGCCTCCTGGTCTCCCCAGCCCCTTGCAAGCTGGAACTCTGCCAGCGTGCAAGGGGAAACTTGCCATTTCCCATGCTTTTTTCTCAATGAACAGAAAACCTGGATCCCTGCATGACACTATGATTCTGGGACAAATGCTGTCCCAAAATCATGCACCCCAGGACCAGGACTTGATGTTCCCATTTTGGGACTGTTCTGCCCAGTTAGGGATGGATGGTCACCCTACCACATGGCTGGATCCAAGGTGGATGGCAGTGGGGTGGGTCTGGCCTAGTTTGAGTCTTGAGCAATAGCTGGACTCAGTGTCTCCTCTCATGGGTCCCTGGGGCCGTGAGAGACAAACTGCATTGAACTGTGTGGCTTGAGGAGCACTCTGGTGTTGGGCACTGGCACTGTTGGGAAAGGGAAGCATACCTTTTGCATTTGCTGTCTGACGTGCCTACAACTGCAAGCTGGATGGGAGTTAGTAATCAGGAATGGCCATGAAGACTACTGTTTTGCCATTGCTGTGACCCAGCCTGGATGTTTTCTACCTCTGACTTTTCTGAGCTGTTCTGAAGCATGAAGTTGAGAGGCACTGTATTAGACTGCAGAACTGGGTGGGTTGGGGGTGGAATGCATATGCATGTGTGTACAACATGCATGCAGGGAAGACAAGGGCATGGGGGGACTGGTTGGTCTGTTACATGGTTTTTATGGAAAGGCTCTTTGCTGGGGCAAACCGTTTCAGGGCAGATGGTGACGCTTTCTGCAGCCTGTTCTATCCAGTAGTTCAAACGCTGCATTTACTGAAAGCCATGTAGTTATTGATAAATGGAGAATGTCAGTAACTGTTTCGGAAAATACTCGGACAAAAATCTCAGCTACAACATCATGAACAAAACTCAGAGAAGTGGAAAATGGGACCATTTCAAACCCAGAGCTAGAGCTTGGAGACATTTCTTGCAGTGGTTTCCCCATGTTTGGCCACTCTCGCTCTGTTACATGTTGATAATGAATTCTGGCTGGGATGAGCCATCAGCCATCAGGAGAGATGTTTAAGAGGAGGGCCAGGCCAAGGGGACTCCAGGCACAGCACATAGGGCTTGTGGGGAGGGTCTGTTGTGATACCCCCGAGGTAGCAGTTCTAGGGCTCAGGGTTGTGGTTCGCCAGCTCAGTGGCGTATACCACTCCATGGTGTTCTGGTTTTAGCTGTCTGTGCTGTGTTGTGAGCTGGGGGCACTCCTCCTGCCGCCAGCCCCTGATGCAGGAGTGGTAATGCTTGCGCAATGGTTTCAGTTGTTTCTCATGCTTCATTTGTGTCTCATGTCATATGAGTCTCTGCTACCCCTGTGTACCTGCAGCGAGAGATGCCAGGATTCTCAGCTTATCTCCAGGGATCCTGGTTTTCTCTATTTAAAAATCACAAGTTCTCTGATAATAAATCACAAATTCTCTGATTAACACCCCCCACCCACCATCTGCATTTTTCTGCGATTAAAATGAAATGTTACTATATATATAGGTATTAGTTGAACACAATGTTTTATTGATATATTTACAAATTTAAAGCAATTTGGGAGCCTACCAGTGCCTCAATCACTATAATAATAAAATAAATTCTAAATACCTAAAAATTTTGGCATTTGATTTTGGGGTTTGATTTTATTGGAGAAAATCAGAGATTCCCCTGCCCTCTTTACTCACCAGGCCACAGATCCAGCTGCATCTGTTCCCCTGCTGCTTTGTGGCACTGAGAAGCCTTGATATGCTGGTGCCTTGCCCCT
>NW_005842154.1:1304336-1311041 GCF_000455745.1 Alligator sinensis | reverse complement strand
GGTGCCCCTCACTCCCGACCCACAGCCCCCCAGCCTTGTCAGAGCCCTTCACTCCTGACCTAGAGCCCACCAGCCCTGCTGGTGTCCTTCACTCCCAACCTGCTGCCACCCAGCACTGTTGGTGCCCTTCAATCCAAACCTACAGCCCCCTGGCTCTGCCAGTGTCCCTCACTCACAGCCCATAGTCCCCCAGCCCTACTGGTGCCCCTCGCCTTTGACTCCCAACCCAATGCCCCCACCCTCAGTGTATGAGGAAGGGAGTGGATGTGTGGGGAAGGTGGGAGGCACAGGTAGGGGGGCACGTGTCCTTCGAGATCTCTGCACCCACAGCAGGGTGCTGGGCTGGAGCCTGGCCGGACGAGCTCCGTGGCCCAGCGGCTGGGATCCAGCACTGGAGGGAGTGCTGCATTGCTATGGTGAAGCATGGAAGCAGCAGTGGTGTGGAGTTGTGCCCTTGGGTGGGCAGGAGGCACCTTACCTTGGCAGCCATGGTGGCATAGTGCTGCTTCCAGCACCAGGTCCCCCTGCTGGGCCGTGGAGGTGGCTCCTTCAGAACTGATCAGGCTTGACTTCAGCCCTGGCCCTGCTGTGGGCACAGAAATCTTGGGGGGCACATGGGCCCCCCCCGCCGCATGGCTTGTGCCCCCTTGCCCTCTTCCTGCATGGTGTGCGTTCCTCCCTCCCCCAGCCCCATATGTGGCCTATGCCCCTTCCCCCCACATAGACTTACCTGCAGGAAACCGTGGGAGCTGTTCTTCACCACTGCTTGGCTGCCATGTGCAGGTGTGTGCATGCATGCATGTGGTGCCCCTTGCCTGATTGCCCTCTCCTGCTCCCCGCAGCCCCAAACAGTCTCCTTGCAGGCTGGAACTTGCCAGCCTGCGAGTAGAAACCTGCCGTTTCCTGCATTTTTCTCCTTTTAAAGGAGAAAATCTGTTGTTTTCTCCTTTAAAAGAAAAAATCCATGTTTTTCTCCATACAAGAAGAAAGTCCTCATTTTTTTTTGTGCTTTTCTGCAGCAAATGGAAAACCCAGATCCCTGTTCATCTCTTATGCATTCAGCTGTTACATAAGAAATACCAACTTTCCACCTCGCTGATTTATTTTTGCACATGAGGATGGGAAGGGCTTTTATGGTTTGTGTAGACTGCAGAGCTGTTTCCAGTGAAGTGTGGACTGTGTCTGTCTGTCTGAGGCTCTTTGCATTTCCAAGTACCAGTAAAGCAGGACAGTGGAGCTGATGGGCCAGGGCCATTGGGAGGATGGTAGCCAGTTCTCCCATACTGGTCATCTAGCTGAACACCCAGATCTGGCCCATTGGCCAGCCAATCCAGGCCGCCAGAGCCACTCTTCACATGCCTTATTTTGGAAGCAGAGCACTTTCCATAGCAGGAGCAGCATCAAAACTGTAATATTACCCAGTTATCAAGAGGTGCAACTTGCAGGACTCCAGTGCACTGACCTCTGTGAGCTTTGAGTTGTGTGTGCTCCCTGGAGCGGCCTGGGTTCAGTTGCCAGGGCAGTGGGATGTGGGCCTGGGTTAACCAGCTGGTGCTAATGGCTGGGCTGCACCCTCCTTGGCAGATGGGGGCCACCAGCCTTGTACACCCAGGCCAGGAGCATCACCCAGAAGGGCACCTGTATATCTGGGAGCTTGAGGATCCCTTTATGTATGGCACACACCTCTCAGGCCCAGCACACAGGGGGCATGCTTTTACAGGGAAAGGGGAGGTGTCCTTCTCACTGGTGGAGTGCGGGTGCAGTTTCCCATCTCTTGGATTTCTGGGTGAGTAGATGAAGTGGAAGTCAGGTGTGTTTCTAACCTACTTTATACAGATCAGACATCTGTTTCCCACTCCATTAGCTCCTGGGCACCCAGGGGCTGGTGAGTGTGGCACAGAGGTGGCAACCTCCATGCCTGTGTGGGAATCAGCAGAAAACAGAGCCACTCCCAAGTCCTCTGAGCACCCAAGGGGTGCAGGAACCCTCCAGGTGGCACTCGCCCTGGGCCCAGTACCTGCATAGGAGTGAGCTTTGAGTTTCAGGCTGTGCTGCACAATGGGCTCATTGTGAAAGCCAGGCTCCCTTCAGTGCGGGAGGCAGGGCATGCACAAGAGGCTGCTACTGCTGCTCTGGCACTGACATCAGTGCTAACGAAGAGAGGAGTCAGAGAATGAGCTCATGCTGCTCCCAGGCCTGCCAGGAAGTCTCCGTTCCTCCCTGGCTGGATGCACAGTGTAGCCTGCGAGCTTCAGCCAAGCAGCACAGGGAAGAGCAGAGCAGAGTACAGTGAGCACACTGGGCTGTACTCTGCCCTGGGCTTTCCTTCCTGGGCTTGGCAGGGAGCAGTGCCCAGCTTCAGGGCAGGCTTGGAACTCCCACAGCTCTGGACTCTTCTCATAACCTGAGAACACCAAGGCTGGTGCTGGGTGGTCACTGCTCTGTGGCCCAGGTGGATCCAGAGGGAGCCAGCAGACCACAAGGAGCCTGGCTGGGCTTTAGCTTCCCAGCCACAGCTGCTCGCATTTTTCCCAATCTGATATAATTCAGTTAATCTCATTGAGCCTGCTCATCCTGTTTAGTTGCATGTAAAGAATTAGCTTGCAAGTTGACATGAGCTGCAGAAGAAAGCACCTTGGATTGTACCCCAGGCAATCTGTCCCTGCAGGGTTCTGCATCTGCTCTCAGGGGCTCTCTGCCAGTGCCGTCCCCTCCCTCCCAGGACCAAGGCAGATGGGAGCAAGGGCCTGTGGCATGGCCTAGGAGCTGAAGGTGCCCATGTCCTGCTGCACACTTCTTACTTAAAGGCATCTGGGGCAGCCTCCCTGATGGGCTGGGGCAGGGTTACTGCACTCTGAGCATGATGGCATTGCCCAGGCACTGGGAATCAGGGCAGTGAGATCTGTTGAGGGCACAAGATCCATGGGAACAGCAGGTGTTCGTCACAGCCGCATCCTGCCCTCAGATTTATCCAGGCCCAGTGTGCTGGTCAGGGCAGCATTTCCAGTGACTCCAACTTTCTGTGCCAGAGGTGCTGGCAACCAGATGGAGCCAAGGAGCAAAGTGTGAAGATTAGGGGCCACCACTGAGAAGCATCTTCAGGCACCGGTGGGGATCTGTAAGTGAAAGGCTGTGTTGGCCATTGCTGTGCTCTCAGTTGCCCACTCACTGTGAATACCATAGACCAGAGGCCTGCCCCATTGCTGCCAGCGGCCCACAGAGGCACCAGGGAGTTTTAAAGCCAAAAAGAGTTTTCCCTCTCTGCCTGCCTGCTTTGCCCTGGAAGCAGCAAGGGCCTCAGCCAGGTGAGTTGCACAGCTGTGTGTCTGTTCCTGAAAGCTGACAGCTGTAACTTGGTGGAGATGCCTGGAAACTGCTGGTAAAAGCCAGTGCATCTTCATGCCCCAGAGAGCAGAAGCTGGAGCAGCCTTTGTGACTGTGGTGTCTCATGGCCATAACCACCCCCTCTCCTGCAGCATTTTCAAGCTCCCTTGAGTGGGGCTGCCTGTGGGAGGCCATGATTTACAGCCTCCTGGGGATACATATGCTCACACATGCTGCATGACTGTCGCACAAGGGGCCTGGCTGCAGAGTGGTGGGTCAGTTCATTCTGCTTGGAGGCACCTGCACTGAACATTTACATGTCTAAGCTTGGTTCTGCCCCAGAGCGGAGGGTCTGCGAGTCACTGACCCTGCAAGATCCCTCAGGGCATGGGGGACAGTCTCTGGCTGTCTTTCTGCACATCCCTGTGACCAGAAATAGCACCACGCTGGACCTCTTCTAATCTAATTGATCCTCGCTGTCAAGCTGGAGTGGATTTAGGACCTCTTATCTTGTGCTGCTCAACCAGCTCGGTTGGTTCGGGAGCGTGCTCTGGGAATGCTTTTCGCGCCTTTTGCACCAACACTCCAGGAAGCTGCACTCCCTGCTACCATGTAAGCCATAGCTCCTTTCCAGGTCCTGCTTTATCCAAGGTAAGCATGTGGGCACAGCATGTGTTTGGGGTGCCTGGGGCAGGATCCAGCAGTGTCATGACACTGGAAGTGTAGTGAGTGTTTGCTGGCAGAGCAGCCTGCTTGCATCCAGCACTACCTGGCTTGCCCTGAGGCTGCCCTCCCAGAGGGTTGTTAGTATTCCCATAGACACAGCTTCCCTGCCACTCAGGTGGCCTGATGGTAGGTCAGCCTGCTGCCGGTGACAATGGTGGCTGGGGCGAAGCCAGCAAATGCCAGTACCTAGCAGAGATAGGCTTGTGCCTTGAGCAGGCACTGGCAGGCATGTGTGAGGCAGGCTCTCCTATCTGCTGGAGGAGGTGTTGTGCCAATGCTCAGGCTGTGCCATCCTACTTCTGAGTGCTTTTGGGTTTGACTCTGCCTCTCCGGGGCCAGAAGATCCTCTGGGAGCTGCAGCTCCTGCTGCAGAATGAGGTGCCTAGGTCCTTGATGCTGCAGCCTCTTGGAGCTGCACTCCCTGTGAGCGTGGGTGCAGCACAGGGATTTATGGAGGGATCTATGTTGCCTGGTCCCAGCTCTCTAAGAGTTCAGGTCCGTGAAGGGCTGTCCTGGCAACTGGAAGAAGCTAGGATGCTCTCCTGAGGAGTCCTTGTATACAGAGGGATTTGCCTGACAGCCCCTCTGTTGAGAGCTCCCTACTGCCCCTCTTGGTCCTGCAGAACTGTAGCTGTTTGGTCTCCACAGCAGGGGATGAGGCTTACCTGGCCATAGCAGCATCTGTCAGCTCTGTTGTGGAGCACAGGATGGGCACCAGGCACTGTGCTGTGCCCTCAAATTAGATTTGGATTACAGAGGGGTCTGTTCTAGGGCTCCCTGCTCCAGGAGCTGCTGCTTGTTGTGTACGTGGGTGCTTGGCTGGGGGGTTCTTTGGGAACTCTCTGAAGAGATCTTGTCTGGCCTGGCATGCTGTGGCCCCACAGAAGGGGAGCAGAGGGAGCTAGGGCTGCCCTATAAACCCTGCTACTGCTGCTGGGAGGCAGCAGTGATTGGGACAGACCTGGAGCCTAGGGTTATAGTCCAGCCTCTGCCACTGACTCACTGGGATCCCTGGCCAGCTCAGGCAGCCAGTCTCTCTCAGTTTGCCCGCTTTTGGCCATCTTGGCACAGACCCTATACAGTCTGCTCTCATGTCATCCCCACCCCACCCATCTGAGTGTTGCTTGGCTAGTCTAATCTCAGCAGGGCAGGCTCTCTGTCAGGGCACTACAGAGGTAACATACTGCCTGCAATGCAGAGGGCAGCTGCTACTGCCCAGGCAGTGCAAGTGGCCAACTGACGTTGAGGGGAGGCACATTTCCTGGCCCAGCCCAGCACTGTCTTCTAGGCATTGCCAATACCTTGCTCAGCTGGGTCACAGGCTGGTAGAGGCTGCTGCAATGTGCCTCACACCAGGCCCAACCACTGGCAGAAGAAGCGCTGCCAGATGCTCCTGGAGCTGCAGGCACTACAGGCAGCCTGGAGCAGCTTGGACACCATCCACCAGCCCATTTCCCTGCAGCTGCGCAGTAGGCAGGTCCTGGCAGCAGGATGCTCCATTGCTGTACGGCTGCTGACAGCCAGGAGCCAGCCAGATCCTGGGAGCTTGTGGGCTGGGCTCTTCCTGTGTTGTGGCCACATCTGTCTGGCACTTCTGCAGCGCCCCAGCAGATGGCATCATTTGCCAGTCACTGGCAGCCGGGGCGCCGATGTGTGGCAGAGATCCTTGCCACCCAGTGGCTGGCCATCTTCCCTGTACAGCCAGGGCAGAGGCAGGGGATGATGCTGGGGGTTCTCTGGCCTGGCAGCCCTTTCCCTGCATCTTGTGCTCCTGGGAGGCCTATGAGAAACTTGCATTGCACTCTGGTACTGGCATGGCAGCTGCTGCACAGTCCTGTGGCTGGGAGCACTGGATTCCTCTCACAGGCAGGCTGGCTCCTGGTGGTCAGCAGCGGTGCAGCAATGGAGCATCCTGGTGCCATGACCTACCTGCCTGCTGCGCACCTGGGAGACAGGCTGGATGGTGGCTGAGCTGCTCCAGGCTGCCTGTAATGTGTGCAACTCCAGGAGCGGCTGGGCCTGGTGTGAAGCACATTGCATCAGCCTCTGCCAGACTGTGCCCCTGCTGAGCAAGGTACTTATGCCCAGAAGATGTAGCTGTTGCCCATGGCACTGGTGGGACAAGGACTGAGAGCAGGCTGGGCGGTGGGGGAGAGATGGTGTGAGTGGGATTTCCTGTCCATGAACCACAGCTCAGCCCTGCAGGCCCTCCAGCTGCTTGGTTACCCATGGGCATCATCTCTGGGAAATGTGGGTTGCAGGGAAGGAGGGCTTCATCAAGGAGAGGATGGTCCTGTGGGCGGGGGGTTAATGCGGCTGTGTGGAACAGCTTGCTGATAGTGCCACCCTCTCCTCATGCTAGCGGGGCCTCCTGCACCCCAGGGCAGGGCAGGGCAGGTGTGGGGCCTGGTGGTGCTGCCAGCCTCAGCTCAGCCCGGCGGCCCCGGCAGAGATCTGCCAGGCCAGCTGCTTGGACTTCCTTGGCGCGGGGGGCTCCCTGAGGGCTGCGGCAGACCCAGGCGCGGGGGCAGCTGGTACCAGTGGAGTGCCCCAGGGGTCGATCCTGCGGCCAGTTTTGTTCAACAACTTCATTAACAATCTAGACGACGAGACGCTGCTCCTTTTGCCACCGTGCGGGGCCTTCGGGGCCCACGG
>NW_005842154.1:1301113-1303919 GCF_000455745.1 Alligator sinensis | reverse complement strand
GGACCTCCGACAGCGGCCGCCACATGCCGGCACCCCTTGCAGGCTCGGGGGTCTGCGAGCGCAGCGCCGCCTCTGCCCGCGCCGCTGGTAAACCCCGGGGACATGTGCGGGCTGGGCTCGCCTGACCGCGGCTGCTCCCTCTCACCAGCTCAGGCCTCCATCTGCCCGCAGGCCCCGGGCTCTGCCTCTTCGTGCCCAGGGATATTTTCCTGCGTGTCTCTATCACTGGAGAATCTGGGGCAGAGACCGGCTGGCTGGGAGAGAGCTTGCTGCCACCAGCCATTTCTTCACCTGTCCCACGTGCCCTGCCAGAGGCACCCACTCTGGCCCCAAGCCTGTAGCTGCTGCTGGAAGGTGCCAGCCAAGCGCTTCTCCTTTCGCTGCTGGGCCATGGCTAGTCCTGGGTTTCCAAGGCAGCTCTGTAATTGCAAGGGGCTCTGGGCGTGTTTGTCAGCAGCCGAAGGCAGGTGCTGTTGGTGGTGAGTGCTCAAATGGCTTGGATGAAAAGCTGGCCTGGGGACCCCACATGGCAGATGGCAGGACCTAGCTGTGTGGGAGGACTGGGGGCTCCGGTGCCAGCAGAGGGGACCAAGTATATGCCATTTTCCCAGGGCTCTTCCTCACCTCAGCGGTGGGTCATGTGGGAGGCAGGTGAGATCTGGAACCTGAGTGGTTTGTTTCCAAATGCTCTGAGCCACTAGATGCTGACTGCTCCCAGCATGCTCGGGCAGCACAGGCAAGGCCAGGCTCCCATCTATGGCACTACCTTCTCAGGGAGCACAGCCTCTCCTTGGAGCCGACCTCTGCACAACACTCAGTGCTGCACTTGCCAGTGAGGTCTGCCCTGGAGCTTGGTGGGGTTTCAGGCTTCTGCAGAGCCTCAAAGGGCATCCAGGGAGTGCTGCCTGCACTATGCGCTCCAGCAGCCCAGCAAGAGCCTGGGTACTGTCCCAGCATGCCCGGCTAGCCTGCTTCACCGCTCTCTGTACACAGGGCCAGGTCACCTGACAGGCTGAGTCCTGTTGTCTGGAGCTCCCAGGAGGATTCTGCCTGTGGTGGGGATTTTCCATAGTAGTGTCCCTGCTTGAGTGCCTGCTGCCCAGCCTCCCTGCACATGTCTGGCACCTGGACAGGGGACCCCCTTCCCAGCCAGGGGCCAAGGCTAGGGGACTCCGGCTGATAAGGGTAGAGCCATTGGCCCCTCCCACAGGCATACGCTGGGTTGCAGTCTATCTTCTTTCCCTTTGCAGTTGCATAACTGCCTGCAGAGACTAAGCCTGGCTGTGTCTAATTCCCATGTAAGACTTGGGAGAAGTGAGCCACAGGTCCATGCGCAGGGATGTTCCCAGCTTTGGGGCCCATCACTGGTGCTGTGAGGGACAGCACACATCTTGCAGCTGCCTCAAAATGCTTCCCTCCTGCCTTGCACACAGACACGGGGGCTGCATACAGGCCCATGGGGGAAAGAAGTTGCATCTGCAGCATGGAGGGGTTGGGAGGCATCTGGCTCTGAGGGGATTCTCATGGCTCTTGCTACAGAAAATGAAAATTGTGTTTTCCCTCAGGCTCCAGCTGTCATATAATCATAGAAAGTTAGGGTTGGAAGGGACCTTAGGAGGTCATCTAGTCCAACCCCCTGCTCAAAACAGGACCATCTCAAACTAGATCATTCCAGCTAGGGCTTTGTCAAGATGGGCCTTAAAAAACCTCCAAGGAAGGAGATTCCACCATATCTGTAGGTAACCCATTCCAGCGCTTCACCACCCTCCAAGTGAGAGAGTTTTTCCTAATATCCAATGTAAACTTCCCTTGCTACAACTTGAGACTGTTGCTCCTTGATCTGTCATCTGCCACTACTGAAAACAGCTTAGCTTCATCTTCTTTGGACCCAGAACTAGACGTAGTTGAAGGCTGCTATCAAATCCCCTCTCAGTCTTCGTCTGCAGAATAAATAAACCCAGTTCCCTCAGCCTCTCTTCATAAGACATGTGCCTTAGCCCCTGAACCATTTTCGTGGCTCTCTGCTGGACCCTCTCCAACTTGTCCACTTTCTTTCTATAGGAGGGGGGGCCAAAACTGGTCATAGCATTCCAGATGTGGCCTAACCAGTGCAGTATAGAACAGAATCATTACTATCCTTGATCTGCTGGCAGCACTTCTCCTAATGCAGCCCAATATGCTGTTAGCCTTCTTGGCAACAAGGACACACTGTTGGCTCATATTCAGCTTACCATCCACTGTAACCCCCAGGTCCTTTTCTGCAGAGCTGCTGCTTAGCCAGTCAGTCCCTAGGCTGTAACAGTACATGGGATTCTTCTGTCCTAAGTGTAGGACTTTGTACTTGTCCTTGTTGAACTTCATGAGATTTCTTCTGGTCCAATCTTCCAATTTGTCTAGGTCACTCTGAATCCTAGCCTTGCCTTCCAGTGTATCTACTACATCCCCCAGCTCGGTGTCATCTGCAAACTTGCTGAGGATGCATGCTATGCCATCTTCTAGATTGTTAATAAAGATGTTGAGCAAAACTAGCCCCAGGATCGACCCCTGGGGCACTCCACTTCATACTGGCTGCCATCTAGACTTTGAGCCACTGATTACTACCCATTGAGCCTGACAATCCAGCCAGCTTTCTATCCACCTTAAAATCAATTAATCTAACCCATACTCAGGGTTGAATTAATGTATAGGCAAACTAGGCACATGCCTAGGGCCCTAAGTGAAGAACAAGTCCAGTTGTGCTTATTTTACATATTATAATTATGGAATGAAAAAAGTAGGGGGCAATGTTCTGCCCATACTTCCTCAG
>NW_005842154.1:1287267-1301082 GCF_000455745.1 Alligator sinensis | reverse complement strand
GGAATGCTGTGGGAGATGGAATCAAAAGGCTTGCTAAAGTCAAGGTATATTATGTCCACTGCTTTCCTGGCATCCACTAAGTCAGTTATCTCATCACAGAAGGCAGTCAGGTTGGTCAGAAATGAGTTGCCCTTGGTGAATCCATGTTGACTGTTCCTAATAACTTTCTTCTCCAACTGCTTAGAAATGGGTTCTTTGAGGACCTGCTCCATTATTTTTCTGGGGACTAAGGTGAGGCTGATCAATCTGTAGTTCCCTAGATCCTCCTTCTTTCCTTTCTTAAAGATGAACACTATATTTGGCATTTTCCAATTGTCTGAGACCTCCCCCGATCGCCATGAGTTTTCAAATATAATAGCCAGCGGCTCCACACTTCCCCAAGCGAGAGTAAATGGTTTGTGTATTCCCTGACCTTCCAGATTGGTGCATTGTGGGGACGGGGCTGGTACTAGGGAGCATGGGGCAGAGCCAATCACCTGGGGTTTGGGGCAGGGCTGGTGGCATGGCCTGCTCACCTACCTGTGCAGTGTCTGCTGTAGCCAGTACTGTCATGAGGCATCCTTGTCATCCATACAGGTGAAATCTTGGCCTTTCTGTGCAGGGGAAGCAGGGCCACCTTTTCCTGTCTAGCATGGGGTCAGGGCAAGCTGAGTTATAAACCTTTGTTTATAAAACATGGAGCAGCAGCATGGCATCCCGGAGCAGTGGGTTGGAGCCAGCTGCCCAGTGACTGTGGCCCCAGTACCCAAGTGATGGCCCCTTGTAGGCCAGAGATATGCCTGGCTGGGCTCTCCTGCAGCACTGGCAACAGGGTCCCCTGGGGCAGGAACTGGGTTCCCTGTTGGGGTTAGAGGTTTCTGAGCCCTGTGCTCCCTGCGGAGGATTTGTTATTCATTCAGGGCCAACTGGTCTTGAGTATCTGTTGCAGCAATTCAGCGGTGAGTCATAAACGGGGAGAGAACAGGCTAATGGATGTGTCTGGGCTCTGCTGAGGGCCAGAGCAGGATCTCAGCTTCTTGCCTTGATGGAGGGCTGCAGTCCCTGCTCTCAAGGGCTGTCCTGTGAGTGGGACTGCCTCCAAACCTTAAAAAAACAAATACACACACACACACCATCATCATCATCTAGCAAAAGCTTTTCTTCACATACCTTATATCACTTTTAAAGCCTGTGCATCTGTTACAATAAATGCACCCGTGGATCAGCGCTCCCGCGCACCCGACCACAGCCCTTTCCCTAACCCAATCACTCTTTTAGTCCTAGCCCCGATTTTGGGGTTTACATTCTCAGCTCATTCACTGTCGTTGTCACTGTCACAGTTGCTGTCTGCTGTTGCTCTCCCCAAATCTGCCGGAGCACAGCCTCACCATGGCAATGGTGAAGGTGGGGCTGGGCTGAGCATGGTGGAACAAGCCAGAAGGCATGTCCTTCCAATGGGTTGTGTGAGACTTTGCCTCAAAGTTGGGGGGCAGGGACAGGAGAGGTTAACGCTGGTGGGGGCCAGCTGGGCAGGGTGTGAGGTCCTCCTGCTGTCCCAGCACCCCTGAGCGGGGCTGCTGCCTCTTGGCCAGGCACCTTGTGCAGGAGCCTTACTGCCCTGCATAGGGCATGCTTATTTCCTGGTTCAGCAAGCAGGAGCTGCTGCAGCCACGGTTGGGCTCTGCTCCTCCCCACAGCTGCCACCCCCTGTTCAGCCAGGATGACTCTTCCCCAGGAGCAGGTCCTGGCATGCTGGGCAGGGAGGCTTCCCGGCAGCAGACACCACCAGCAGGGCCTGGGAGCTCCACAGCCCTACTTCTGTCTAAGTGGGGGCGGGCCCCAGGGGAGAGGTGGGGATGAGGAAGAGGGTGGTGCAGGGCCCAGGTGGGGCAGACACCATGCATAGGGCTGCAAGGAGAACACTGCCTCTCCCTGTGCTTGCTGCTGCGTCCCTGCAACCTTGGGCTGTCCTGGGCTGCTTCATTTCAGCACAAGGCAGCTTCCCTGTCCCTCCAGAGGTGTCAATAGGGAACCTGGCAGGGGAAACATCATTATCAGCTGAAGCGGTTTTCCTGGGGACAGGGGATAACCACATTTCTGACAGAGGTAACGTGTTCGTTGCTTTATGCCCACTTTATGGAAATGGGAGACTTCTCCCTAGTTCGCTCCTGCGGCCATATGGCTGAGGGCAAGCGAAACTCAGGGGAATCCGAATCCCAAGCCTCTGGGCTTGGGCCTGCACATAGGATGCCCGCCAAATGATCTGGAAACAACTGAAGCCCCAGGTAGGGGTGGAGGATGTTTGCGTGTTTCAGGGCCACATATGGTTCTTGAATGACTCATGGATTTGGAATTTGACTTGGAACATGAACATTTTTACTCAAAAAAAAAAAAAAAAAAAAAAGGCAGTGGGGTTGAAGCTCTGGGATGTTCCTGCTCCAGGCTCTGCACCCTGGCCTGACTATTTAGAAGCATCTGGCCAGGGGTTGGTGATGTTATCGCCAAAGCACCTTTTGATCAGGTCCTAAAATAGAACCCAGGTGCCCCAGCTCCCAGTCCTTTGTGCAAAGTGCAGGGCCCTGCCTGTACTGCTCAGGCAATGACCTGTGTGTTAGCCCCATGGCTGCTCCCCAGAGCTGGCTTTTCCCAGCAGAGCTGGCCCAGCTCTCACTGCCATGAGCAGGCAGCCTGTGCAGCTGCCGTGCCTCTGCAGTCTCCATAGCAATGGCTATTTATAAGCCGCCCCCTTGGGAATGGAAGGCTGAATTCCAGTGGATATTTGGTCGCCAGCAGGGCAGGGCCTGGCGTTGCTAGGGGCTGGGCTGGGCTGCTCCCAGGGCATCTCCGGAGATGGTATCGTGCGTGGTAGGCTGCTCTGAAGTAATGCATGGCTGTTTTTTTGGCTGCACTGAGGCACTACCAAGCTGCTCAGCGCATAGCACAGAGAGCTTGGAAAGGGCCTCACCAGAGCAAGGAGCGTGTGGGAGCTTCCTGGGCCTCGCACCAGCCATGAAGGCACATCCTGAGGAGTGAGTGAGGGGACAGAGGCTTTAATGTGGGTCATGCTTCCCCGTCAGAGGAGTTTGCCTCCAAGCAAAGTGGTGGGACTTGCAGGGAAGGGATTTGGCCTCCAGCAAAGGGACATTTGGGGTGAGCACGGCCCACTGGAGTGGGAGGGGATGGGAGGAGGAAGAGGAGCTTAGAGCAGCTGGAGGTAGGGTATATATGCGTGAAAACTGCCATCCCAGAACACAGCAGAGCTGGACCAGGCCTTGAGATGAGTAGTGCATGCACGGTGGTACTTCCTCACCAGGGAGCCCAAGGGAGTGATCTGTCCTCAGCCTTGCCAGCACTTGAGGCTTTAGGGCAGGTCTGGCTGAAAAGAACAGTTAGGGACTTGGAGGCACATGGAGGTTGGGTTGATGCAGCCCGGGACTTTTGGGGTGAGGTGACTGCTGTCAAAATGGGGTGGACTGGCAAGCATCTGACATGGTGCCAGGTGAGGGCAGAGGTGGAGCCCAGGGCAACAGGGGAGAGGTAGGAAGTAGCTAGGGAGAGGGGTTGTTTCAAATGGGAAAGCTGGGCAAGGGGATCAGTGGGGTTCTGTCATGGGGCTGCTATGACATGAGATGCCCTTTTGCGAGGCTGGCGCACACTGTCCCAAAATCTGCAGATGGTTTGTGCTGAGAGGCACTGCTCTACAGAGTGCCTGCAGGGTGCCACTCCATGTGACTGCACTGGCTGGTCTACAGGTATGGCCCCCTGCTGACTGCCCCTAGGTGTTCCACAAGTCAGGCCAGGGCTGGGCTGGGCACCTTTTGTTGAACCCCACCCTTAGCACTGTGTGAACTTGCTGCAGCTGCAGCAAGCCCCCAGGGGCCAGCACTGAGCCCTGGCTGAAACAATGCTACATTTATCCAGGAACAATAGGAGCTGCTGGGACAAACAGACAGACTGGCTTGGAGATGGAGGTTGATAAATGTGTGAGTGGGACTGCAGGGCGAGGGGCTGCGACTGCAGGGGAGCAGGCTCAGGGGCCAGCAGGTCCCTGCCTATTCTACACCCCCCAGTATCCCAGCCTTTGTGAAGTCCAGACCTGCAGTTGCCCCAGCATCTGAACCCGGGCACCCCAGCTTGGACACCACTAACTGCAGGGAGAGGACATGAGCACAGACAGGGCTGCAGCCTGGAGTGGCTATGGGGGCAGCAGCTACTGGGAAGGGGTACCTGCAGAGTGGGCTGGTCCATGAGAGAGGAGGTACTGTTTCTGTTGCAAGGCTGTGGCCTGTGGCTCCACAAGTGTGGCCAGGATGGGGGTGGTGGTGGCAGTGTGAGGCTTAGCTCTGAGCTTGGAGGCAGGTGCTGGTTGGAGGTGGTGGTGGCTCCCACCAGCCAGATCTAGGCCTAGCAGCTCACCAGGTTCTGTGCTGGCATGCCAAGAAGGCTGTTCTGGTACCCTGCACATGGGCGCGTGGCTTCCTCCTGGCTGTGCTGTGGAAACTTTGACCGTGACAGTGTGGCATCCTTTGGGCCTTACTTGCCGTGACATTAACCCACCACTCTTCTCACTGTCATGGCTGCAGAGGACTAGCAGTGAAATTTCATCATTGGTCCTGGCTGTGTAGTGACACAGGCTATTGGACAGCAGCAGTTCACTTGCAGGACTTGGCCCTTGGACACCAGGGCCTGTGGCACTAGTTTCTGTGCTCTGCTGTCCAGCCCCGTGAGCTCTGCCAAGGGAACCATGGTGTCCAGGCTGGCTCTCCAGATTGTCTTTTTGCAAGCTGGGTGATGGGTGCAAGGGGAATGGGTTTTGTTCCTGTCTTCCCCAGTGTCCCATGGTTCATACTGGAGGTGCTGCCTCAAGAGCTTCCTGCAACTGCTGGTATGCCTAGGAGTGCCAGGCTGAGTGCACAGCGTGGGCTAGAAGGTCCTTTTTGCAGTGCATGTGTAGCAGGCTGTGATGGGATCCTCCTCCCTCCAGCTCCAGCTCTGGCTGCAGTTCTGTGGCATGGAGAGCACTGTACACACAATCCCTGCTCTGCTTTGTGCCCAGGTCAGGAGTAGGGGTGCTGGGCTGCCTTGGCTTCCTGCCATAAAAGCCCTGGTGTTAGGAGCAGCGAGCTGGGCCTGTGCGCAGCGCAGAGCATAAATGCTTGGCGTCCACTTGTGACCTGGTAGCTGGCAAGTCTGGCCCCCGCTCTGCTGATTGCAGGAATCTGGAGGGCAGGCCAGTGCAAGAGCCACTGGCAGGGCATGTACCTGCTGTGGCCCGACCAGCGTGGTGTATGCAGATGGGGGCTTCAGAAACCTGACACTTGAGCTCATGGTTAGGTTACTGATCCTGCCGCTCACTTAGGAGGGCATGTATCTTTCCAGGAGCCCTGGAGGCTTAAGTTCCAGCTGACAGGTGTGTGTGTGTTTGTGGGGGGCAGGGGAGCCAGAGCAGAGGCCAGCTCAGGAGGGGTCCTCCCCACTACAGCCTGTCTGCACAAACAAAGAGGAGTAGGTGCAGGGCACACTGACTTCTTACTCACTCCAAACCCCAGTGATGCCCCACCTGCTTAGTCAACAGCCTGTCACTGGGGAGATTCCACCCAAAGCCAAAGCCTGCCCAGGAAGATGAGTCAGTGAGGTTTATGCCGAGGATGCAGGCAGCCCAGCTTGCTTCAGGGGCTTTAGGGGAGTCTGGGCTTCTGGACAGGACAGGCTGCCCCACAGAGCAGAGCACTTTCCTGTCTTGTCATGGGTGCTGGCTGAGCTGAGGTCCTCATTTTCAGTGCTGGCTGCTATGGGCAGAGGTGAGTCTGGAGCCGGGGGATTAGTGGTTTGTGTTTCCCAGGGCCTGTGTCTGCCTTGTCAAAGGAGACTCTTTGTTGTTCTTGCCGCCTGGGCCATGGGCTGCTGGCATTAGCTTTCACAGTTGCCGCGAGCTGCTAGTGATATACCCCTGAGCTGCAGCTGCTGTGCCGTGTTCCCTGCGTCAGGCGGACTGGACATTTGCCTCCTTGTTCCAGGGGAGTCCAACTGATTGCACAGGCAGTGTGTTCCCCCTCACAGGCCTAGGTGGAGTAAATGCCCCTCACTTCTCCTGCGTGTGCATGTGCATGTGCATCTGTGTGTGCATGCGCCTGTGTGTGCTATCATATTTGTCTAGTTCCCTGCAGAGGCAGCCTGGTTTCCCCTCCCCCCAGTGGCCTTCCCTTCCCCCAGCTCCTTCCCATTCATAGGGCTGCATTGCAGCGGCTGTGAATAGCTGCCTGTGCCTTCATACCGAATCCAGCCAGACAGGCTTACGGGGGTGAGTGCCGAGGCTCCATGCTGTGCTCTGGGCTGAGCCCCTGGGACTCTGGTGGTGTCAATCCCAGGGAGGGGCTGTGCCCAATCTGGGTGACATTGGGGCACAAAGTCCTTCCCAGGGAGCAGGGACGGTGATGTGCTGGCAGCAACTGCAGGCGCAGTACTGGTCACACATCTGGCAGGCAGATATTTAGTCCATGGAATAAGAACCAGGTAGTGATGTGGCAGGGAGCCTGGGCATGTCTGGGGGACGCTGCGTGGCGGGGCCAAGCAAACTTCTCCCCGGGAGGGGAGTCCCAGAGCTGTGCCTGGGTCTGGGTGACTGTGCTGTGGGAGGGCTACACCTTGTCAGGGGGAGGTGGTGTCTGGTGAGGACTTCCGTTACTGCCTGTGTTTGCTTTTCTTGCCATGCTGCATCTCATCACAGGTGCTGTCCCCTTGCATTTGCCGCTGGAGCATCCTGGCCCCAGCCCTGCAGGGTGTTAGTGGCGGAGCCTGTGACAGCATTTGGGAGCTCTGGCTTTGTCCCAGGCTGCAGTTAGGACCAGCTGGCACTTGTCTTGGTGCTGCCCTTCCCAGTCAAACCCTGGGTGGCAGCAGTGCTTGTCCAGGGGACTGGCTCCAGGGGTGTGTGAACAAGGTCCTGGGGACAGCTCCCAGAATAGGGCAGATGTGTGGGACCTGTAGGTGCTCCTGGCATGAGCACACATTTGTGGGATCCCAGGGCACATGGAACTGGGTGGGAAGGAACGTAAACACATGGTGGCGCTTTTGGCATTACGCCCAGCCCTGCTTCCGCATGAGGGCAAAACTAGGGCTCTGCCCCAGTTCTGCCTGATTTTCACACTGCATTACCTGTCACTGGTTTTGATATTCACAGTCCTGGGGTGAGGGCACTGTGCTTGCAGTGGCTGTCCTGTTGCTGCCTGTGGGCTCTGAGATGGACTTGGGGAGTGTGGCAGGGAACTGGCATGGTTGGGGGCCTGGAGGTGTTGTACATTCACTGGCAGGCTTCAGGGCTGGCCTTCACCTCTAAGCATAGCCACAGCTTGGGAGCTGCATTGCTCATTTGCTCTGAGCTGCCAGAGCTATTACCAGTACCCAGTGGTGCTGGCCACCTGGCTCTGGGGCAGGGAACTTAGTCCCTGGCTGCATGCTCCCAGCTGTAGCACTATTGAGTGAGTCACAAACCTTTGCAGCGTTCTCAGGGCCTGCATGCGTGACCTGCACACGTGGGCTGCTTGCACATGTGCTTGTCTGGGAGCAGGGCAGCCAGACTGGCTTGGCTGGGGCTGTGTAGGGCAGCTCAGATCCCCTCCAGAAGGCAGAGCCAGTAGTGGAGGCAGGAAGGTGGAGCTCTGTGAAGACTGGGAGGGGCCAACTCCCTGCAGAACCCACTCTGGCTATCTAAGCTGGAGGTGGGTCAGTGCTGCATGCCCCTCGTAGTCTTGGGCTCAGCACACAGTACCATGAATCTGCTTTTCACTAGCTTCAGGTCCTTTGGGAATGGGCCAGCAGAGGCTGGTGGCAGGATCCCCCAGGGAATGCAGCTGGCGATTGCTGCTTCTCCAGCTCTGCTCAGAGCCACAGGAGGGTCCCAAGCATTGGAGGGACTAGGGACGGAGACTGAGAGGTAGAGTCTGTGCCAGGGGAAGAGCTTCCTTGGGTGAGTCACAGCTGGGGACAGCCCAGCATAGCTTCCCTGGCCTGGCCTGCCTTGGCCTGGCACAGTTTTTCCCTGGCAGCAGCCCAGCCAGGGGGAGGCAGCTCCCAGCTCTGGGCCAGCTCAGCCTGGTTCCTGTTGGCTCAGTCCTGGGAAAAGGGCTCCCAGCTGGGATTGCAGTGCCCCCTGCCCTAGGTTTGTGGTGGGGAGTATTCCCTGCTTTTCCTTGCACTCCATTCCTGCCAGGGCATATTCCCCTGACCCTACTGGCCCAGATGGCCAAGGGAAGTGCCCAGGCACTATGTTGTTCTGCCACCACCTGGGAGACCCCAGAATGCCCAGTGCCATTGTTCCCACATATGGGGCAGAGCTGGCATACTAGTGGGGCTTGGCATGAGAGAGTGCTTCAGCTCTGATGTCAGTGGGCCTGGGTAAGGAAGGAGGGCAGAAAGGGGGCAAGGGCTGGAAATGAGGGACTGCTTCCTCTTCCACCCTTCATGGAGCTCAGGCTGCATGGGGTCCCTCTGCTCCCTGGGGTGCTGCCTCCTGGTCTGGTGCTGAGAATGTTCCCTGTGGCCTCAGGCCTTCCAAAGAGGCGTCCTTCCAAGGCCCTTGGTCCAGCAGGGCATGGTGTGCTGTCCCCTGCTTAAAACAATTTCCTGCATGTGCTGCCCTTTGTTTGTTTCCTCCTGAGGCCATCCTACCTCCTGAAACACAGGCACTGAGCACATAGGCGGTACAGGGCACAAGGGCTGCCAAACAGAGCCACATGGTCTGTGGGTCCTGGCTGAAGGCGTGGAGTACTGTGGGGAGCATAGGACTGAGACCATGAGGCAGGCAGGAGGGAGAGCACCAGGGCAGCCTGGCTGCTGCAGGCTGGGTGAGCCATGCTGGCCAGGGGTCATGCCCCACACAGCGAGTGTATAAAAATAGTCCCCGTGGCTGGTGAGAAGTGCAGCCCTGGGGAGGCTGCACAATGGGAGGAAGGCGGCCTGGCTCACAGGCATTGTTTCACAGCAGACACTTGCTTCCTCAGCCCTGTATTGGGGACACTGATATTTGAAACACAAAGCAACCAGCCACAGCCTCTTCTGTGTGCCCAGGGCTCGCGATACAATAGTGCTTGGCCCCAGGAAGACCCTGGCCTGGGAACCTAGCAGTGCCTCCTCAAGCTGTGCTCATGACCAGGGTACTATCCATCTGTGGGGCCTGGCAGCCCCAGCCATGCTTGCCAGGCATTGAGTATGGGCAGGGCAAGGGGCATGGGGCAGGCTGAGTTGGACTCTGTGTGCACGGATGGGCTGGGTGCAAGGGGCAGTGACCCTCTGCTCACGAGGCCTGGCTGTGCCAGAGAGCACCCTCTGCTCACGAGGCCTGGCTGTGCCAGAGTCCCCCCCTCCCTTAGCATGGGACTCCAGCCATGAATGAACTGAGCTGCAGTCTGGTCCTGCGTGGCAGCCTGGTCTCACCTGGCCTGCAAGAAAGGTCTATGTGCATGGATGGTGGGCAGGCTACAGGGCAGAGGGAGCTGCCTGGTAGCCACATGGGCTCAGAGAACCCCTCCTGTCAGGACCTGGGGGCTGCCTCCCTGCACTTTGCCATGTGTAGCTCTGGCTCTATGTTAGGGCACCTTGTATCTCACAGGTATGCCATCATGCGGAGTGCCAACAGCTGAACCACCACAGTCCCCTGAGCCTGTGCGAAGCCTGTGACAGCAGGTTTCACAGCACCATGCACTTTGATGGACACATACGCTTCGACCTGCCCCCGCAAGGTGAGAGTACAACTGGTGGAGGGGGCCCAGCTGACAATAGCCTAGCCACCCTGTGCATGTATCATCTCCTTGGGCAGGGCAGGGTGCCTGGTAGCTGTGCCAGAGCAGGGAGAAAGCAGCAGCAGGGCCAGGGCAGTTTGCTCCCAGCTGCATCCAACCATCTAGCCTCCCCTGGGGAATATTTCCAGGGCTGAGGGCCTCATGTGTTATAGCATGGCTATGCAGGGGGGGATGTCTTGCCCAGCAAGGCACCAGACAGGAAGGGGAATATTTTAAGAGGAAGGTTTGTCAACACAGGGGTTGCAGTGAGGGGCCTGTCAGCACAGAGACTGCCCCACCCTCCAGCCAGCCCCTGTCACATGGGGAAGGGCAGACCCCATGGTGTGACATGTATGTCTCTTCTGGTTGCAGGTTCCATTCTGGCCCGGAACGTGTCCACACGCTCATGCCCTCCACGCACCAGCCCTGCCTCTGATGTGGAGGAAGATGATGAGGGGCTGATGGATGGGAAGGGGTGAGTGCCCAGCTGGGCAGGGCTGGTGGTGGGCCTTGCTGCTCTCTGGGGAATGAGATAGGTTGGGCCTGGAGTGAGTGGGGGGCTGGGCCTGGGGCATTTAACATAAGAGAACATAGCCCTGGGGAACAGCTCAAGGCACAACTTACTCTTGAGGCACCATTGCTAGTGCCTCAGTGAGTCTTGATGAGGACCCAGGGTTCCTGGCTACTCCAGAGGACCCTGACCTGACAGCATGCTGAGTGCCATCCTGGCAGGGACTCAGCCATGCTGGTGAGGGCTAGCCTCCAGGGAAGCCCCTGGTCTGGGATCAGAGCCCCAGAGCACAGGTGTTCCCTGTAACCATGCATTTGGTTGTACCTACAGAGACAAGAAGAGCTCGGCACTGAAGCTCCCCAGGAAGAAAGCCCGGCGGAGACACACGGATGTAAGGAGCCCAGCCTGGAGTGTGGGGCGGGGAGATCTGGGCTGGCGCAGGGGTGCCAGGCCTGAGAGGTGGAACAGCTGTGGAGCAAGCACCCTAGTGACCCTGGCCTGTGTGCTGTGGTAGTCTGCAGGGTGCAGGGAGCATGAGCTGCAGCTGAAACAGCCTCAGAGCCAGCTGCACCCCAGCTGTACAGACAGGCCTATACCTGAGAATGGGTCGTGGAGCTCCATGGAGCCAGGGGTTGCTGTACCTACAGGGGACTGCCAGGTGGGTGGGAGCCACAGGACTGACCCTGCAAAGGGTGAGGGCTGGTGATGTTGAGCCCCAGGGTGTGAGAAAGGGTCTTGCTGACCAGCCTGCCCTTGCCTCAGGACCCCAGCAAAGAGTGCTTCACCCTCAAGTTCGACTTGAACGTGGACATTGAGACAGAGATTGTCCCAGCCATGAAGAAGAAATCCCTGGGGTGAGTCTGCCAAGGCTACTTGCTGGGCATGGGACTGCCTTTCCCCTAAACAGACTTGGCCCTGGGACTATTCCTGTGGGTGGGGAGCATGGGTTTGGCTTGGGGCTGCAGGCGCCATCAAGAGAGTATCCTGGACAGGGCCCAGCCATGGAGCCTGGGTGTTGAAACACCAGTGTGGCCACCTCAAAACCCTACCTCCAGCCCAGCTCCTGGCTCAATGGCACCCCGTGCCCTGGCCTCCTTGGGCTTGGGCTGGGCTGCTCACTGGTGCACCAGCTGGACCTGGTCATGTGCTTTAAGTCCTTCCCTATGCTGAGGCAGTGGGTACAGGCCTATGGTTGGCTCACCCCTGCAGTTTGACCAGAGTCCTTTGCTTGTCAGCAACACTCACCAGATTGCTGAATAGGTATCTGCCATGTACTAGTGCAAGGAATCACCACTCTCTTGGCTTTGGCAGCTGTTGAAGGGGAGAATAGCGGGCCCTCCCCTTCCCCCTGAGCTCTCACTCTGCCCCTGGGGCCTGGAGCCCTCTGGCTGGGTGCCTGGGCCCTCTCTCCCTTGTGGCCTATCTCAGTACAGTCAGCCTGGCACACCCAGCCCAAAGCCTGTTGATGGACCCTTTTCACTCCGAGCCCAGATCTGGGGGCAGGAGGGAAATCCCGCTACTGCCTGCTCCCGTGTGCGCAGGGAGGTGCTGCTGCCAGTGTTCGAGAGGAAAGGCATCGAGCAGAGCAAGGTGGACATATATCTGGACCAGTCCAACACACCTCTGTCACTTCACTTTGAAGCCTACCGCTTTGGGGGACACTACCTGCGAGTGAAAGGTGCGTCCTGCATCAGGCTAGGCTGGGAGATAGCCTCAGAGCTGGTGGATTGACAGTGCATTGCAGAGAGGGCAGTGTGCAGGTGGTGGACGAGTGGGATATCCCTCCTCCCCTCTGTTACATAGGCTTAGTTGCATCCCTCGGACGAGGAGCAAGTGAGGAACCTTCCCTGAGAGGGCACCCAGTCCCGCTCAGCCTGGGTTGGGGATGCTGCCCTGTCCTAAGCTGGTGCAAATTCAGACTGTGCTGGGAAACAGCCCATGACCTTACCAGAACCAGCCTCGCTGTGACCTGCCACAGCCCTGGACATGGGCTTTCTTCTCCTCTGGCCAGAGAGCTGTGCCAGAAGGCACCTGCTGCAAGCCACAGGAGCCATGAGTTCCAGCAGAGCTGAACTTGGCACACTTGCCCTAGGGGCTGGGCTGGACATGCTGTGGCGCTCACTGGTGAGCATCAGACTTGCAGTGCTGGGGGAGGTCTGGGCTTCACCGTGCCCCTGTGCTGGTAGTGCTGCAGTTGCTGCGGGTTCCCCAGACCCTGCACTATTCCTGTTCTCAGACTATCTGGCAGTGCCCTTGGTGGGTGTCCAGCATGCTTGTGTGGGTAACCCTGCCTGTGCTCAGAGGGCATGGCCAGCTAGCCCCAGCATGTGGGTGGGTGCTGTACAGGAGCCCTGCCACTGATGGCCCTACCTGTGCTTCCTTCATAGCCAAACCTGGAGATGAACTCAAGGTGGAGCAGGCTGTGAAAGACTTCAGATCCCTGAGCCTGCCCATCCTGCGGTCCTCAGGTGCTGGCTCCACTGTCCTCTTCACTTCTGTGCCTGACCAGTTGGAGCAGCCACCCTTCCACCGGGAGAGCATGGACATCCTGGTGAGTGTGGCCATGGTCTGGTGTGGTCTGTGCTCATGGGAAACAAGTGGGAGTCACTGAGCCACGTGGCAAGACTCAGTAGGCACCACTGTGCTGCCACATCTGAGAGGAAGTGCCCATGGCAAAGGCTATCTGGAAGAAATGTCATTCAGTGTAAGAGGCAGCTAAGTCCTCATAGCCAATGCTGGTGGGCTCTGGGGAGATTGCACTTGTAGTGGATTTTCAGGTCAGGCTGGACTGTGGGGGCTGTTAGAGGTTCCTCATTCTGCATTAGCAGCATGACCTGGCTTATGGAGCAGAGACAGTGTGGTCAGGCAACTGGCCCCACAGGTGGGTGGTATCTCCTTGAGCTGAGAGGGCTCTTCTTTCTCTCTTCTGAACCTTGGCTGCCACTGCATCATGTCTGTATTTCTGTAACTAGCCAGTAGGCAGATAGGATCAGGACGTGGGCAATAAATGGAGCCATAGCTGGGCATGTGTTTATTTGTCAAGTGATAGCTTCAGCTCACCAGGGCCTGGCTCCTTGATAAGGTGCAGTTGTGGTCCATAAGCAAATCTTCCATCTGTCAGCCCCAGTGGATTGTTTGCACACCAGGGACAAGGCCATGTGGTGGGGAAGTCCCTCCCCACACAAGCTGTAACACAAAGTTCCTCCCATCCTTCTCCCCCTGCCAATCATCTCCTGTATCTCCCAATCTGCAGGGTGCAAGTGCCTCCTACATATTGGCTTAGAACTGCTTCCTTCCCTCCCTCCCTCCCTGGAATGCAGCTGCCTCTGGGTTGAGCTTAAAGCAGACGCCAGGCAGCAGAGTCCAGGCAGGGTTGAGAGGGTGAAGGAAGATTGCTCCAGCTGCCACTGTGGCAGGGACTCAGGAGGCACAGTGCCAAGAAGAGGCTGTGAGCTCTGCATACTCTTAGTAGGTGCTGAGGCATGGCTGGAGGGGTTTTTTTGGTAAAAATTATATATATATATATATATATATATATACCTGTACTTC
>NW_005842154.1:1257284-1286999 GCF_000455745.1 Alligator sinensis | reverse complement strand
CTGTGCCAAGTGGCCCCTGTAGTTCACTTGGCAGACCAAATGCCAGAGGATTTGGGGTTTTAAAAAAAAAATATATATATTTGTGTGTATGTGTGTATATATACATCTGAAAAAACTACTTCACAGTTAGGGCGGCTAGGAGCTGGAACCAACTTCCAAGGGAGGTGGTGCTGGCCCCTACCCTGGGGATCTTTAAGAAGAGTATATATATATGTATATATATATATATATATATATATATATATAGTTACATAGATCCACACGCAGCATTCCGCATAAGCATTTCTACGCAAATCTTAAATGTATTTAAACCCCGCGCACACATTACAATGGTCACACCTGTGCATCGATGCGTTCCCGCACACCTGTCTACAGTCCTTTCTGTAATATAGTCTCTTAGTTCTCCCCCTGCTGTTGGGGTTTACATTGTCCGTTTATTCCCTATCTTTTTTGTTGTCACTGTCACGCTCACTGTTGCCTCCGCTGCTGCTGACACTGCTGTTGTCATCGTTGTTGTTTCAAGGTCTGGTTGGGTCACTGTCATCTTCATTATAGCTGAACACTCCGCCTCTCAGAGTGTCTTTAAATAGCCTTTGCCAAGAGTCCCTTTGCCAAGTGGAGTTGGCTGTATCTTCTCCATCCTCTCCCACCGCCTTTTGGTAGCAGGACTGGAGTTCACTCAGAAACATTTTGACAATCTGTTTCCTCGACCTCTGTGTGTCTACACTAGTTGGTTCCTGCATTGCCACACGGTGCTCCTGACACAGGACACAAACTGGTCGATGCGAGCTGTTAGGGACCCCTGCTGTTTAGCTAGGTGTCCGTACAGTGCCACCTCCCTTGTCATCAGCCTGACGCCTGTCACCTCTTCTGAGCACCAGCTGTGCTTTGCAAGTCCGGACTGTGGGAACCAGAAGAGCTGCTACGAGACAGAGCAAATAGCCAGGGCAGGGAAAAGAGGGTAGGATGAGCATGGTGAAAACAGCTGGGTGGGGTGGAGCCATGTCACAGCCAGGGGTGAGCCCAGGCCATAGAGATGCACCTGAAGTTAACTCTCA
This sequence comes from Alligator sinensis, assembly GCF_000455745.1. Classification (NCBI taxonomy): domain Eukaryota; kingdom Metazoa; phylum Chordata; order Crocodylia; family Alligatoridae; genus Alligator; species Alligator sinensis. The sequence continues at coordinate 1,285,941 of NW_005842154.1, read as the reverse complement.
GCCTGCTGCCAGGAGTCCCAGGATCTGGCTGCTCTCTCTCCATTGGCCCCAGGAACCTTCCTAAGCACCTGGCCAACAGCAGGTGGCTGGCTGCTGGCTCCTGGAAGGGGCCCATGAGGCACTGTGCTCTCATGGCAGTGAAGCTGGGGCCTGCGTCGGTAGAGGGCAGTGTTGAATTGGCTGTTTGGGCTCCCCTTCTGCCTGGGCTTCAAGGTAGAGGGCTGGGAAACATCTGCAACGAGTGAGACAGGGCAGTGGCCAGAGGCCCTGTCTGGTGGGACTCTGAGGTGTGTGTGGGGTGGGTGGTTTGTGAGGATATGTGTGTGTGACCCTGCCTGGTATGTGAGCTTGACCGATGGGACTGTGCAGCCCTGCCTTTGCCTCTGCTGCTGCCTCTGCCTTTGTTGGGTGCATACACAACGGCAGGGTAGGAACCAGGCTGCTGGGCCTGGCTGCCTGTCTGGGGCAAAGCCCAGGCCTTTGGCCAGTGCCACCTCATCTGGGAGCAGGCAGGTGCACTTTTCTGCCAGAGCTGTTGCACAGGAAGCAGAGTGCTTGTGGCCCATCCTGGCATGTCCTGTAGCCCCAGTTGACAGTGTCCAGGTCTGGGCCTTGTTTCCTGAGAGAGACAGCCTGGCACCACTCCTGGTAGCTGGCTTCAACCCTTACACCTGTCCCCACCCCCACATAAAGCTTCTCTCTGTGCTGAGCCCAGGCAGGGGCTGTTTTTGCTGCAGGCAGGAAGGCCCACTCCTGCCTCTGTCTCAGCTCCTTACACTTCATTGCCTCACAGCTGTGAGGTGGCAGGTCCTGCTCTGCCAGGACAGAGCTGTTGGCAGCCTGAGTTGGGGCAGGTGCTCAGCCTGGCAGGGCTGCCCACACCTTCACAGCTGACACTGCAGCAGATCCTGTGTGGGGTGCCAGGGCTGGGAGCAGCTTCTCTGCCCAGCTTGCAGCACGCAGCCCCATAATCTCTATGCAGACAGACAGTGGGGGTGTCTGGAGACACCCAGCTCCTGCCAGCTGGCAGTGGCTGCTTGTGCCTGGTGTAGGTGGGGTCGATGCTGATACCAAGATCAGGGCTGGTTGCCACAACAAAGGCAAACAGGAACTAGTCTTCAGTGTGCACTGCATTTCTGAGGGCCTGGTACTGGAGCCTGTCCTAGTCTGGGCTGCAACTTCTTGACCTGCCGCAGTATTGGCTTGTCTCAGAGTCCTCACCAGGGGTGTGCCGCCCCAGCTGGGCAGTGCCTCTGTAGCTTGCTCCCCGAAAGGCCCTATGGTTCCTGGCAGGCAGGTGTGAGCAGGGCTCCACTCGCTTCCCTTGAACCCTCTCCCAGGGCTGCACTGTGGACTCCTGGCCTCAGATAAAGGATGATAACAAGGCTCACCCAACCCTTGCTGCAAGATCAGACTTCGCTCCAGTCTGGGCCTCCACCACAGTCGGCCTGATGCTGAGCCCGCGATCCAAGACCTGGTATTTCAAAAATGATAGGACCTACCAGGTCCCTGAGCAGAGCTACCTCACGCGCTTCAGCCCCCTCCCTGGAAGCCCCCCGACCCCAGCTAGGATACCTACCCTGGTGGAAAAGCTGGCGGTGTCCCCTGGGTTTGTGGCTGAGCGAATCCAACATTACAATGCTTTTTTGGGGGCTCCCCGCCCCCCCACGAGGATGGCTGGCCTGGGGATGACCCCAGCAGGAGAGAAGCCAGCAGGCCAGGAGCATCGGCAGAGCAATGCCAGTGGCCGAGGATTTAGGCCATGCTTCAGGGGGGAGATGCAAGCTCTGGAGCTGGACTGCCACAGGGCAGCCAGAGACCACCTGGGACAGGAGGTGGCAGGGTGCACAAACAGAGTGAGTATCCTCAGGGGCAGCGTGGTGGGATCCCCTTGAAAATGGAGGCTGGGCTCCTGCCCCTTGATGAGAGAGTGCTCAGGAGCAGGGGTCACTCTGGCTTCTGGGACACTGGGCAGCGGTTTCACTTCCCTGGGGAACTTCCTTGCCTACCTATGCCTAGCCTGCCTGTGGGAGCACCCCTTCTGCCCCTCCGCTCTTTCAGCCCCTCTGTGCAGACTTTCACAATCCCTTGCTCCCACCTTTATGGATGCAGCTAGTCCCATCATGGGTTGTCTTCAGCTACTCTGATTCCAGCTCCTGTGCAGACATGTCAGATGGGTGTCCAGGTGCTTCCCTCCACAAGGTTTTTGGGGCTGCCAGCAGGCAGAACTTGTGCTTGAGTACATCCAGTGTCATGACCACATGAGTATAACAGCACATGGAGAACTCCTCACAGGGTCTGGGATAGGAGTGTCCCCAGGAGTGAACCCTGGGGGCATCAGCAGGCAGCACCAGTCACTTGCCTTCACCATCATCTGGTTATAAAGGACAGTGCAAGCCCCAGCCCTGTGACTGCCCTGCCTGGGCCAGTCTGCAAGATACTCTAAGGCCATTAGCACAGTGCCAGGAGAAGGTATGCGCCTGGTGTGGGCAGCTGACAATACCGGCATCCTTGTGCTGAGAGAGGGAGGGGAAGCCCTGCACCCTGGCATGTTCCTAGTGGGCAGGGATTCCATCTCCAAAGGCCAGGCACACAGATCTCTGCCCTGCATCAGCCCACAGGGAACATGTGTGGCCAGGGGGGTGCTGGAGGGGGAGCGGGTAGGCTGCATCTGTGAGGAGTGACAGGTGGCAGCCAGGCATGCTGCCAGGCAGTAGCCATCCCTGGGCAAAGCGGGCAGGATAGGGCTGGCTTGTCATCTGCGAGCATACAGGGAGCTGGCTGCAGGGGCACAATGCAAGAGAGGAACAGCTCCAGAGGCATTGCTCCAGCAGCAGCAGCTACTCCCACAGCACCAGGGTACTGCTTTGGGGAGCTGCCAGGTAGAAACCCACTCCTCCCTCCAGGCCACTTGCCCCTGGGCCCAAGGAGCTGTAGGTCCTGATGGGTGATTGACAGCTGGAGGCCCTTTGCAGCACAGTCTGCAGCCTAGAGGAAGGGTTCCTTATCTGCAGCTAGCTGCCCTCAGACTCATTAGTACCCTTCCTGCTGCCTGTGCTCCTGACTCCTGGGCAGGGAAAGGGCTTGGAAAGGCTGCCAGGCCATCACACCAGGCTGCAGCAGGCCTGGGGCTTTGATCTTGACCACTGAACGGCTCCAATCTGTTTAGTTTATCTAGACAGGAGGGTAATTAGGTTTTCTCTGCAGGCCCCACCTCCCTTTGTCAAGTAGACTCTCAATCCCTCCAGAGCAGGGCTGGGTGCTTTCTGCTGGGGACTGGGGCTGAGGGAAGACCCCCTGAGTCTCTGCTCTGCTGTGGGGCCCCCAGGACTTGGCCTGGCCTGCTGTGGGGCTCAGGTGGGTGCCCTGCACCCACGCAAGGGGCAGACATTGTTTCCTCTGTGGCCCTGTCCTTGGCACGCATTGGGCACTACCTCAGGCTTGGCATGAAGGAGAAGCCAGGCATTACAGTGATGTTTGGCCCCCCTCAAGGCTTGGAGGGGGCCTATGCTCCATGAGTGAGGGCGACACAAGGATTCCCTCCAGGGACGCGGGCAGCCAGGTCAGTGTGCTGGGGGGCAGGCAGGAGGGGCAAGGCACTGCTGCCTGCAGCTGTGCTCGGTTTGCAGCTCAGGGAACTGGGCAAGGTGCTCTGATCCGCCAAGAGGAGAGCAAGGGGAGTGTGGGAGGGAGGGACCAAGACCTCCTAAGTCTGGCTCAGACAGTGTGGAGGGCCAGGGGTTCATGGGAGAGGTGCTGCACTGGGCTCAGCTGGTCAGGGTCTGAGCCCTCTGGGCAGTGCCTGGCATTAGGTCCAGGCCCATGGCCAAGGTTCTTCCTCTATGCTGCTATGCTACATGGCCTTGCTGCTCCCCCTCCATGGCCCTGGGCACTGAACCCCTGTGTCCTTCAGCTCCCCCTGCCCCCAGCGGCGGGGCAAGCATCTGGGTGGGGTGGTATTGAGAGACTGAGTGAATATGCTGCTGTGAGGCACTCGGGCACTGCCTCCATGAAGAGGAAGGGTACATTTGTGTCTCAGTAGTGGTGAGGGTGGAGGTAGACAGCTGCTGGCTTCAGCTTCTGGAGTGAGAGGGAGAGCCTGAGCAGGTCAGCACCTGGAGTGATTCCATCAGGAGATGGGAGGAGTGCGGTATCAGGGAAGCAGTGGGGGTTCCAGCTGGGTCTGGGCTGTTTTTGATGTTGTGGGCATGGGCTGGGCTGCTCCTGTGTGCCTTTGGCAGGCCACAGACTTAACTGTCCCCTGACAGCTTGGGGTGGAGAGGTCTCACTGCACCGTTTGGCAATGCTAGTACTTGGGGTTTTGCCCACTCTGCTGGTGCCTGCCTGTGCTAATACTGTGGTCCAGGGACTGGGACCAGCTCTGAGAGAGCAAAGGTGCTATACTGAGGGGTATGCTATGGGGTTGGAGAACATGGCTGTAGCCCATGGGCTGTGGAGACCAAGCTGAGCCCAGCCTGACTCAAGAGTCTGGGTGAACAGTGTAGAGCTCTGTGCACCCGTCCATCCCACAGGCAAGGGCTGCAGAGGCAGCTGGGAGTTGTGTGCCCACAGCAAGCAGCATTGTCTGGCTGTCATTTGCTGATCTCTGCTTGGAAGGGCAGAGATGAGCTGTCACAGATGCAATTCCCCATGCATAGGGAGCATGACCCGCTGGGGAGCTGGGGTCGTGGGGCTCATGGAGCCATAGAAGACACAAAGGGGCCTGGAATTTGCTCTTTCCCACCTTCCCACATGAGGCTATGGCAGGGCTCTGGGCTTTGCTTTGGAGCTGAGGTGCACAGGTCCCTTCTGCAGGGACTGGTGGGCTGTAGCCACCTGGGTGAGCCCATGGAGATATCCCCATCCATCTCTAGCAGTATTGGTGTAGGGCCCAGTGGTGCAGGAACCTGCAGAGGCTGCTTCCCTGAGAGTTGAGGCCCAGGGGGCCAGCACTGCCCACTGCATTGAGTGGTGGTGCTTGGGACCCAACATGGCCCCTGGTCCTGAGTTTCCTCAGCCTCACAAATGGTAGGGAAGTAGCGATCACCAGCACCATAAGCTGCAGGTCCCTGGTGCTGGGCATCCCCAACAGACCAGTGCCCAGTGAGCTGCCCAGAACATGCTCAGTGTCTCTGGCCACAGCCTCCACCTGCTGGCACCCAGAGAGGAACAAGTACATGGGACAGAGGCAGCTCCCAGGGGTGCAGGGTTATACCCACCTGTGCACACCCCACATGTAGGTGGTGCAGGCAAGGTGCTGGCTCCTGTGGATGCTGCCAGGGCAAGGAGAGACAGAGTGAGTGTCTGCTGTGCATTCCTTGCTGCTGCCTCAGGTTTTGGTTCTACTCTGCCTGTTCCAGGCACCAGGTCGACGGAGGAAGAACATGACTGAGTTCTTGGGGGACACAAGCATCCCAGGGGCTGAGCCTGCACTGCATGGCAGCAGCTCCCTGCCTAGCAGCGGCAACGACACCTGGAAGAACCGTGCTGCCAGCCGCTTCAGTGGTTTCTTTGGCTCCGGTGCCAGCACTGGCCCATCAGGACGGGTAGGTTGTGTGCGCCAGCTGAGCCACAGTGTCTAGGGTTGGGTGGGGAGTGACTGCTCAGGGCTTCTGCAGTGGCATGGAAGGGACAGGGAGGGTGGGCAGTGCAGTCCATACCCCATACCTTTCCACTTTCCACTGCCTGTGGGCACTGTGTGATCTGGGGAGGTCTGGTCCCACTCCCTTGGGTGCCCTCTGATCTCCACGCTGCCCATGCATGCGAGCAGCCTAGGCAGTGACTCTGCCCACCCCTCCTGGCACGAATCTCCTAATAGTCAGGCCATGCATCCATGTTGCTTAGGGCTCAGGTACCTGCCCGATCCCTTCCTCGCCTGTGGGGCTAGGAAGCTGGGAGCTCTGCTCTTGCTCCCTGGAGCAAGCTGCTTCAAGGGGGTCCGGACATGCCTAGGCCATGACTCCTGACCAGGGTGCTGTGCTCTTCCCTCCAGGAGATCGACAAGATGGAGCAGCTGGAGAGCAGGCTCCACAGCTACAGCATCTTAGGTCTCCCCAAGCCCCCACAGCAGCTCTACTTTGACAAGGACTCCTGGGAGGAGAAGGGTGATGATGCCAATCTGTGCATGGAGGACAGCTGGCAGGAGATCATTGAGGGCACAGAGGTGGGGCACAGTGCACTCGTGGATGTTGACTCAAGCCAGCCTGCCGTGTTGGGGGTTGCCACAGCCCTGGCACCCTTTGTAGGCTATGGGCAGGTGCATTGGGCTGAGGCAGGGGCGGGGGCCTGCTGCCTGCCACCAGGAGCCTCCTGCAGAGATGCTTCTAGCTGCTGCTGAGTCCCTGTGGAGCCTTGTCCCCTCCCAGTGCCTGTGTGCAGCTGGTCAAGCATAGCAGCCACCCTGAGCCTCCCCTGGTCCCATCAGGTGGCCAAGCAGGTGGGGTGGGGGCTTTATCTCCTGGGCTCCTCCCTGCTCCTGCCTAGAGTGCTATCCTGGTGGTATCTGATTCCCTAGAGCCTGCATGCCCTGAGCCTTGCCTAAGCTGCCTTGGAGCCTAGGGCCAATAGTGGCAGGTGGGAGTGCTGTCACCATGGAGGCTGGGCTGCGAGATGCTATCTTCCTTGGTGTTGCTGCTGCCTCTGTCAGCTGCTGGGTTTTGGCACCACAGCCTTGGTGCTGAGCTCTCTGTGCCCTTCTGTAGGCCCTGACACGCCGGCAGTGTCACCAGCAGGAGGCCATCTGGGAGCTGCTGCACACAGAGGCTACCTACATCCGGAAACTGAAAGTGATCACAGATGTGAGTCCCATCCCACCCCTGCCACAGGCACTTGGGCAGAGCCAGCCTCCCAGAGGGCCAGCCAAGGGGACAGTCCTTGGGGGTGCTGTCGCAGAGACCTCCTGGTCCTGGGAGGCAGTGATGACTGTGCTAGGGGCAGAGGACCAAGCCATGGGCCTGTCATGTGGCTCTCTCCATGCTAGGAGCAGGGGTGGACAGGTTCTGTGGGTGGCTGGCCCTCACCCTGCTGTGAGCAATCTTGGCCCCTCCTGCAGGATTCTGTGGTACACCTATCAGCCCTTCCCTGCCTCCAGCCCCCAGTGAGCAAGAGAAGCTGAGAGACCAGCCAGGGCACAGGGCAACCCAGGCAGGTTGGCTCTACCTTTGCTGGTCCCCGTCACTTTTCGTACAGGCTGGAGACCCTGGCAGGTGCCAGGGAAGTTTCCTGGGGGGCTGGATGTGTCTGCTCTACACTATGCTCTCTGCTTATTTGTGCAGCTTTTCCTCTGCTGTCTGCTGAGCCTGCAGGACTTGGGGCTGCTGTGTGAGGTAAGGGCTTGGCGGAGACAGGACAATGGACAAGGGCTGCTGGTCACAGAGTGTTTCTTGGGCCTGAGCCTGGGGCTCTCAACAGCCTGCACCACAGGCCATCTTAGGGAAATGTGTGCCCCTTAACCAGCCCTTCCCTCCATTCACACAGTGCAGTGTCACAGGGATGTGGGAGGTGTCAGAAGAAGAGGGGGTCCCACCTCCTACTCCTGCTGCTGAGGGGCAGGACTTAGGCTTGGGTCCCTGGGATAAACACCAGAAGCTCAGCTTCTGGGACTAGTGGAGAGCCCCACAGAGCATGTGGTGAGACCCCCATCCCCCAGGGCCCTGCAGTGAGCATGTCCTTATTCTGAGGCAGCACAGCCTATGCCAACTCCAAGCATGTTTCATGGGCTGCTGGAGAAGCTGAGGGAAGGAGGCAATCGCGGTCCCCTGCCCTGTGGGCCAGCATACAGGGAGTTCCTGGCTGCAGTGCATGCTCCTGCTGGGCCCCCTTGGGCTGATCCTCGCCTTGCTCTGAGTTGACCCTGCTGCCATGCCTTGCCTTCCCTGCAGGTAGAAGCTGAGCGCCTGTTCAGCAACATCCAGGAGATCATCCAGCTGCACTGTTCGCTGTGGGACAGTGTGATGTGCCCTGTGCTGGAGAAGGCCCGTAGGACCAGGACACTGCTGGACCCTGTGGACTTCCTGAAAGGGTTCAAAGCGGTAGGTGGGGTGCCCGTGCCTGGGCTGGGGGCTCAGGTGGGGGGTTCTGTGCACCCACTGAGTGGTCTTACTTGCCGTGCAGTTTGGCACTCTCTTCCAGCCCTACATCCAATACTGCATGGAGGAGGAGGGCTGCATGGAGTACATGCGAATGCTGCTGAGAGACAGCGACCTCTTCCGCGTCTACGTAACAGTAAGTCCTGAGATGGGGTGGGGGCAGGGATGATGCCAAGACCCCCCACAGCCTAGCCCCACTGACCCTGTCCCTGTGTTTTCAGTGGGCAGAGAAGCACAAGCAGTGCAACCGCCTGAAGCTCAGTGACATGCTGGTGAAGCCGCACCAGCGCCTCACCAAGTACCCGCTCCTGCTTAAGTCAGTGCTGAAGAAGACAGATGATGCCTGCACCAGGGATGCTATCATCACTATGGTAACCTGTCAGGGGATGCCTGGACACCAGGGAGGCTGGGAAGGAAATGCCTGTTTTGCTTAGATAGCATGCACCCCAGCATTGCTGTCTGCATGCCGCTGTGCCAGGCTGGGGCACCCTGTGCCCTGCCTGAGGACACAGCTGCTTATGGAAGGTGCTGCACAGGGAATTGTCCCCAGCTTCTGCAGCAGGAGTCAGTTGTGCTCAGGAGGACTGACACCCTGGCAGAGGCTGTGAGTCAAGCCTGTTGGTGTCTGCTCTGAGCGCTCCTGCCATTGCAGATCACCTCAGTGGAGCAGTTCATCAACCACGTGAACTCACAGATGCGGCAGCGGCAGGAGCAGCAGCATCTGGCCACCATCATCAGCCGCATTGATGCCTACGAGGTGGTGGAGAGCAGCACCGATGAGGTGGACAAGGTAGGCTGGGGCTGAAGCTGGCCAGGGCTAGGTGTGCCCTGCGCACCACACCCTGACTGCCTCTCTGCTCTGCCCTGCAGCTCCTGAAGGAGTTCCTGCGCCTAGATCTGACAGCCCCCATCCCAGGTGCCTCCCCTGAGGATACACGGCAGCTCCTCCTGGAGGGCAGCCTGAAGATGAAGGAAGGTAAAGACAGCAAGGTAAGGGACACCACCAGAGCAGGAGCCCCTTGTAGCTGGCCTTCGACTTATCAATATCTTGGCTCTGTGGTTAAGACACTGCCTCCCTGGCTTCTCTCTTGGATGCTGTGGGCTTGACACAGAAGCTTCTGGGTGGGTGGCAGTGCCTGTACCTGCAGCTGCTCTTGGGGGCACTTCCCCTGCCCACTGGGAGGGTTAGCCCAACTGAGGTCAATGGTGTGACATTGCCCAGGGGTGTCCCCTGGGCTGAGGAGTCCCTGCCCTCCAGTTGTACTGCAACACAGTCCCATGGCCTATGGCTCTTGCCCCCAGATGGATGTGTACTGCTTCCTCTTCACGGACCTCTTCCTCATCACTAAGCCAGTGAAGAAGGTTGAGCGCACCAAGGTTGTCCGGCAGCCTCTGCTGGTGGACAAGATTGTCTGCCGGGAGCTCAAGGACCCTGGTGAGGAGCATGCGGGTCTGAGGGCTGGGGTGGGCACGGGCCCTTGCACTGCTCTCTCACCTTTGAGTTTTTCCTCGTGGTCCAGCAGAGCCATCCTGCCTTGCCTTAGTTGGGAGAGGTCACCTGAGGACTCCCCTCTCTCCTTCCCCCTGCCCTGCCAGCTGGGACTCTTCCCTTTGCCATCCTGGGCACAGAGGCCTGACCTCTTGATGATGCTAGCTTTAAGGGCAGAGGAAAGAGCCCCATCATGCCACCATGCCCAATGTGGGCTGTTGCCAGCTGGACCCACCCTCGCCCATGCCCTCTAGGTGCTGCATGGCCTATCCTCCTGCACCATCAGTTCTGCCCCTCTGCAAAGGAGTTTGGCATTTGGTGGCCTGAACCTACCTCCGTACTACCCTGGCCTGCCCTAGAGCTGTGTTCACCCTGCAGCAGGCTCTGCTGTCTGCCCAGCCTAGCCTGGGGATACGGGCATCCCCCTGGCCAGGCAGCAAATCTCTGGTCTGGCCTGCACTGGTAAGACAGTGCCTCTGCTGCAGGTCCCTGGGGGAGCCCCTTGCTTACACCTGACTTCTTCCTGCTTGTGCCCCCGGCAGGCTCCTTCCTCCTGATCTATCTCAATGAGTTTCGGAGTGCTGTGGGTGCCTACACCTTCCAGGCCAGCGGGCAGTCCCTATGCCGTGGATGGACTGATGCACTTTACAATGCCCAGGTAATGCCTGGAGCCTCCAGTAAGGTCTGTGCCAAGGCAGTGGGGGTTCTGTGGGGAGGGGTGTTCCTGTAGGGAGGAAACAGCTCCATGGCCAGTGCTGTGGCCCTGGCTTTGGCATGGTGCCTGGTCTGGTTTTGCCTGTGTTATGCTGGGTACCCATGGAATAGCATGGTGTGTGCCCATGGCACATGCATGGGAGCAGAGTCTCCATGGCAGTAGGGGTGAGCTGTGTGCCCTGGTGTGGCAAGGCCACTAACCTTCTCTCTGATAGCTCTGGGTGATAAGGGAGTGAGCTGCTGTCTTGGGACAGGACACTCAAGCAGGCTACGGCCAAGCAGGCTGGTCCTGACAGTGGGTCATGGGGGCATGCCACAGTATGCAGCATTTCCATGTTAAAGGCTGTTCTGTCTGCCTGCAGAACTTGCTGCAGCAGCTGCGTGTCCAGGAGCACCAGCGCAGCCAGCGACAGCAGCTGCAGAGCCTGCAGGAGGAGGAGGACGGGGAGAGTGGGGCCTCAGCTGCCAGCTCGCCTACCATCCTGCGCAAGAGCAGCAACAGTCTTGACTCCCAGCAGTGGTATGGCCCAGCCCACCCACACATGCCCACATGGTACAGCCCAGTGCTCCCACACCCCCACCCAGGACTGCAGGCCCGTTCGGGTGGGGTGGAGATAGGGAACTTGACCCCAGTGATGTAGCTGCAGTGACCAGCCAGTGGGTAGTGCACCCCGGAGCTGGAGCCACCTGCTGCTGGAATGGCCCCAGACACTTGCAGACTGGGATTCTCCCCACCACAGGGGCTGCCTCCCCTCACTCTCTGCTCATGCCCCTACCTAGTCCTGCCGTCTGCAGCATCTCACTGCCATCCCCATACCCTGCCCAGTCTCCCCATACCTTCAGCTCCTTCCTGACAGCCTCTCTCCCTCTCAGCCCCTCTGATAGCTCCACAGAGACCATCTCGGTGGTGGTGGTGGATGCCAGTGGGGAGCTCTCCTCCCCAGACTTCGAGGTGGGGCCATTCAGCTCACCATCAGATGAGACCTCCATAAGTACCACCGCTTCATCTACCACGCCCACCCGGGAGCTCCTCAATGGGAGTGGGGAGCCTGCCAATGCCCTCCCCATCCCTGGCACCCACAGCAGCCTGGCACTGGAGACCGGCAGCACCTGGTCAGCATCCATGGATAGTGCCTATGGCACCATGTCGCCTGCCTCCCTGCAGGAGTTGGGGGAGGTGCAGCCACCAGGGCCAGCAGGGGAAGACTCACAGCGCATCTCCCCCAAGCTGCGCCGCCGGACACCCGTGCAGCTCCTGCCCTGCCGTGCCCGTGTGCTCAAGTCCAAGTCAGAGGCCAGCCTCTTGCAGCTCTTTGCAGCCTCCCCATTTGGCCCAGAGGCCTCCCTCACCCAGAGCAAGAGCCTCTCCGACCTGTGCGCAGCTCCATCTTCATCTCCAGGGCGAGTGGTGTTCCTGGCTGGCTCGGTTGTGGGGGTCCCAGCCAGCTGCCCGAGGACTAGTGGGTTGGGTGGCAAATGCATTGGAGCCCCACTGGACAGCAGCAACCTGCAGGGCAGCCGGGCAAGTGGCCTGAGTGCCTGCAGCAGCAGCAGCGGCGGCAGCTCTGCCTCAGAGCTCTCGGAGCCTGAGGAGCCTGTGTTCCACCAGGGTCTTGCCTGCTCTGCAGGGAGCCCTGCAGGAACACCCCCAGCTGAGCCTCTGGCCACTGATGTCCCCTGCCGGGCACTCAGCACCTCCCTGACAGAGTGTTGCCCAGAAGAGCTGCCCACTGCCCGCCGGACACTCTCAGACCCACAGGCAGCCCAGCACCGCAAGCTGACGTTGGCGCAACTCCACAGGCTCCGGACCACACTGCTTCTGAACTCCACGCTGACTGCCTCGTAAGTGCTACAAGCCAAGCTACAGCTTCCAGCTCCCCGGCTGCCTCTGGGTAGAGCCTGCTGATGCCAGGAACCGGGGGGCTGGGCTGTCTCAGGTGCTCAGGTCACCATGCAGGGCATTGGCGGGGGAGAACCAGGGCTTCTTACAGCCTCCTTGCAGTTGGAGCTTGCCTCCTAGCTCAGCAGTCTGGAGATCATCTTGCAGTAAAGAGGAGATAATGCTGTGTGGGGAGGGCTCTGGGACAGTGAGTGTAGCATGTGCAACTGGCTATGGGCCTGGAAAGCACCCACCAATAGGCTGCTAAGAGCTGCTTTCTCTGTGTCTTGCAGGGAGGTCTGAGCCAATGGGAGGAGCGTGATGCCAGCACCACCTGTTCCACCTCTCCATGACGATGTAGCATCATGCCCAGGGTGGCAGGAGCTCTAGCTGGCCTCTGCCCTGTCTACATGTGTGCATGCATGTGCCTGCACATGGTGAGCAGGGACCAGGCTGCATGGGTGTGCATGCACGCGGATGCACATGCACCAGGTCTATGTGCCAGGATGGCATGAGTGCATGTGCACACCCAGGGCGGGCTTGTACTGGGAGCATGCACACATAGGAACAGTGAGCCAGTGGAGCTGTGACTGAGTGCCTCTCGAAGGAGGATGCCTGGGCAGGGCAGGTGGCCTCCCCAGGACTCCAGCCAGCTCGAAACTTCTCCCTTGCACTTGGCATCATCAGGAGCTGCCTGCCCCTTTCTGAACTGTGGGGTAGGCATCAGGCAGAGGGTGTAACTTACCTGCCCCACTGCTTTGCATGGAACAATTACCAGCCAGACATAGGACCGCCCTGCCCACTGGGCCACCTGCATGGATGTAGCTAGGAGAGACACAAGTGAAACATTGTGTGCAGAACAGGCACACAGAGGCTGGGCAGAGCCCTGCCCAGACCCTGTGATAGGAGGGCCCTGCTGAGCTCTGAGTGACACCCTTGCCATCAGTGCCTCTTGTCCTGGGCTCTGCGATGCTCGATGGCAGGTTATTCACATGCTAGCTTCCTGCAGTGGGGACAAGGCTGCCCAGGTACCACTCACCTCATCCTGGCAGGACACAGCAGGCCCAGCAGCTGCCCCACAGCTTGTGATCCTGCCCAGCTGGGACCCAGGGCAGCTGATCGTTTGCCTCTTGCTCTCCAGAGTCAAGCTGGAGGTACTGGGCCCAGTGCACTTCACCTGCTTTTCCTGCAGAGGGGCTGACCCCATAAAAGTGGGGGAAGGCAGTTTGGCTGACCTCAGGGCTCCCAAGTGATCTCCCCTGGGGGACAGGGAGCACATGTAAGTGTTTCCTGGCAGGAGGAGCTATCCTGAAACTGCAACCTCGCTATAACGACCCCAGTGGTCCAAGGTGTGTGTCTAACATGCCAACAGGAGCCTAGAGCCAAAGCCAAGGTGACCATAGGAGCCCCCAGAGCCCAGGCAGCTCCTGCTCCATCACCCCTAACCAGTCTGCTTGGTCCTGGATAGCCTCCCCAGTGTTTTACCTCCGCGGTCACCATGCACCCTGCTATGTATCCCTTTTGGGACACTGGGTGGGATATATTGGGCACCAGCTCTATGGAGATACCCTTGAGATACAGGGAAGGGATCAGTATGTTGGCAGTGGGTGCAGAGGGCAGAGGGCTGTGGTGGGCAGGCCCTGGGCTGGCAAGCACAGTGCTGCATGCACGCACCCATGATGACCAGGTGCCTCTTAAAGCCACAGTGGGCAGGAAGGTGGCAGGCTTTAACTGCTGGCAGTGTTGGGCCACGAGGGCAGCAGAGTGTGGCTGGGAATGCAGGCACCATCAGTGCCCCAGAGAAAAGAGAAGACTGAGGAGCAGGGGGCTGCTGCTTGCCCAGACCTGGCTCAGCTGGGAGTGGGGCATGCTCCTTGCTCGTTGCTGCAGCTTCATTTGCTGGGGTGAGGCTGGGGGCTCACACACTCTTGAGGGAGCCAGTGACTGTGGGGGAGACCAGCCACTCCTCTTCTAACAGGCACATCCCACTGACAGTGGGACAGGCTGCTGAAAAGAGGTGCCTGGGGAATGGCTGGATGGAGCAGCATGGGAGCAGGACTGACAGACATGGCCCCTGTGGCCTGGCTCCCATGGGGGTGCTGATGAGGGAGAGAGCAGGGTGTGCCTGGCAGGAAGCCCTAGGCCATGTTCCTGAGCTGCATACTTCTTCATCTTGGAGTGGGTTTTCCAGAGCTGTATCATAGCAGTGGGGGATGTGGGGCCTGGCCACTCCCTCTGTGCTCCTTGGGCCAGGGCCAGGGAGGAGTGAGGGTGGAGGGGCCAGGGAGTGTGGTGCTCTGGGTTTTCAGAGCTGTCCGGTATTGTCCTCTAACACTAACCTCTACAGTGCACCTACTCCCTGCTGCACATCCCACCTATGCAGTATTTAACAGGTGAAGCATTAAACATAGCTGAGTGCACACTTCCACTGTCCGCCTGTCCTTCTGACTTGGGGGTGGCTTGTTGGCTCCACAGCTCTGGCATCTCGCACTTACTGCCAGGCTAAGGCAAGGGCCGGGTCTTTGGGGCTGGCAGGGGTGAAGGAGAGCCACCAGATGCTGTTCTCCCCTCCATAGTCCCGGGGAGCTGTGGGGGCAAGAATATCCACCATGTGATGCCCTGATGAGTCCCTGACAGGGGCAAGTCCTGGGGCATGTTTAGAACCTTCCTCCCAGTCCTATGCTGTCTGGGGTCTCGGGGAACCCCATGGGCTTCCAGGGGTGCAGAACAGGGCCTCCACTCCACTGCAATCCAGGCCTGCTGTTTTGGGGCAGCCCCACATCGTGGATGCTGCCACCCCCTGACACAGCACACTTGCTGTGGTGGTTTTACCTGGAAGGAGAAGCTGTGAGCAAGCAGTTGTGGGTTTCCCCAGGAAGAAAGAAGAAGGTCTGGGGGGGGTTGATGCTTGCTTCTCCCCACACAGCACATCCGGTGGAGGCCTGTGCCTCCTGTGGCAGAAGGGGTTGTGGTACCTGGTGGCTGGGGGCTTCCTGCAAGCAGGGCCCTGCCCTGTGCCATAAAGCTCCTGTGTATCTCCCCCACAGGGCATGACATGGCTTGGGGCAGTTGATGAAACAAAGCTGCCACAGAACAGCTGATCTGGAGTGTTAAGTGCCTCTCAGGCCTCCTCCAGCCCAGGGCATCCCCAGGCTCTCACCATGCAGCCAGGAATATGGTGCTGGGGCCCAACTATGGCCTGCTCCAGGCAGATGCTCTTTTACAGGTCCTGGCCAGCAAGAATGGCTCTGGCTCCTAAAGGGGCTCAGCTACACGCAGGGTGTGTGCTGTGTGTGTGTGCGTATGTGTCCACAGGTGTGCATGCCTGCGTGTGTCTATGCGTATCTGCATGCATCTGTGCATGCATGTCTGTCTATGTGTGAATATCTGTGTGTCTGCATATCAGTGCATGTCTACTTCCTGCAGGAACGAGGAGTTTCAGCCACACGGCTTGCCCAAAGGCCCTCCCTTGGCCCTGGTGAGGGCAGGTGCCCAGGCTTGGCCTAGCCACATGCTTGGACTCCTGGACAGGAGGTGGAGCACATGAGCTGTATGCAAAAGTGCAGTGAGCCATGTCGTGTCCATGGGGCTGTGCAGATGGCCTCTGTTCAGGCTGCCCTGGAGTCAGCGTTGGAGATGTATGCACATGCTGCTCTTTGCTAGAGACAGACAGCATCAGCAACAACACCTACAGGGAGTGGTGTCAGAGTGGCCCCTTCTCATAGCCCTGGGGACAGGGGCCATGGTGCCTGCACTGTGGCTCCCAGCGTGAGTGCTGGGTGTCCTGTCCCAAGTTTGGCCTGGAGTCAGGAGCCTTCAAGCTGGCAGATGTCTAATTGCCTCCTTGCTCCCTTGGTGCCTCCCAGTTCCAAAGGCAGGAACACCCCCAAAGGCTGTGTGCTGGCATTCTCCCACCAGAGCTGGACCTGAGGAATGAGGAACTGTGGTCACTGGCCTGAGGTGGGAGAGTTGTGAAGGGACCAAGAGGGGACCAGGCTGCTGCCCACAGGGGCCTGGCTCCCAGGAAGGGAGGTGTGTGGGGTACCCAAACCACAGAGGGATTCCAGGCTGGGATTCTCGAGTGCTGCCCTGTGCTAGTGGGCACCCTGCCAGGCAGATCCCCTGCGCACGCAGCCCCAGGATGCTGTCATGTGGTTTCACACCCCGGGACTCATTTCCAAACATGTATTTCCTCTGCTGTGGTGTGTGTGTAAAAGCCTCCGTGGGCAGGGCTCGTGCTCACTCGCCTCCTGTCACGGCACACAGGCTGCTAGCAAGAACATGGGCTGCCTGCTTGCCTGTCGCTCTTGTACCAGGCCATGACCCCCTCGGCTTGCTGGCCACTCCACAACAGACTTTCTCTCTGCATCACCCTGTTATGACCAGCCCAGATCGGGCTCAAGGATGAAGAGCTGGTCCTTGATGGTAGCCTGGGTGAGTACTGTGTGGGCTTGCAGCCAAGCTGGAAGTGGCAGGGACCCAGGGCCCTGAAGGTGGAGGGGCTGGCAGGTTGCTATGCTGTCTGTTCCTCTATTTCCTACAGCCCCAAATTCTATTTCTCCTGCTTCTCCTCAGTGGCTCAGGGATGGGGGAGCCAATAACAATGTCTCAGTGCCTGCCTGATAACTGGAGCCCTCTGGCTGCTGCCGGGAAAGGAGCTGGGCTTGTGGGTGGAGGCAGCAGGTCAGACTCAGAGGCTTTCCAGGAAAGAGCTGACAGCTGCAAGTACAAGTGGGCAGGTGGTTGAACCACCCACCTCTCTTGATCATCCAAACCTTGTATACGTAAGGCTTCCTTGGCTCTGGGCTCAAATGCAGGTACCTCTGGGGTAGAACTTGGTGGCTTTTTAACAGTGTGCAGCAGCACAGCAGCCCTACATCCAGGGACCAAGTGAAAAGGTGCAGGAGCCAGGGCAAAGGGGACTGAGGCTACATTCCAGACTGCAGGCCCCAGCCCCTGTGCAGATGAATAGCAACACAACTTATGCCCAGGAGGAATCAAGGTCACGGTCTGTGGCTGATAGGGGAAAGCCCAGCCTGCAGTTCCCGGCGTCCTGGGGTTGGGGCTTGGGCTATGGAACCAAGGAACCGCAGAATCAAGGTCACGGTCACTGTGGGTGGCTGTGCTACCCCATCTGGCTGGCAGTGCTAGAAGGAGGCAGCTGACAGAGCTGCTTGTGCACTGCGGACTGGGCTGGTTTCTCACTGTGCTGTGGGTGCAGAGGTGCAGCAGGAAGCAGGCTTGCTTCCTTATATAAGGCAGCCCTCTAAGGGTGTCAGTGCTGCTTCAGTGGTAAGGCTGTGCCATGCTGGGGCAGGGGCAGGGCTGGCATCACCTCCTGGCACAGGTCTCTGGGGGGACAACACTGGCTGGCTGAGCTGCTCAGGGGGCTGTACCCCCCTTGCTGGTCCTGCCCCAGCAAAGCCTGGTTGGGGGCAGGTTGTGGGTGGTGTGTGGCCTCCAGCCCCTGAGGGGTGGAGGGAAGCTGTAGGCAGCCCCATTCAGGGGTGCATAAGCTGCTCTGGATGAAGTGGTGCTATGTCAAGGGGCTTGTCTAACCTGTGGTTCAGGGGGATACTTGATGCCTGGAGGATCTGACCCCTGTGTACCTGGCCTTGGGAGCCACTTGAGGGGACAGTGCTGGCTAGGCATGCTGCCTGCAGCAGGAGGGTGATGGACACACACCAACCCTGCCAGCACTCAGAGCCCTGTTTTATGTGAGGGGCCCAGGGAGGAACAGGATTGCCTGACATGGGGCTGGCAACAATGGCAGTGGCCTCCACAGCCTGGTCAGGGATGGTCTTGCCCTCCGCGTGCAAGGTTGTGGGGAGGGGTGCAGGGCTATGAGCAGCAGCGCTGGGTTCAGCTGTCTAGCACTGGGGCAGGCTGGAGGCTCCCCCCATCGCACAGTCCTGGACAGAGCTAGGAGGTGGCTTGGCTGGGGGCTGCATGGGGGTGGGGGTCAGACAGCCCAGTCCATTGCTGGTCACCTGCCATGTCAGGGCATGGGGCAGCAGGATGCTGGAAGAGTGGGAGCCAGCACTGGTGTGAGGCGCTGGGGGCAGGGAGCCAGGCCTCAGGGCAAGGGAGAAGTTGGGCCTCCCTGGCTTGCAGGGTCCTTGCCGTGCACCCAATGGCAGAGACAGGGCCCAGGGGGCTTGCTGTGTTAAGCTCTGCTGGTACCATTGGCATCACACTGCAGCCCCTGGGCGCTGGGAGGATGGTGCTGTGGGGTGAGCAGGAGCACTGACTCAGCTGTGCCACAAGTGGGGGGAGGAGTCTGGGTTCCCCGCAGAGGCCCTGATCTGATCACAGAGCTATGCAAATGCGTGAATGCCTGGATGGTTTCCAGCCGAGCCATGGAGGGTGTGATAGAAAATGATGCAGCCCTTTAATCAGGCAATCTTGGCTGGGAAAGCCGCCCACAGTGCTGGAATCCCCAGGACCCGCCCCCCCACCCCAGCACCAGCCCAGGACCCTGGAGTGCCGGCATATGCCCCTTGTAAGCTCACCCACCTTCCCCAGGGAAGGCCAGGGCCACTGTGCCAGAGAGCATCCCTGCTGCCATGCTGGCAAGGCCCAGGCCCTGGCCCCCAGCGCTGCCATGAGGGGCAGGTCAGGACTGGGGGTGGAAGGGACGACAGGGTGGTGGCATTGCCCAGGCAGGCCCTGTGCTCCACTAAGCTAAGTGTGGGACCAGTTCCCTCCTCCTGAGATATGAAAGGCCAGCTCTGTTGCACCCTTGGGGAAGCGGTGACATAGATGGGAATGTACAGTGCCAAGCACAGCTGGGCCACAGGGCCTCAGGCCAAGGGGTTGAGCAGGGACCAGCCCCACTGTCTGAGACCCCACTGTTGTCCCCCTCCACTCCTACCACATGGCCCAGCTGAGGGTGTTGGCCCCAGAAGCCCCCGCAAGTGGCTGGGCTGTCATGACCTACTTGGGGCATGCGTCAGCAGTGCGATACCATCGAGGAGCTTGTGTTCTGGGCATGGCTTCCTCCTCAGGAGGAAATCGCCGCCTCCAAGCCCAGACACCAAGCACAGAGATAAAAGAGTGGGGAACAAGTATATGCTGTGTTAACCCTTCACGGCCTGGCCTGCTACACACACGCACCTGCCTGTTGCCCCACTCAGCCCTCCCCCTGCACACGCTGATATGGGGGCAGGGGCCATGGGGGTAGCTTGGGGGTTGAGGAGCAGGGCTGGTAGAAGGTGCTGGCAGAGGGTTGGGTGTCTCAGTTACTGAGGCTTGTCCTGTGCAGCTGGTAGTGAGGAGCCCAGAGCCCTGGCATGGATGGTCCTATCTCCTTCACACAGAGTGCACCCTGGTCTGGCTGTGGGGCTTGGAGCTGAGCTGGCTGGTGGGCACTGAGGTCTTTCAGCTGCTACCCTTAGCTGTTGCCCCTTTAGCCACCCAAGGGGAGTAAGCTCCCTGAGTTTGGTGCCCTGCTCATTGCCCAATCTGGGCAGGGTGCTGTAGGGTCTGGGAATGCCCAGATGGGCAGGGCAGGATGCACAGGGGGGCCAGGGGCTAGGGACTGCCTGCTGAGGTGCCTGGGGCTGGAGGTGCTTGGGGCTGACTTGGCAGCAAGGCTGTGAGGTTGGAACTGCCATGAGGATGTGTTGACAGGCTCGGGGGCTCACCCTGCTGTTCTGGGGTCACCTCCATTGCCCCAGCTGCCTGCAGTACAGCCAGGCTGTGACACCAGTGGGGCAGTGGCAGGGTGGGGTAGCACTGCATAGCTGGCTGGGGGCACCTGCAGTGGAGGGTGCCCAGCCCTGCTCCATGCCCAGCAGAGCATAAGCCCCACGTGCTGCGGGGCAGAATCATGGCTTCCTTTTTTCCGAGCAGCCCGCAGTTCTTGGGAAGGTGGGGAGTAGCAGTGCCACTTCCAGGAACTGCTGTGCCGACTCTGCGCATGCAGCAGGCTCCTTGGCCCTCACCACCAGCCTCCCCATTACCAGCAAGCGGGGGAGTGGCCCTGACTGCGGTCACATGTCCCCGACAACACTTCCCTGTAGCATCAGGCAAGCCAGGTCCCTCTGCTCACATGCTGTGGTGGGTGGGGAGTGCTGCTGGCATGCATGAGGAAATATGCTGTGGGGGCATTCCCAGTGCAGGGCTGTGTGCCCAGGCCAGCCTATGAAGGATGCCCAGCCCTGTGCCCTGTGTGCCCCAGGCCCAGGGGAACAGGCACAGGTTGGGCAGGGCGAGGCAGGGTAGAGAGAGCTATGCAGTGGGCCAGGCCCTGGCCAGGGAACCTGGTGTTGCAGTCATTCTGGTCTGATAACAGGA
The DNA here is from genome assembly GCF_000455745.1 of Alligator sinensis. Lineage (NCBI taxonomy): Eukaryota > Metazoa > Chordata > Crocodylia > Alligatoridae > Alligator > Alligator sinensis. Next base: position 1,265,474 of record NW_005842154.1, on the reverse strand, counting down.
CCTGTTGTTAGGGCTTCAGAGAACCTCCCCCCTACTGCCCCCCCAGCTCACAACAGTCCCCCCCACCATTTATACCTGTCCTCCTCTCCCCTCATCACAGCAGCAGTGCCACCTGGTGGGCAGCTGGGTCCCTGGCACTGGGACTGCCCCTCTCTGCTCCTGCCCTGACCCCTTCTCTCTGCTCCCAGATTTGTCTGACTGCGCTCCTTGCGGTGACAGGCAGCAGGTCTGAGACCCCAGGTCCCAGGTGGCCTCATGCTTATGAGCACCGTGACAAGTTGAGGAGGGAGAGGAGCTCACTGGAGCAGGCTTCTAAGCTCTCTTGCCCGGATGGTCAGGTGCAGCCTCAAGGCACCCAGCACTGCTGCCAAATGTGCCCACCAGGTGAGGCTTTCTACTCACAGGGGGTGAAGACCTGAGAGGTCTGGGAGGGCTGCAGCACCTTGCTTTGTGCCAGCTACCTGAGGGGCATGAGGGCTGCAGCCATGATGGGCTGGGCTGCAGAATCATCCTGTCGGGCAGCAGGGAACTCAGGGATAGCGTGCAAGGGGCTTGCCCAAGATCCCATGGGCAGCTGAGAAGGAACCCAGGCATCCAGACACCCAGGCCTGGGCTTTAACCACTGCAATTGGCCTCCCCTGCATATAAAGAGGGGTGGAGGTGGGAGCAGAGTCTGGATCCAGCCCAACGGAGGCAGAGCAGTGCTGGGCTCTGAAGTTCTTAGCTGGGGAACCCCTGCTCCCTGAGCAGGCCTGGCCAGGCTCTGGGCTTGCCTGCTGGACCCTGCCTGTGAACCAGGTGGGGTCCAGTAGCACATTGCCAGCTGCTGCTGTTTGCATAGGGACATTCATGGAGTCCCCCTGTGCCCACGCTGGTGAGGAGCCCACCTGCAGGCACTGCCCCACTGGCACCTTCCTCTCTGCCTGCAACACCATGCTTGAGTGCCTCGCCTGCTCTGAGTGCGATGCCCAAGGTAGGAGGCTGCCTGAGCAAAGGCACTAGCCAGGCTGGGACAGCAGCCAGGCCAGGCCCCTGTGCTGGTGGGTGGTGGCATGTGGGGACATGTGCTACCCTGCTTGCCGGGCACGGCCCCCTCCCTGCCCTGTGCACTAAGCCTGCCTGCATTCAGTTTCCCAAGTTGTGCTGAAGAACTGCACTGCCACCAGCGATGTGGAGTGTGGCTGTCAGCTGGGCTACTTCCAACGGTGCAACCAGCCTTCCTGTAAGGACTTCACCTGCACACAGTGTCGCCAGTGCCGGGGCAGATCCACTCGCCGCAACTGTGAGTACCTTAGCTGCCCCTGAGCCCCCACACTACCTCCTGTCCTTCCCTGCTGCCCTCCTGGCTGTGCTGTTGGAGTATCACTGCCTGCAGTGAACCCAGCAGCACTGCATCAGAAGCAGCAGCAGCAGCAGCTGCTCCTGGCATGTGGCAAGTGTGTTGCCACAGCCCTGCTGTGTGACAAAATGCTCCTTCTGCCATGGGCCTGGCCTGGCTCAGCCTGCAGGTGGTAACAGATGCCATTGCTTTCAGGTTCCTCCAGGGAGGACACACAGTGTGGGGACTGCCAGCCTGGCTTCTTCCTGGAGGGCAGCGAGTGCCAACCCTGCGCCAGGTAAATCCCAGGCTCTTGTCCTGCTTCCTGCCCGAATACCTAGGTATCTTGCTCCACTCCCTGCCTCATGCACCAGCCAGCAGGACACTGTTCCAGGGGCTGAGAGTACTTCAGCCTCCTGTGATGCATTCATCCCCTTCATGGAGGCAGGGGCTGGGCTAGCCTTGGTGGCACCCTGTGTCTGAGCAGGCATGGGGCAGCTGTTTGCATGCCTGTGCATCTGTGTGTGTGCGTACACTGGTGAGAGGGTCCTGTGGGTTAGTGTACTCTCTCCCTGTGCAGGCCATGCCATGGAGCAGGCATGCCCTCAGGCCAAGTGGGGAGCTGCCCACAATGCTTGCCTTCACCATTTCCTTTCCAGCAAGGGCCTCGAGTGGTGTGGTGACAGCTGTGAGAAGACATGTGACAGCCCCAACCTGCCTGCAGGTATTTGGGGTATGGAGACCAGGGGTAGGGAGGTGCCAGGCCTCATTGGAGCTCATGGGCCCCAAACATGCCCTAAGGTGCCATGGGGTATGAGTCCAGCAGTATCCTTGCAGGAAGCCTGGGCAGAACAGCTCCTGCCTCCATCTGCAGCCAGGTGCATGAGGACTGGCCCAGCACAGGGACAGTCCCATGGCCTGGGGCACAAAGTAGGCAGCTGGGCTCTCTGGACACCCTCTCCCATGGCTCATTGCAGGAACCGGCCTGGAGTACCTCCTGCTGTGCCTCATTGGGCCCCTCCTCCTGGGAGCTCTTGTCGCCTACCGCAAGAGGAGGCAGCTTAGCCAGGACACCTTGAGCACTGGTAACCCTCCCATGCTGAGCCAGCAGCCTCCCTTTGGGACTGAGCTCTGGAGCTGGCCAGGTGGCCATGTCCAGGGGCAGGGCAGGGTTGTTCATCCACTGACTTCTGCTTCTTTCCCCAGCAGATGAGGCTGCAGTTCGAGACTTGATGTTGCAGAAGGTGAGAGTCCATGGGAGCCTGGGGCCTCTGGCCTGGGCCCTGCCCCTTCCTGCCTTGCCCGTGTATGGTGTGGGTGTGTGGCCACCCAACGCCAACCAGCAGGTTCCCTGCTGCACACCCCTGCCATGCCCTGCCCCATAGGTCTCATAGGGCTGCTTGGCTCTGGCCTTGCCTCCCAGCCCCTGGCCAGTGAGGAAGCTCTGCTGTTCCTCCTGTCTCCCCCTGGCTAGTAGTGGCTCTCAGCCCCAGGTGTTTCTCAGTGTCAGGGCTGGCCTCTTTGGGGTCACGGCTTTCTTCAGACAGGCTGCTCTGCTTCCTCCAGGCTGAGCCGTGTTTGCCTGATGCCACAGCCCCAAGCCTGGAGTCCCAGAACCTGCTCCAGCTGAACCTAACAGAGTCACTGCAGATGAATGGTGCTGCCTGGGCCGCTACTGCCTCCTGCAGCTTGTCCTCCAAGGAGCCCCACCAGGACGCACCAAGTAAGCAGTGCCTTCACATCCCCTGCATTGCCCACACTTCTCCCTGCTGCCTGATGGACGGTTTGCACACTGACCCCACCTGCTGTCCCTCAGGCCCCCCACGTGGCAGCGTGCTGCAGCCGGGCAGCCAGCTGTATGACATCATTGATGCGGTACCTGTCCGGCGCTGGAAGGAGTTCATGCGTGTGCTGGAGCTGCGGGATGCTGAGATTGAAGTGGTGGAGATGGAATTCACCCATGTCCGGGACCAGCAGTATGAGATGCTGAAGCGCTGGTGCCAGCAGCGGCATGCCACGCTCAGTGCTGTCATCCATGCCCTGGAGCGCATGGAGCTGTCTGGCTGTGCTGAGGAGCTCTGGCATCGGCTTCAGTGCTTCTCGTGAGCCAGTGCCCAGCCCATCACCCTTAAGTGACAGAGCCAGCCTGGAGGTGGGGGCTTGGGGAGCACATTGATAGAAAGGACTTGCTGCATCCCTGGCATTAGCTGGATCAGGAGGCCCTGGCTTCCCCTTGCAGCAGGTGCTGGTACTCTGCACTGTGTTGTGAAAAAGGCTCATGGCACAGCCAAGCCTGCGGCAGCCCCTCAACACTGCAAGGGCAAGAGGCATGCAGGGAAGCACAGCATAGCCTGCTCCCTGCCCTGGCCTTCCTAGAGACTTTCAGCTCCAACTCTATAAACACTAGGACCACAGGAGCTCAGACCCTGCTCATTTGCCCCCTGGACACAATGCTCCCTGGGGGCCTCAGGGCTCACACACACCTGTGCCAGCTACCTTGGCACTTTGGCCTGCCTTATTAGCCCTAAGCTATGCCAGTGAACCCTTGAGCATGCTCAGCTAGCTGCACAGGGGCCTGGTTCAGCACAGGGGCTTTGCCCCAGGTGCTCCCATCTAGTGCCTCACTGACAGAGGCAAATGTGCCTCACTGATAGTGATGAAGCATAGGCAGGGTGAGCTTCCCAATCTTGGGGGTGTTTGATGAGAGCTCCGTCTGCCACAGGCCACTCAGGAGGTTGCTGGGGAGTGGGACAGACCCGTGGCTCTCCCATATTGCTCAGGGAGTGGCGCTCAGGCTGTGGGTGGGTGGGCAAGTGGGTGCTGTGTACCAGTAAGTATTGTTACTTATCCTCTGTAGACATTTTATGTCAGTTACTTGTGTTGGCTCTGCCCAGCAGTAGCAGGGCAGGGCTGGTGTGTTCTCAGCCATCAGTATGATGGGACTGGACTGCAGTTCTCTGCTGGGGGTTCCCTGCCTCAGCCAGGGGATGGGACAGCTGTTGGCTTTATTTATATGCTTTGTGTTGCTGAATGATCAGAGCTGGGTTACATCCGTGGAACCCAGGGCTTAGCCCTGCAGGGCAGGTGGGATGGGGGAGGGAAATTCCAGGGCTGGCATCTCTGTGAGGGGTGGGGGGTGATCAAGGAAAGCATGCAAGATGATTGGGCAGGGGGTATTTCTTGGTTGGTCTGTCTGGAAGATAAAAGGGGATGCCCAGCTCCTGTGGTATCCATTGTGGGTGCTGCATCTCTTATGGGAGTGTTGGGGCACATGACAGCACCCTGGGACTCGGGGCTGGTGGGGGTGGCCTTGCTGTGGAGCTGCCTATGGCAGAGGGGTACACTACACGCATGAGGGAGGCACATCAGTGCAAGGTCAGACAGTGAGAAAGGGTAGAAGCAGCTGAAAGAGGAACAGGGCCAGTGAGGCCCAGCAGCAGGTACCTGGAATGGGTCCTGTGGCCATGCCAGCACCTGGCTTAGGGTTGGACAATTCCTCACCCCCAGCCTAAGGTGGATCTTCCCCCTTAGCTGCTTCCCTGCTGCCCTCCCCTGTCTCCAAGCCTCCCCAGAACCCCTGATCTAACATGCTGGAGCATTGGATCACATGCAATAAAATGGTCTGGACTGAGGTGAGCAACTGCAGCTAATTTTGTTAATGGTTAACTCCTGGTCTTGCTGTGTAATGGCTCTCACTGAACCCATCTCCTCCCTTCACTGCACTCAGTGAACTTGGGCAGGGCAGTCCCAGCCCCCCCTGTGCTGTGTGGGGTTGCCCAGGCCCTGGTCTGCCTACTGGGAGTAGCTCTTTTCTGGGGGCGGGGGAAGTGTTGTGCTGCTGTGTGACGAGCACTGCTGTGCAAGCCGATGCTGCCCAGCCCATGCTGCCCACCCTGGGGACCAGCTCATAGCCAGCAGACATGCAGCTGGGCACTGCTCTTAGGTGCTGCTGGACTAAAGCAGAATGGTAAGGGGGCATGCACCTGGGTGTGTGCAGTGGGGTGAAGTCCTAGTACAGTGTCAGCTGCCTGCAGCAGGGGCATGGGAGCAGCCACTGGCTGTACAGTGCTGGTACTGAGGCTCAGGCCAGTGAGTGAGTACCCCTGTCCCATGGGGATGTATCAAGCACAGCCTCACTAGCCTGCCAAGCTCAGCCAGCAGAGCCTGGATGTCCCAGAAGCACCTAGAGTGCTTCTAGGCCCACCCAGGGGACCCTGCAGCAGGTGGGGGTGATGCCCAGCCATGCAGGTTCCTCTTGCCTGTGGCTTACCAAGATTCTGCCCTGAGGGTGTGACTGAGTGGAGGCACCACTGGGCAGGCCAGCATGGATGCAGCTCAGGCCCCAGTCTGGATGGTGTGGGGATGACAGAGCCAGCCAGCACCTGGTATTGCTAAGGAGTACAGTGCCCTGCTGCCTGAGAAGGCTGTTTGGGAAAAGCTGGGACAGCCATCATGGATGCCTAGGGCTGCTGTAGCTGGGTGTGTGGGGTGGGCCTCCCCAGGCTGGTCATGGGAAAAGGCAAACCTGGAAGGAGACACTGGGCAGGGCTTTACAGTTTTAATCGGCGAAACTGCAGAAGAGCTAAGTCAGAAACAAGCTGGAGAGTCTCTCGCTAGAGCGAACACATGACAAAAACATATAGAAAACAACATGACCCCCCCACTTCCCTCCCTTCCCTCCCCCTGGATGGGAGCAGGGCTCAACATGATATGGCAGCTGAAGAAACATCTCACCCCCTGGCTGGCCCGTGGACAAGTCATCCACCACAGGCTGCCCTGGAGAAGACCCTGTATCGTGAAATACAAATGTACATCTGAAGTGCGGGGCAGAGGCTGAGGGCAATGGGACAGCACTGGGAAAGGCGCTGCTGCAGCAGAGCCCAAGTGCACTGCATTCGTGAGCCCACAAGCAGTGTGCTTGGGGAAACCGCTAGGGTTGCCACCTACCACAGGAGAAGTCGGGGCTCACAGTGAACAGGTGACTGGGGCAGGGGAGCCAGCAGCGTGGTGCAGCATGGTAGGGGACAGTTCAGTGAGGGGATGAAGGGAACCTGGCCCTCTCCCTCCACGAGCGCCTCTGTCTGCGGCATGCTGGTGGGGCCCCACAGTCCAGCGCCATGCCAGCATGGAGGGTAGAGCCACCTGCTAGCAGGGCCTGCAAACATGGATGGCCATGGCGAGTGGCTTTCCCCCTCCTACTGAACAGCTCGTGCCATGGGAGAGCAAAGGAAGAAAGGGCTTACATTCACGCAAGGGAGGCAGGAACATGGGGCAACTAATGCTTTCCTATGTCCCCTTTCTTCAGGATAATCTGCCTCTGCCAGGGGGCCAGCTTTGTCTCATCGTACCCCAGAGTCCTTAGCTTTTCTGACTGCTCCTTCTCCTTCTCCTCCTCTTCCCGCTTCAGCTTTTCTTGCTCTTTTCTGTTTGGGAACAAAGCAGAGGGCTGTGTTGGTTACAGTACCCAGACACCTGCACCAACCCCTTCACAGACAGGGGATCAAGCCTGCAAAGCCTCAGATGCCAGCCTCCCATGGCCACCTGCATAGGCCAGGGGTGTGGCTCCACATCTGCAGCGAGGGAGTGGGAAGAAGCACTCACCGTTTCTGCTCCCTGTGAAAGCAAGGAGAAGAAAACCATTAGCTCTGAGTCATGGGACAGTGGGTCAGGCCCATACAGCCTGTGGGGGTAAGGGGGACCGCTCACCTCTCCTCCTCCAGCTTCTTCCGCAGGATGTCTCTCCTCCAGGCTGGCATCATGGCCAAGCGTGCTTCCTCCTCCTGCTCCTGCAACACAACACGAGGCATTAAGGAGGACCCTGGGGGTAGGGGTGCGGCAGCAAAGGTAAGTTGTACTGGGGAGAATGCCACGCTCCTCTGAGCTATCCCAACCCTAGAGAAATGGGCCCCTGGACAGCCCACTGGGAAGGGGGACAAGAAGTGCAGGCTTCAGGGGAAGGAAAAGTGTAGAGGACAGCCACTGGGAGATACAGAACAGTTCATTTTCCCCAGGAAGGAGGAAGGTCCAGCTTCAACCACACAAGAGAAACAGAGGAAAGAGCTGCCATGGTCCAGGTGCAGAGAACCCAGAGGGTGTGTGGCTCAGGGTGTACCTAGATGGCCCCAGCCACTGAGGTCTCAGTAACGCAGCAGGAACACCCTCACCACCTTGTCTGGGCTGGAGGAGGGCCTCTCTGGGTTGGAAATGCTTGCACAAAGCAGAGATGCCAGCAGCCAGAGCTGCAATTCCAGGAAGCATGGAGGCCAAGCAAATGGGAGCAGGGCTCAGCAGAGGCAGTGAATTTGCCTCCAGGAGCTGGAAACCTACTTGTGCAGGTGATGCAAAGCGGAGGGGCAGGTACCTGTCCTGCAACACGTGCCACAGGCTGGCAATCAAGTCCTGCTGGAGCCAGTGCAACAGGTGATGTTTCAGCACCAGACATGGGAACAGGACTTCACCGCCTGCCTCACTGGCACTGCCATGGGGTCCTCCAGCTGCCATGGCATCCCAGGCTCAGCAGCAGCATGTACCCCATTGACCTTGGCAGGGGCATCAGGCCATGAGCTAGCCTCTAGCCCAGACACTGAGGGGACACCAGGCATGGGGCTTGACAGCTCTTGTGCTGCTACAAGCTGCGGCCAGTGCTCCCCATCTGATCTCCTCAGGCTGTGTCCAGGTGGTACCAGGGCCACTCACGGTGCATGGATGTGCTGAGCTTTGACACTGCCTGCCAGCTCTCGGGCAGCAAATCAGCAAGGTAGGCACCAGCAGTGATCCTGGCCTTCAGGGCTATGCTGGACAAGCCCTGGGGCAGTGTCCTGTGTGGGAGCTGCATCCTGCATAGAGTGTAACCACTAGCACAGCTGCCAGGG
>NW_005842154.1:1233528-1257253 GCF_000455745.1 Alligator sinensis | reverse complement strand
TGGTTGCCTAGAGCAGCACCTGCTGCCAGGGTCCTCTGTCCCTTACCAGGGATTGGGGCCATGCACAGCTGCTGGTATCTTGCCCTCCACTCTGGTTAATTACTAATTGAGGGGGGTGCTGCTCCCACAGGGTGCAATGGCCCCCAAGAGACTGTCCAACCCCTGCAGCCCATCATGGCCTGACCACCTTGCCTGTGTCCTCTCTGGTGTGGGAAATGTCATGAGAATGCCTCCCCCCTTCCCCCCTACATGTTCCCAGGGATTCAAAAAACTGCTAGGCTGGGCAAGACCCAAGCACATCCCCATAAAGGCAGCAGGGAATAGGAGTGGGCCCGTGTTTCTGCTGGGGCTTGCTCTGTCACAGCATTGCCCTTGCTGTCTTCCAAGCTCTTTGCACAATGTGTGCCCCCCCAACAATGCTCAAGGCTGCTGGGCTGGAAAGGAAGCCCCAACTGATCCATGCTGGTAGAGAGAACTGTCCTCAGGACTGCCATTGCAGCTGCCCATTAGCAAGGACAGGTCAGGCTCTCAGCACAACACCAGGCTCTTGCAGGACAGCACAAGGGCACTGGCCCTTAGGGAGCCCATGCCCCTGTGAATGCTCAGGACTGCCAGGGCAGAGAGATGCCTGCAGGGAGACTCTGTATATAGCAGTGACTCCCTCCCTCTCATCTCTAGATTACTGTTTTCTTGCTGCAGTAACCAGGCTGTGTGGTTGGGACTGTGCACTGTGGCAGGCAGCATGCTGACCCTGCACCGAAGTGCTGGCTTGGCAGCAGGTCTTGACCAGTTTTCCCTTTGCTGCTGTAGCTACAGTATCAGGTCCTGCTGATCACAAAGTGACTTGTCCTTTTGCTTGGGTATGCAGTGCCCCCTGCCCCTGCCCAGCAGCCACAGACAACCCAGTGACTGCACCCTGTGTCCCCCAGTATGGTTTCTGTAAAACTGAACCCCCTGACCCATCCCTCCAAAGCAAAAGACATGTGCTCCCTTCCCAGAGCAGAGCGCTTTATTATTTAACAGTAGCACTAATCCTTACAGAAGTTGCAAGACACATGCACACACAGCCTGCTGCACAGCACACCTCATTCCCAAACCTATGTACAAGGAGCCAGACTTGTGTCTCTGCTACAGGTACGGGTAGAGCACGCAACACACTTTGCAATCGTTAAAGGTTCAAGCAGGTCTGTGGTGGGGAAGTACACAATGCAAAAGGGAATTTTCCACAGGGCTGGAAGAGAAGGTCTGGAGTAGCCTACTGGAACCAGAACCCAGTGCCTGGAGACCAAGTAGTAAAATCAAGCCTGTGCTGGGTCTGGAAACTGGGTTAATGAGGCCGTGGTTATGATGTGCTCTTGCACTGGCTGCGGATGGCTGGGAGATGCTTGCTGCGCTGCGTGGTTCCACAGCACCTCCTCCCCAGCAGCAGAAGCCCAGTGGCATCTGCAGGATGGAGCATGCTGGAAACACAATGGGGTTCCCACAGTCATAGGGGATCACAGCCTTCCGCAGCTTGTGCGGGAAAGGAGAAGGCAGGCTGATATCTGAATGCCCCTGGAGCCTGGTGCATGCTCAACAATCCTCAGACAGCTGTGCCCATCAGTGCCTTGAGGGGCTGTTGTCTAGACAGAGGAACAGTGTGATTCCAGCCTCACAAGGACTCTGGGATGGTGGCTGCAGTTCTCACCCAGGCAAAATGGTTGCAGCCTTTAGTGGAGTTGTTGAGTGTCTGAGGCTCCTGCATGACGAAGACGAGGACAGGAGTCCCTCTGGTACTGTGCTGACTTGCTTCTGCTCAGAGCCCCCTGTCTGCATGGCCAACACCTTCCCAGTGAGGTGCAACTGGGGACTGGAGCCCTCGCAGGTCTCTGTTCTACAGCTCTTACCCCAGACATGACACATGTCATGGTTTCTCTGCACCGCCTGCAGAGGTCATCTCAGAGAGTTGACAGAGCCCAGACCCTCTTGCCTATATGCAGGGTTGTCCCCTGCTTCTCCAACAGTGCTGCCCTCCATGCTGATGGGCAGCGTGTCCCTTCCACAGGGGCTGTGGTGGAGGAGTGGCTATGGCCAGTGCTTGGGGCCCACTAGTTGCTGGGGCTGGGGGTGAGCGCGCCTCTTGCAGCATGCATAGGGGCCCGCAAGAGCATTCAGATGTCAAACATCTCTGCCTCCTTATCTTTCCAGAATGAGAAGCTACGGTCTATGTAACGACAGATGTCATCGCTGCTAAACTCCCCCAGCTCAGACACCAGTTGGACGGAGTTCTTCCGGGTTTTGGGTAGTGGGGCTCGGCCTGGGTCCATAGGGATTGGGGCTGGCTGTGGGGTGTCACTGGCCAGGACCCTAGCAGATTCCTGATGGGGTGGTGGGGCTGGCGGGGCTGGCGGGGCTGGCGGAGCTGCAGCTGGTGACTGTGACAGGGCAGTAGCTGTGCCCCTGAGTCCCAGGCTATCCCCAAAGAACTCCTGTTTGAGGTCCTCAAAGCCATCAAGCCAGTCACGCCGGCCAGCCTCTATCTCCTCGAGCACAGCCTTGTGGAAGCTGCGGATGAGCTCCCAGTTGTGACTGCCCAGCCGGTCGAACATCTCATAGCAAAGCAGGTGCCGGAACTTGCGCTCCTCCCGTGTCAGGTTCATCTCGAGGAGCTGGAAGTAGCCCAGCATGAAGAGGTCCAGCGAGAGGCTGTCATAATGCACGGGTGCACCCCCTACGTGCGGCAGGAAGTGCTCTGGCCAGTACAGCATGTTGGTGCGGCTCAGGCGCCGGATCTGCCGTGTGGGCACCTGGCTGATGATGTCCCGCCACTGTGAGAGCAGGTTCCCCACCACCTGTCGCTGTTTCATGAAGTACAGGAGCCGGTCATCCTCGCTGGGTGGCTTCCCTGCTGCCTGCCGTATGGGGCGGGCCTGCCGTACTGATTCGGTGAAGGTCCACTTCCTCCAGTGCTCCAGAAAGAGGTAGACAATACGCTCCTTGCGCATGTCAATGTAGTCCTGCACGCAGCTCAGCTCCGTCTGCACTGGCAGGCTCCGTGTCAGGTGGTCAGGACTAAACAAAGCCTCTGCAAAGGGATCTGTTGCCACCTTTTGTGTCTCCACCTCTTGGGGGAGTGGGGGCTCTGCCTCAGCATAGGCCAGTCCCAGGGCTGGCTCTGTGCCATTGGTGGCCACCTCCTCACTCACAGTGGCAAAGGGGTCACTGCTGGTAACATAGTCTTCCTCCAGAATGGGTTCGCGGTTGTAGCCATAAGGCACAGTGCCCACAGGTAGGGACCGTTTCCTTTTGTACACCCTGCTGCCACTGCTGCACATGTCGTCGGGTGCCAGGGACTGTGTGTACAGCTCGTAGTTGGCCTTAAGGTTCTTGACTGACACGCCGCACTGCAGGATCTCCCTCTCTACCTCCTCCCGGGTTGAGCTGAAGGACTGTGACCGCCCAATGTTTGTTGGTGCCCCCTCGGGTGAGACACTGGCAGCACAGGGTGCTGGCTCTGGCAGGTCAGGAGTCAAAAGGTCACCCAACTGGACCTCCTTGCCCCCAAGTGTCGCCAGCAGGATGGCCATACTCTTCAGCAGGGTTGAGATCTTGCTACACCAGGCCGGGAGGTCATCGGCATGGCCCTGCATGCGCTTGGGGTTCACTGTGAAGTGCTCCTTCACCAGGGCAGCTGAGACAGGCAGCAACTGCTGCAGCTCGTGCTCCAGCTGTTCCAGCTCGCTCTCCACCTTCTGAACCTTGTGCATCACCTGGAGATTCTCAATCTGCCGTTCAATACGTAGGATGTCCTCCTCCGTCATGAGCTGCCCAAAGGGTCCCAGAATCCCATTATGGGCATGGGAGTATCTCCAGCACTCCTGCGGATAGTAATTCCCGGTCTCCAGCTAAGGCAGGGGGGAAAAAACAGAGGGAAAAATGTCTCCCTCAGGAGCTAGCTCCATACTGTCCTGTCTCTGCACACGTGCGCGACTTTACATGTCCTTAGTGGTGTAATGGCAATGGCCAGGCTGGAACGCTGACCGCAAGGAGGGCGGGAGAGCAGAGGCAAAGGCGGCCGGCACAGAGCGAATGGAGTGAGTCAGTGGAGCTGGTGGAGAGACCTCGCTGTCTGCATCTCGCGCACACGGCAGGAGAGAGAACTTTGTTAAGGAGGTGCTGTCCCAAGTCCCTGCCTGGAGGAGACGGCCAGGGGTATTTCCAGGAACCGTTCACTCATTACACCACTGAATGACCATGTAAGGCATTTAAACCTGCAGTATCATCTTGGCATGAAATCTGGGACTTGTGTTTCTCAGCTGCCCCTAGGTTGGGATATTGGAGTAGATCCTGACAGCTATGCTCCCAAGCCTAGCATTGGCTATGCTGTTGTCTCCGCACCCACATTTGCCCTGCAGCCCATGGGGGAGCTGGTCCCCTTGGGTGCAGAGTGCCACCCCACTCCCTGCTGCCTGCCTGGAATACTGCAGTTTAAATGCATTTCGCAGCTGACCAGAGCAATGCAAAGAACGTAGAACCATGCAGGGCATGCAAAACTCCACCGCACACATAAAACACCCCAACCAACCCCATGGTAAGGCGGAACCGGCACCCCTGCATGACCTCAGGGCCCAGCTGGGTCTCAGGCCTGTGCTGGTGCTTGTTTCCTGGTCCATGAGCACCCCCAGGTTAATGAGGACACAGGAGATGATGCTGTGAAACATCCTGTGTGTCTGCGTTGGCTCTAATAAAACTGTGTGCAGTGCCTCCCCCTATCTGGTCTTTCTATCGCTACCCTGGGAGCCCTGCCCAAGCCAGCACTCTACAAACACTATTTACCCACCATACTCTGCATCTGGCTCCAGCAAATTAGCTGTGTCAACAGGCGGAGGCAGAAGCAGCATGTCTCTACAGGGCTGCCAGCAGCCAGGGCCTTCCTGCCTCTGCTGTGCCCTGGAGAGTCCACTAGCCTGCACTGTCCTTCCCTTCAGTCTGGTTTCTGGTGCTTCCCTGGCCTAGCCTGTGGGCAGCTTGGAGAAGACTGTTCCCTGCTGTCCCAGAGGGACCCACCTGTCAGTGTATGCCCTGCTCCAGGGCAGCCTCAGCTGCTGCATGTGGCATGGTCTCCAGTCAAGCAGCTCAGCCAGGCTCTGGCGCTGGCTCTGGCTCTGGCTCTGTTGGGTGGTTTGCATGCTCAGGTTTCACTGCAAACACCTCCATCACTGGGGCTACACTTTCTGCTAGGAAGGCACTGAGGTTTGTTGCAAACAGGTTTAATCTGTAAGTATGGTGTCCATACACCAGACAGGGACCTCATTAGTATGGCCAGGGCTGCTCTGCACTTGCTGGGCAAGCAGCAGTCATGCTGGGCATGTGCCTGCTGGAGCCACCTGGGCATAAGTGGCAGCTGTGCTGGGAGCTCAGCAGGGAGGGCCAGTGTCCCAGAGTCTATGGCCTGCTTGCAGTCCAAGGAGGGGCTCCAGGCTGGAAAAAGCCCCACTTCCTGGCTCTAGTCCCAAGGAGTCCATCCATTCCCACCTTCAGACCCTCTCCCAAGAGCCCTAAGTAGAAGCATTACAGCTCCTGCCCCCAGCCTTACTTGAAGGCAGTGCAGAGCCAGAGTATTGACAGAGCCAGGAGGTCAGACATGTCTCTGAAAGCATGAAGCATTAAGCCCTGGCCACCAGGTGGGGAAGCTGGGGTGTGTGCAGGACTGAGTGGGTCATCCTGGGCTTTGCTCTCCCTCAGCATCAGGCCAGGGTTGGTGGAGGGGCTGAAGCCTTTCTCCTGAATCTCCCTTTTCATTTGAGTCAGTCCTTTTCCCTGCATGTTGCTATAACCCCTGAGACAAGCCTGTGAGCCAGGGCACTGTGGCCCAGCCCTGGAGCCTGAAGATGCTGTGCAGGAAAATGGAATCTCCCACAGTGCACTCGCCCAGCGGGGAGGGATAATGTGGCCTGGCCCCTGACCCCATCGGGTTCTGCTGGCTACCTGAAGGGTTTCTGCTGCCCCCACCTGTCAGATCCAGCCTGAGGGTGTTTCCAGTATCTGCCAGGGTGTTTTGCATGCACAGGAGGAACACGGTCACAGGCCCACCACCCCACGTGGAACAGGCAGGGCACACAGGCAGGCATGCATGGCACCCACCCTCATACCTTCCGCTTCTGCTCCTCCTCCTCCTGAATCTTCATCTGCAGCTTGCGCACCATCACCTGCCGCTTCCACTCGGGGATGGGCCGGCCCTGCTCATCATGTGTTGGGATCAGGGCCTCTACGTCCACCTGGTTGCTCTGAACTGAGGCAGGGAGTGCCATGGTGCCATTGACAACTGGCTCGGGGGATCCAGTGGTTGCGGAGCCGACAGTGGTATCTGGGGTGGCTGGCGGGGTTGGCGTCTGAGCAGGAGATGGGGAGGAGGCTGGCATCTCCATCTGAAAGGGAAGAAAAGACAGGGAGCTTTACAAAGGGCAGGTGCCTCCATGTGGGGGGCAGTACAGGGTCACCCTGCACGCCAGCCCACACAGGGGACACCCATCATCTCTGGCTGAGCTCTCTAATCCATGCTTGGCATGCGGGGCTCAGGAGCCCCATGGGGCTTTGGGAGCAGTGTCCAGGGCTATCTCTGAGGATGCTGGAGCACAGATGCTTGCCCTGGCACCATCCCTATCCCCGCTCCCCACTCAGGGCAGTGCCTGAGCCTGGGCAGGATAGTGAGGTTAGGTGACAGTGGGCTGGTCCCCGCAGCCTCCGTTGGGCTGTTTCCCCTTACTGACATGCTTGTGTTGGCAGCAGCAGGAGTCCTGCTGGTACCCACACTTGCCCTGGGAACATTAAGACCCTGGCAGAGCCAGCTTTTCCCCATTGATCTAGAAATGCAAACCTCCAGAGCTCCGTATGCCACAGGGGCACATGAGACCTATGGCTGCCTGAGGGGAGAAGTGCCTCCCCACCCCACCCCAATTCCCAGCCTCACAG
The DNA here is from genome assembly GCF_000455745.1 of Alligator sinensis. NCBI lineage: Eukaryota > Metazoa > Chordata > Crocodylia > Alligatoridae > Alligator > Alligator sinensis. The sequence goes on along the minus strand of NW_005842154.1, from coordinate 1,250,302 downwards.
CTCCCTCCCTGGCTGCTAGCTACTGCTTACAGTGCAAAATGGATTCCAGCTTGCTGTGACAATGCCAGCCAATACAATTTGCCATCCATAATTAAGAGCTAATCCCCCCAAGCCCAACTGTCCCCCTCAAAGCAACAAAGACACTGGTGAGCGTGACATACATTGGCCCCCACTTGGCCACTGCCTGAGAAGACTGTGGTGAAGCCTTTGCTCTGTGGGGTTGGTTTGAGGCTCTTCCCTGCCTTGATCTCAGCCAGGAGCTCAGAGTTGTCACCAGTGGGGGACATCATGTTGAACGACTTGGTACCTGCAGGTGGGAGATGGTTGTAGGTGAGAAGACACAGAAAATGACCCTAGAGGGACTGTACCCCAGGCCCCCCACTCCAGCCCACAGCTGGGCCTGGTGCTGCAGCTTGGAGCAAAATGGACTGCAGTGACCAGATACTGGGCAAGAGCCCCCATCAGCAGCTCCCACTCCCTGGCCCTCATGATGCTACCAATATCTCCTGCAGCCATAGGCAGGGAGTGAGGCTGTGCTTTGGTTGCAGGGGTCCCCACTATGTGGGACTTTACTGGTCACAACTAACCCACCAAGTCCCCCTTTGGGAGCAGCAGGTGGCCCAGGCAAGCCAGAGTCCTGGCTGCCATTCTCTACACCAACTGTGCAATCCCACAGCACTGTCCCATGTGGAGTCTAGCACAGCAGGAGGGATCAATGAAGCTGTCTCAGGCCTTGTGAGACAATCCCACCCCAGCAATCCAACTTGCACCAGCCCAGGCAGGTTTTTCTGGCCCTTCCCCTGCCCCTGGCTTGTGCAATCCCCCATCCCACACAGTGTAAGCGCCAGCCCAGGTGGGGGGGGCCCAGACTGACCTTCCCACACCCACAGCTGAAGCAAGCTGCCTGGAGCTGCTGCAAGGGCCTGAGCTGCCAGGTACCAGACCCAGTATCACAAAACCCCTGCTCATGCCCCAATAAGCCTTGCTTACACCTAGAAATAGAAATGCAGAGAGGAAGAAGGTGCCAGTACTCCAGTGGGCCACAGCTCACTGCAGAGACCCCCCAGTCCCAGTCTATCTCACCAGCACACATAGACTGCTCCCCAGATCAGCTGCCCTGGCCACTGAAGGATGGACTCACTAGGCACCTCTCCTCTACTCAATGCTGCTGAGGCCAAGCCTCCCTGTTCACTCCCAGTCCAAATTAAACCTCAAGCAACCATGGCTGGGAGTAAAGCAGAGCGCAGTCACGTGGGAAGCCAGCCCAGCCAGTGTAGCTCCTGTTCCAGGGTGCTGCCTTCCGGCAAGGTCAGAGCAAGCACATCTCTGTGCCTGCTGCCTCCTGCTCTGCCCGCAGTGCTCAGTGCCCTGCTCCTTTGCTGCCAACGTGGGGATTCACCACTCCTGTCCGAGGAAGCCACATGTGAGATTAAGCAGGGATAAGCAGACGGGCAGTGGGGTCAGAGCAAGGGCAGCCAGGTAAGCCCAACTCCCTGGCCTTCCTGGTCCTTTAGCCCGCCAACCCCTGTGCTGGAGAGAGGGCAGCCCCATGCTGCATGCCACCAGTTCCCCGATACAGATGGGAGCTGGGGTGTTAAGGCAGGAGGGGAGCATGCCCAAACGCAGCCAGCATTCCAGTTAGCTTGGCTACAAGCCACTGTTATGAAGCGGGACCTACAGGTTGGTTAGAGCAGGTCTCGACCACGTGGGGATGCGCCACCGCCCAGCAGGAGCTGAGTGCACCTGCTGCCACCCTGGTTCTCATACTTGCCCTGCTGTGCTCGATCTGCTGCGGTGGGGGCTGTGCAGCCCCAGACCTTCTGCCTGTCTGCAGCCCCACGCGAGCGTGCTAGCTCCTTCACCCAGCACACAGGCTGGGCCATGGGAGTGAGTGGCCAGGACGTCCTACCATCCCATTTGATTGCAGGGAGGCCAAGTGCTTCCCCTGCTGATGCAGAAAGTGGGTTTGAAGTGCTCTCCCCTTCTGCTGCGGATTGGGCTGCTGGACAAAGGGCTGTTGGGACGAATGACCCACTTGGGACAAGGAAAGGTCATTAAGCATCAGCTGAGACCCCAAATCCCCCTGGCCTTGGTGTTAATCAGCCAGGCACAGCTGCCAAACTGCCAGCAGTAATGAGCTGTTGGTGGCCAAGGCCCTGACAGGATTCACATGTCTTGCTAATGCCGGATGTATGAGCACACACAAAGGCGCTACTGTGTAGGCCATGGGTAGTGCATCCTGGAGCCATGCAGTTTGCAGCGGGAACAGTGTCCTGACAAGAGTGGTCACAGTCGCCCTCATCAATGCAAACCAGCAAGCAGGTGGCAAGAGGGGCTGCAGGCACCATAGCAATGACACTGGCAATTCTGGGATTGCGGGTGCACTGCCCTGTGGCCCAGGGTCACTGACGAATCCCAGGGAAAGGGACTGGAGCACACTTCCAGGGATGCGAGCTTGACTCTGCTCCCACGGTGCCAATGGTGCCAGCCAGGCATGGATTGCACCTCTGCTACAGGACCCACGAGGTGGAGGGTGGTTCTCCCAAGGACTCCATTTGCCCTCATCTCACTGTCCCAGAGGTCAGTAGGAGCTTGGCCACTGCCTCCCTGTGAGCTGCCTCAGGGGAGAGTGGAGTGCCTGGAGAGCCCCTCCCTGCAGGCAGGTGCTGTGCTCAGTGAGCATTATGGACTCTTTATTGGGTGACAAAAGCACAATGGTGGCCTTTGTCTCTAATCTGCCCCAACCCCGCTGCTGTAACTGCTGCCAGGTGCCTGCTTAGTGGGCTTAGCTCAGCCCCTTCACACTGGAATCCAAATCCCCTGAATGTTTGAGCCTTTCAGTCCAGGGTCAGAGCTGAGAGGGGATCACTCCAGCCCCACCAATCTGGTCCCAGACTGCCAGTTGTGCTGGTCACACTGAGCTGGGATCCACCCCAGGGCAGGACTACGCGGGCTTCCCTGGAGCACAGCTATCATTACTGGGGGTGCAGTTTGCAGGTGCATGGCCTTGGCAGCTCAATGGCATACTCCTGCTAAGCAGTAAGAGCAAGGGGCCCATGGGGCCCTTCTTGGCCAGCAGGTGCAGGTAATGGTGTGGAGCATTCTCAGGAACACTCTAACCTCATTCGTACCATGGCAAGGCACAGTTGGCAAGCAGGCCTCTTTGAGACAGCCTCCTTGGCTTGCATTGGCCTTGCTGTCCATGCTCTCAGTACAGAGAAGCTGGGGGAATGGGGGCGGCCTTCAGTCAGCCATCATACCAGGACTCTCGCATAAAAGGGCTGGATCTGCACCTCCAAGACACACTACCCTTCTGTGAGGCAGGGCCCTTCTGATAGCTCGGCCATATGGCTGTGGCATTCTGACTGGCTGGGCTGACTCGGGGGCAACAGCACGTGGCACACTCAGTCCTGTGGCAATAGCCAGTGTTCTGTCCTCCAGCTTCCCACTGGAGCTGGGACAGTGAGTCTGCATTTGGGGCAACAGCTCTGTGCCCTTGCCTCAGTTTCCCTCTATGTAAGAGGGGCCTGATGCCCACCAGGGTCTGGTTAGCTTGTGCACGAGGGCTAGCAGGTTGCTGCTGATGTGTCACTCTTGTACACAAAACAGGCCACGTGGCACTGTTGCTTGTAAGCTCTGCCAAGCTGGCTCTGCTCAGGAGCTCATGAGGTTTCTTGCTTCCTTTCCTTCTTGCTCAGGAGGCTTTTGTTTCCTTTAACCCTTGGTACTTTTAGATGGCTCTTGTGGTTCAGTTTAGCATTGCCGGCCCCCCAAAGTGGCACTGAGTTCCTCAGACTCCCGCCTCCGCTCTCCACAAACCAGGTGCAGGGAGACACCTGAAGGACCAGGTCTCCAGAGACTTGGCTCAGGTCTCTGCAGTATCCCCCCACCCCAACACCAGGCTGCACAGGGGCCCAATTCTGCCCCACCAAAGGAGGCATGAGCTTCACCACCCAAGAGGCCTGGGGCACAGTCACCAGCAGGGGCCACTTCCTGCCACATACTGGCAATGGGGGCACGCATGGCAAGTTTCTCTCAGCCCCCATGGCACCACCCAAGAAGTTGCTCTGCAGCACATGCAGGGTGCACACAGCTGCTGAGCCCCACTCTGGCACTCCTGGCAACAGAAACCAGCCTAAAGCTGGCACCACACAGCAGCAACTCCCCAGCCCTGCCCCCCAGAGAAGCCTCCCACTGGGCTAAATAATGCATATGTGGGAATGGCTGGGGCCTGTTTGCCCTGCCACCGCAGGTTGTGCACTGCTGTCATCAATATTTGATAAGAGAACAGAGGGGCGGAGGCACTGTTGTTCCCCTGGCACCAACAGGTGCTTGGAGGGGGTCTCTGTTGCTGCAGGGCAGCAAACCCCACCAGCCGGAAGCCTCCAAGTCTCTCTAGCTTACCCTTGAATCTGGGGCGCTTTGGCTCAAGTCCCTGTGCATGACCCCCATCCTCTGTGTTGCCCCTGCATTCAGAGGACACTGGAATAGGAAGCCAAAAGAGAGGAGGGCAGGCAGCAAGGGAAAGGCTGTCCTGCTCTGCATCATCCACTCCAGCATGCCTTCAGTGGCTGCCAGCTGTTAGGCTGTGGAAAGGGGACTGGGTCCTTGCCAGCAGGAGGCACTTGTAGCACACTTGCTGCATGCCAACTGCCTGGTTCAGTGGGAGGATGGCACCTTCACTAGTAGCCCGGACACACTCCTACCAGAGCTCCCTGTACAGGTTAGGCCCTGTACTTGAAGTCAAAGAGCTGTGCCCTGGGCCTGACCACTGGATGCTGAGCACTGGGGTAGGGGCTGCAAACTGCAGGCTGTGCAGCCTCATCTCCTTGCCATGCTTCACCCTGTGAGCAGTTGCTGGGTGTGGGGAAAGTTAGCTGGGCTCTGGGGACCTCCCTTCTGACAGCTGGTAAGACCACCTTCAGTTCCTAAATGCCCCAGGGACTCACCTCCAGGTTTCCCCATCCTTAAAGTGTTTCCTGCCCCAGTTACAGTGCCTGTGGCAGACAGGGAGAGGTTTGCGAGATGGGGAATGGACTGAGCACTATTAAACCATGCAGATCAGAAAGGGCAGAGCAGGGCATAGCCCCTCTGCCCACAAGCCAGCCACAGTACTTACTCTTCATTTGTCTCAGAGATTTTCCTTCTAGGAGGCAGAGAGCAGAGAAGCAGCACAGTGTGGTTAGGCACAGAGGCATGCAGTCACCAGAACATAAGACAGGAGAGATGGAGCCGGCAGTGAGAGCAAGTGGGTATGAGAAGGCATGAGTGACATCCCGCAGAGCGAGGCCGTGAAGAAAATGACAGAGAAGTCCAGGAGGGATGGAGCGAAGGCGAGAAAACAGATGAGAAACAAAATGGACAGTGAGTGCAGAGGAGAGGCTGTTCTGGGCACCAGCCATGGGGAGATGCACCCTAGACCCAGCGCTGTGTGGCAGGGCTCACCACCCAGCCATGGCGTCTGCTAAACCTGCCTTCACCTAGGCATGGGTGAGCAGGGGCTGCTGGCCTCCGCCCCAGTGTTGCATTGAGAAAAGAGACCTGGGGGGTTGGGCTCAGTCCCACAGTGTCAGTACTGCTGTAGCACATGTGATCAAGGCCCACAAGCCTGAAACCTTGAGGGAGGGGCCAGGGGGCAGCTTCCATGGTAACTGCCTTTCCCTGCCCAGCCCAACCCAGCCCCAGGTATGAGTGCCTCATGCCCTGATCTGTGAACTATGGGCACAAACACTCGGCCTGCTGCACATGGCAGTGCCCCAGGTGCCTTCATTTCCAAAAGCCTGGCCCTGGACAAGGTGGGTGAGCCCAGGCCCAGCCCTGCCTCTGAGCAAGGCAGTCAGCTTAGCACAAAGGGAGAGAGACTTTCCACAGTGTGGGATGGTGCCAGGCCCTGAGAGCCCTGCTGTACCCCCTGCCTGGGCTGGGTGAAGGGGGGTTCTTGATCTAGGTTTGCCCAAACCAGCTCAGGCACATGGCAGACCAGCTTTCTGCACAAGATCACCACACACACACAGGGTTGTAACATTACAACCCCCCGCCCCCCTAGTGTAGAAAGGCTGAGGAAGATGCAATATGGGGAGCTGAGGCTTTGGGAAAGACATGTGCTGGGGCTCTCTAAAGGTGTGTCTTCTACCTTCACCGGCAAGGGAAGAATTAACCTATTCCTCTAGCCCAAGGAAGGGATCTAGGTGCTGGTGCTGAGTGCAGGGCCAGGGCTGGGCCAGCTGCAGACCCTTGGGCTGTTTTCCCTAGCAGTTTGAAAAAAGGGCTGCTTGGGGCTGGCAAAGCTTGACAGCATAAGTCGAGCATGGGAAGGTGGCAGGGCTGCCTCTGCACTGGTGGAGCTCTGCAGAGTCTGGGGAGCTTGGGGAATGCTCCTTGCAGAAGCTCTACTTCATTGCACTACACTGCACTCACTTCCTATGGTGCTCTCAATGGAAGGGGAGGGATGGGCACTGCCCTGCCAGGCCCAGGAGCAGGGGCACTGGCTAGGTTGGGATAGGGGCCCCCACAGGACAGTGCCATTGAAAGCCTTGGGGACCTGCCATCCCTTCTCCCTGGGTCTCTGCCCTTGTCCAGGCTGCCAAGGCCAAGCCCAGACCAGCCACCCAAGAATGCTTGAGACAGGGCCAGACTTTGCAGCCCAGCAGTCTGCCAATGAAGAAGCAGGCTTCACAGAGATGCCAGAGAGAGGGTTCACTTTGCCTGTGGCTGCTGTGAGCAGTGAAGGGCACAAGGAGGGCAGTGGTTCCCCTAAGAGGGGCTAGACAGGGGCACTGCCTTCCTGGGGGCTGCTTCAGCCCAGTAGGCTCTGACTGCCTGGCCTTGCTGGGCTGTGAGAACAGTCCTCCATGTGGTCCTGAAGAGCTGATCCCTGCAGGGGCACTATGCGATGCCCTACACACAAAATCATGGAGACATAGATATCTACCTTGGTTAGTCTGTCAGGTGCAAATCTACCCTTCCTGCTACAGGACAGGGGACCAGGTCCAAGCTTCTGCTGCAGCCTCACTAGGCCAGTTTTGGCTCCTCTGGTGCCTGTGAGTGCTCACCTGGCCCACGGGATTACTGTTGTGGCTGGTGTGGCACATGTCCCTGCCCAGGGGCACATGGAATTCAAGCACATTGGCAATGGTGGTGCAGAAGGGCGCACACACCATGCTGTGTTGCACAGGATGTCAGAACTACTGAGCTGCCCAGCAGGGCCTGGTGGGGAGAAGGGTTGTTGTCTGCACCACACTGCACTGCTCCATTCCTGCCCTGCTCAAGAAGACTGAGCAGAGACCTCAGATGCTCTGGGGAGTGGGGAAGGGGGCAAGCTCTGGGTTGTGCTGCAGAGGGAGCTCCTCACTGGTGGCATGGAGGGGTCTGCTATGGAGCCAAGGGTAGCCTGGGGGAGCTTGGCTCAGGCAAACAGCACCTGGCTCTAAGGAGGGGAGAGGTGGCCCTGTTGATTGACTTGGGTTCCACCCACACTCCTTTGCTGAGCTTTGCACACTCCCTGGCCCGGCCTGCACGCGAGGGAGGCAAAGGTCAGGGAACAGTGTGAGTACATGGCAAATGCCCAGGGCTCTAACCACAGAGTCCCTGCCCCTCCCCTTCCTCCTCCTCAGCCTGTTGGCTCCTGGCTGCCATCTGGAGAGCTGCTTGGTCTCTATGCAGGTGCTGCCTGGGAACACCTCATTAGAGCAGGCAGCCCCTGGATGTCCCTGGCTCCCTGCCCTCCTGCCTGCTAAGTGCTGTTCTGGGCTGCAGCTGCAGCTTTTGGGACAAAGTGGGGACTATCCTGTGGGTCAAGAACCACCCCTGCAGTCTGGCGGTGCTTTGGGCTGAGGACAAGGTTGTGACAAGCTGACCACCCCACAGGTGGTCTGTGTCCCTTAGTAAGGCCTTGCGGAGTGTGTTCTGGCTGCTTGCTCTACCAGACCCCTTAGCAATGCCCTGCTCCCTCACCTGGGCACCCTGCATGTAACAGAGTCCCAGAGCTCACAACTTACTTCCCGTGGAGGAGGACGCACGGCGCTGGCTGGCAGCAGGCACCTGAGTCTCCGTTGGCAGCGGCGGGGGTGGGGGTGGGGTAGGCAGCTCCCCCACAGACTTGTTCTCCACCGAGCTCCCATTGTGCATGTTGTTGTTGGAGAGCAGAGAGGCCTTAAAGAGATGAAAATAAGGCAGTGAGGTAGGGCCAGCGCTCTAGAGAAGCTCTCTAGTGGGGATACCCCTTGCTGGGGCTGGGGAGGCCTCTCATGGCTAGGCCTCAGAGTGTTGGCAGGCTGTCCTGTGGCTTGGCTTTGCTTTGCTGTCAGTGCAAGGGGCTGTGCACTGCTGGAGACGGAGCTGTGGGGCACGCTCAGCCCGCTCCCCACCAAGCATCTGACTTCGGCTGAGCAGCGGGATGAGGCTGAGACCTGCCCACCCACTTACCCAAGCAGCTGAACACTTGCTGCCAGTCGAGGCTGGGGCTAGACAGGCCCCCATGGTGGGAGTCCATGTCCTAGCCCCCTCTCCAGACTCACTTGCACTTCAGGCTCACTTGCAGGCTGAGCCATGAGCTATGGCTGGCATCCCCTCTGCTCCCCACTCTTCACTGCAGACCCAGCAGGCGCTGTCCAGGCCTGGGGACATCTGGGGTCTGCATGTCTGAGGGGCTGGGGCTGGGACTGGTGCTGACCTCTTCACTGTGCGCCATGGCCTGGGTGCTGGGGGGCTCCCCCGCACTGCTGCCCAGGTGCTTGTAGTAGTCTCCTGTGCTGGGCTGCTTGCTGAAGTTCCTTGACCTCCTGCTGGAGTCGACTCGCCTCAGGCCTTCGGGGCTGTTGTCTCGGGAGGTCAGCTGTGAACAGCAGAAGCCAGGGCTGGTTAAGGCAGAGCGTTACAGGCCCAGGCTGAGCTCAGGGCCCCATGGTGCCAGGCCCTGCAAATACATGGGGGCAAGGGAGATGGTTCCTGCCCCATCTACACACTGGACAGCCAGACCAGGGGTTCTCAACCTTTTTTAAATCAAGCCTCTCCTGCATTAGCCTCAAGTGTCCCCTCAGAAAATCTCAGCTCTCAGCTTTTCATTCATTTCTTGATTACAGAAAAATAATAGAGCAAGTCATCTCTTGGAGAGAGCTCAGAAAGACCACAACAGGGCAGGAAGGTTCTGACACTATGGATTCCTATTGGAAACTGCTGGGTTTATCTAGTAAATCATGTGTAGCTGTTTGCATGCTTAACAGTAGTAATATTACATGGCACCCTGAATCATCCTGACAAGGATCTCACATGCCCACAAACATGGCTGTAAACAGTCCTGTTGCTAAACAGCCCAGCCTTCAGGCAAGAGCAGTAGCAGTGGTCCATCACCTGGGTGTGTGTATCACTGGTTTTGCACATCACACAGCCAACAGCCTGAGTGGGATGTGGCAGGTGTGGTGCGGGGGCCCTGGTGAGCCTCACTCATCTGTGCCACAGGCAAGGGGAGTCCTCAGAGGTGCTGAGCCAGGTGTGAGAAAGCGAGTGACAGGTGCCATCCCTCCTTTCATGTGGGGCCATGGAAGAAGGGCTGCTCACATAGGCCCTGCTGAGCCTGGAGCAAGGAGATAGCTGCAAGGGGCACGGGAGCCCCACAGGGCATGACTGCCCCTCCGCTCACCCTGGGCAGGCTCCTGCTCACTGCTCACATGGCAGTGGGAGGTACAGCAAACACCTGCAGTTGGGAACTGGTCTCCAGCCCTGAAAGTCCAGTTTGCATTGCTGGGAGGCCTGCTGGCTCCAATGTGACCTGCAAGGTGCAGTGTCCACCTGTGATCTGGCAGACTGGGGTCCCAGCTCTGCACCACACAGACTCCTGTGTGAGCTGGTCGTGCCCTCCTCTCTCTGTGGCCCAGTCCTTGCCCATAGGAAGCGAACCCTGCCCTCAAACCCCAGGGCTCTATGGGGAAGCGTGCAGTAAGCTGTGCACAGGGAGGGAATTCCATGGCTTGGGCCTGCCTCTGCAGGCCCCTGGCCTGGGATGGGACAGAGATGCAATATATCTAGCTGCTGCTGCGTGAACTTCCCTGACAGCAGGGCCAGCAGGCCCCACGCAGATGGACTGGAGAGACCTGCTATGTTCTTTCTGTTAGCATCAGAACCTGGCCCCAGCTCAGATGTGCCCTCGTTCTGGAGTCCAGGCCATTCGCATTGGCTGTGACTTTGCATGGCTGCACCTTCTACAGTGGGAACATGGAACAGGCCTGTCCGCACCAGTAGCTGCCTCCATGCTGCCTTTACCCATGCGGCTGCCTTGAGAGGCAGAGTCAAACTGTACTTTCACTGACACAGAGAACTCTGTTGGCTTCAAGGCTGGTTTCTTGGCAGGGCAGGGTACCCAGCAGCATCCCACACTGGCAGGGCCCCAGTGTCTGACACCTCTTGGGAGTGAGTTCTCTCTCCAACCCTGATCTCTGCTGACTCTCTGCCTGCTGCTGCAGTGATGTGCTGTACGCAGCAGGGGGTGCTGTGCCAGATGAGCCCCAGCTCTGTTGTCCCCGCAGCTGGGCAACTGGGTTAGAGGGACTGGCCCTCTCCATTTCCAAGAGCCCCTGCCCAGGCAGGAGTCGAGATGCTGACACAAAAACCCTGCAGTGACAGCAGTGGGTGCTGATAACATGATGCAGTTGTGGCAGCGCTACCTTGCCAGGACCCTGCATTGGGGGCCAGGGGCATGATGCAAACAATAGAAATGCAGAACAGGGCTCCAGGGACCATGCGGGGAGGATGCGAGGCACTGGCAAGCCTTGGCACCACAGCCTGCACTAGTAAACAGCCGCACACTCTTCCCTTCTCCCCTCTGCCTGGGGCAGGAGCGCTCAGGCACAGGCAGGGCTCTGTGCCCACAGGGACGACAGTGGGTTGGGACCCAGGAAGGAAAGGAGGATGGAGTGAGGAAAGCATGGAGAAGCCCTCAGCTCCACAGGACAGGGGGCTGCAAATGCAGGAGGAACTCAAAGGAGAGGAACACAGGTGCCAGGAAGGCAGGCAGAGAGACCGCAGGGCACAGACATATGGAGGGACAGAACTATGCCTCATGTGGATCAGCCCCTGGGCTTCAGGGAAGGTTCCTCAGGTCCCCATTGCCTACAGACCACCCCCCGCTGCCCTCACCCACTTCTGCACTGAAGCACTTGGGCTGGGCTGCAGAAGGGGAGAAGTCATGGGAGTCCCATCGGACCCTGCTGTGCTTGGCGCTTAACTGGAGCTCACCGCAGCCAGATACATCTCCCGCTTCCCAACCCACATAGTTACACCTTTCCCTTAGCCTGGCCACTGTTTCCCAAGACATGCCAGCACACTATTCTGCCAGTCCCCCTGCATGCAATTATACCACTGCTGCAGCCCCTTGCTGGCAGGCACAGCTGGGTATATCAGGGCAAAGGGCTTTATGACACAGCACAGAACCTGGATCCAGGCCCAGCACTCACTGCCCCCCACACACTTCACAAAGCCCTGGCACCCACCAGACCCTTCCCCTGGCCATGCTCTGCCAAGGGCTGGGGATGTGCTGGGGGACAAAGCAAAGCCCCTCTTACCTGTGCCTGGCTTGGCTAAGACCCGCTCCACCTGCTGCCTGAGAGCGATGCGCCACCCGACACCTGGCCTCAGCACAGCGCTGACACCTGAGCCAGGCTCTCCAGTTACAGCTGCTTGCTAACAAGGCACCCACACCTATCAGCTCACCTGGCCATGACATCACTCCAGAGGCATCAGCCAATCCTGGGGCAGAGGCTCCCATTTCTCCTCACTAAGACATAACTAAACATTAGCCCTGCCATGGGCATCACTGGCCCACCACCTTTCTCTTGCCCATCTGTGGCTAGGAGTCATGGACAGGCCCCAGACTCAGGCCTGGCTGGGAGGAGGCTGGGTGGAGAGTGCTGACAAGGCAGGGAGGCCCTGGGGCAGTTCCACAACCCTGTTTGTGATATATACTTGCTGATTAGCAGGAAGCTCAGCTCAGTGCAAGAGCTGGCCCCTGCCCTCAAAATGGCACCACCTGCACCTGGGGAAGGGGCACAGGTATCACCCTTTGCAGTGGGCACCAGTTTGGTGGAGGACACAAATACGGTATGCATCATATACCTGGACTTGAGTAAGGCTCATAAGCCAGTCCCACATACTAACCCATAAGCAAACCAGAGGAATGTGGGCTAGGCACTCTTAGTGGTGGGTGAGCACAGAACTGGCTGAATAATTTCAAGCAGAGTGTAACTATCAATGGGTCAATGTCAGAATAGTAAGAAGCCTCCAGCAGGGTTACATGGGGTTTGTGCAGGGCCCAGTGCTGTTTAACATGCTTGCTAATGACCTGGATGTGGGAGCAGAGAGCTCCTGGAGCAAGTGTGCAGGCAACAGGCCTGGGAGAAGCTGCAAGCACTTTGGAGGGCAGGAGCAGAATTCTAAAGGATCTTACACAGCCAGGGACCTGGGCACAAGATAGGAATGGAGCAGAGACAAGTGCAAAGTGCTGCACCTGTGGAAGCAACACCCAATGCAAAAATGCAGATGATGGGAGAACTGCCTGGCAGGCATGCTGGAGGTCCTGGTGGACAAGACGCCACAGACAGGCTAGACATACACTGCACAAAAAGGGTGCACATGCTTAGGGGCTGCACTGACATAAGCACTGCAGTAGTACTTGGTGCAGGCTAGGCTGCTGCTGGGTACTGTCCTGGGCACTGCAATTTCAGAGGGAGTCAGAGACCCTGGAGAAAATCCAAATGGCAGCAGTGGGGAGGACTGAGTGCACTGACTCACATCACACTAAGCCCCCAAGTCAGTCAGACCAATACATAATACATGTACTGACCCTGCTAAGCCAGAGAAGGAGCTGGGTTAGACACCACTTGATTGCCTGGTTCAGTCCTGGCTCAGGCAGCCAGCAGGGCAATGGATGCAGTGTTAGGGAGTGGATAGCAGCATGGTGAGGGCAGTGCCATGCTGATGACAGCCCAAACATCCCTGGTACCCTGGACAGCAGGTCCTACAGATGCTCTGCCAACACTTAGGCCCACTTCATCGGCTGACAGTGTCCATGGGCTAGACTGGAAGTCGGGAGCCCAGCACACACGCTTCCTCTATTTGCACCCAGTACTAGACTGCACTAGCTGATGGGGATGGCAAGAGCCAGCTGGTATCCAGATGCTTAGGGCAGGAGTGGTAGGGCACTTGGCTAGGTTGGACATGTACTGTCAACATCATATTTGGGACATCAGTGGGTGGAGAGCTGGGAGTGTCCCTGCCCACCTGCATGAACTGGCAGCGTAAGCCCCTGGAGGCTCCCAGACACCAGGAGAATCTCCCCACTGAGCCCAGTGGGACCTGCTGGTATGTGAGCTACAGGCTGGGATGGAGCTGACCCCAGGCAAGGCAGGAGACTGTGCCAGGGAGCACTGCAGCCACTGATCAGAGAATGGGACTTAGAAAGGGGCTTAGCAGAGTAACATGGCTCAGCCCCCTGCCTGGCCTATGCAAACAAAGCTCTGAGCGCCTCTGCCCCCTCCATGCATGATGGCCAAACCTCTCTGCACAGCATCCCTCCCCCAAGACAAACCCCAACCCACGGCAGAATGGATAAAGCATGTGGGATTGCTGAGTTGGGCAGGCCTCTTGCCCAGATGAGCCAGTAAGGCTCCATGGCCCACATGCCACAGAGCTGCTGGCTCTCCAGCCACCCTCTCCAGGGTGAGTGGACTGCTTGCCAGCAGCACCACTATTCCCAGAATGATCCTTGGCAGAGATATGTGCATCCAGAGGAGACTGTGCTGAGCAAAGCCCTGAAGGTATGGTCTCTAGGGATGGCCTTGGATCATGCACAGGCCTGAACAGCCCGTGCTCTCTGCCTGCACATGTAGAAGCAAGACTGGCTGTAACAGCCTCAGGCCTGTGGGGCAAAAACCCAGCAAGTCTACTGGGGAGGCAAGGGCTACAGCAGCCATTTGTTCTCCATGGTTTGTACATGGGAAGGCTTTCTAGACATTTTGTATGTACCTTGGGCAGGTCTAATAGTAACAGGGCTCTTCTTTATGTGGGAGAAGTAGCCACCAGGCCTCTGCAGGGAGTAGACTTCAGGGAACATGGGATGCAGAGGTGTGAGCACCACCCCTGTCTCTGTCAGGAGCTCCAACATGCAAATGTGTTTTGCATATTGGTATTTGGGACAAGCAGAGCCCAGGAGCTGCAGCCCAAGTATCTAGGGATGGCAAAGTGCTGCCTGAGCAATGCTGGGGCTAGGGTGGACAGGGGCCGTGGGGTGGGCAGAGCCTAGCCAGCTATGTGCTCCAGGCAGCAGTGCCCCCTGGCCTAGAGGGAGAAGCGGGGGCAGTGCAAGGCAGATTGCATTACAGCCTCCACTGCTGCCATCGTATTCTTGGGATTTGTTTGCTGCCTGGCCTGGCGGGCTCTCACCACCCTGTTGGCGGCTCAGTTGTTGGTGTCTCTTTCCTCTGCACGGTGCTGAAAACAGGCATGTTCAATTGTTAATGACCCTGCCGCGGCAGGATCATTATCTGGGCAAGCGCCGACATTGTGCAGGTAGCGATTATGCAGGGCCTGGCTTTAGTAACCCTCCCTCCTGCGGATCCATTTCCAACCAACTGATACTCCCCTGCCTGCTGGCCACGGGGCTCACTCCATGGGCTAGGTAGTTTTCTCCTGGGAGTGGCACATCCATTTGACCCATTGGCTGTGGGGGATGCTCTCCAGGCCCACTACACTGCACTGCACTACACTACATGGTGCACTGCATTGCTCTCAGCCTGCCCTCAGGGCTGCCTGCATCTCATTACTACCATTGCCCATGTTCAAGAGATGAGACCTGTGGTGGGAGGCTCCAGCTAGCTATGCCTAGTCTGTCTTGCTCAGAGGGAAACCCCCTCCTCTCTCTAGGCTGGAGGTATTGGGAAGGTACTAGCTGGTGCTGCACTGGCTCCAGGTCTGCTGCGCCACCCGGGGGTCACATTGCAGAGAAATGGGACACTCGTGTATTTATTTTCTTGCAACGCTATCTGTGCTACACAATCCAGGCCCAACCAAAGGCTTGCACTGCCCGCGCTACTTGGCATGCAGCAAGGCTCCTGATTGAATCCAGCCTTGCTGCTTTCTTGTGCCCACAGGCATGCACATGATGCAAAGCGCCAGTTTTGGCCCTGCCTCTCCCTCTCCTTCTCACTAGTGTTCACCCCCAGTGTTTCCATCCCAATAGCAGATGAGGAAGAGAGAAGCCATGGAGATAGTTTGAGCCCTTATCCTGCTGTTCCAACCCTTCCCTAGGCCTCTCACACTGGCAGGGCTGTCCATCCACACAGGCAGGCACCGAGGCAGAAGTATTTCCCTGCTACAGCCAGCCTGAGGTGCTGTGCTGGGGGTTGGGAACAGCTGGGGCATTTGCTAAGGAGGAGGGCAGGCCAGAGCCTTAGCCACCCTCAGAGCTGAAACCAGCCCCTCCCCGCCTGACAACCCCCCTCCAATTAAGCAAATTATAAATACAGCCATCACAGTTTCCAAACTGCAGCCCTGGCCAGAAGTGGCGAAGACCCAAGAGCTTCACAGAGCACCTATTGTCCTCTCTGGCAGGCTATGACAGCCACAGAGCCATGGTCCCCATGCTCACTGGGGTGCTGCCTTCCTAGGGTACCTCTCCCACCCCTGGAGCAGAGTGAGAGTGTAACATCACCTGTGCACACTGAGAAGGCCCTGGCCCAGGTCAGGATTCACCTCCCACCCCCATTAATGATGGATCCCCAGAGAAGCAATTACTGCTGCTCCAAGCTTTATCGCATTGCAGTGAGCATCCTGGGAGAGCCCCCAGCCCCAGGCCCCTAGCCAGACCCTTCCTGGATCCTACTGTAGTGCAGCCACTGAGCCCAGACAGTGGGAAGTGAAAGCCATCTTCCAGGGGCTTTGCTAGGATGCCACCCTGGGGTGCAGTGCAGCACAGCACAGTGCAGGGGGTTACCTCTTTCTTCAGCACCTCACTCTCCACGTGGCGCAGGTTGTTCTTCATCTGCACGTAGATCTCTGCCGTGTGCTGGGCCTCAGGGGGGCTCGGCGCGGGGTAGCTAGGAGGGGGAGGGGGTGGGGATGCCTCGCTCAACTTCTTGTCTGCACCCGGCCGGATCTCAGGGTTGAGCATGTCCATGTACGCCTGCATGTCTGTGATGGTTGTCGTGGCAATCCCTGTGGGGGAGACCAGCCTGTCATGGTGGCTGCGGTGGGAGCCATGTGCCTGCACCCACCCCAGAGTAAGACCCTCCCAGTACAGAGCTAAGGCTGCGTGGACAGGCACTGCCACTGCTCCCACCACCTTCACTGACTCCCAGGAGAGTTTTCATCTCAGGCTACCCTCCAGGGTTTTGAGGGGGGGGAGGAGGTACTGACAGTGCGACTGCCAGGACAGGGCCTCGGAGTCACCCTGTCAGAGCCCTGTGCACTCCCAGGGCCTGGCCAGCTAGGGAGTGTGGGGCACACTGGGGCAGCTTGTATCTGTGTGGGTCTGTGCAAAGCACAGCTAGGGGTGCCCTTGGGTTGGGCTGAGACCTGCCTTTCACCAATGGAAGGGTGAAGTGGCTCGCACGCACGCTTCAAGCAGAATCGGGGCAAAATACCACTGGCAGCATCGGCAGGGACAGCTGGAAATGTGTGGAGCCTTCTGGCTGCTACAGGGATGGAGTCTGCCTCTGCATAAGGGGCTGCAGGCCCAGGCCCTCTCTGGTAAGCTCTGTGCAGACCTGGTTACCCCACAGCCTTCCTG